>NC_065584.1:35281939-35585272 GCF_024542745.1 Macaca thibetana thibetana | reverse complement strand
CCCTGGAAATGCTACATATGGGCTGGTATCTTAGAGATGTTTCTTTGGCTCCCATGGGTGCTCCCGCTTTTGCTCTCTCCCCATCTAGGTGGCGCCGTCAGGGATCCCCAGCTGTCCCATGTTGTCGTGCTTTTCCTTCCCTCTCTGTCAAAACGAATTCTCACTCTTGATTCTTACCACTGCAGTGTTTACCAACTTTGAGTGATATATTTCCCTCTTAAAGAAAAGCAGTCTTGTGAATTTAGTTGTTGATTTATATTTTTATTATGTTACTTAAATATGTACAAACATAAAGCTATGTATAAACTAATTATGCTTGCTCATAGCTTTTATGCATTTATAAAATAAAAGAAATGAAACTTGAACAGAACAGATTTAAAAATTAAAACTTTAGAATTTCAAAATAGCAGCATTAACCTAACATGACAGATGATATTTTTACTAAAACTACATCCAGACACAAAGCCACCGTGGCCTTTGATGCCTCAGTTCCCCCATACCTTCTCTGTTTGGACTCCTGCAAGCTCTTTGAATACAGTGCACTGTGGAATTATTATCGAGTTGATTATGAACACGAATATGAGAACTGAAGTTACCCGACAGTGCTTTGTTGTAAGATGGCTGTTTAGCTTAATGCCTCTCAAATTTTAATGTGCAGATAACTCACCAGGGGTCTTGTTAAATTGCTCACTTTGGTACAGAGGGGCAGGGGTAGGGTACAGAATTCTGTGTTTTAAATAAGCTCTCAGGTTATGCCTGTTGGTTGATCTGGGAATGACACTTTGAGTACAAGGATCTGACTATGGTTCTATCATTTGTTTAGATTGTTACTTAAACACACAAATATTTAAGAATCAGTAGAAAATTAACATGTTTATGGTTAGGTCCTTGGTCTCTAGTGTAAGATTCACTGCACTAAAACATACAAGCAGTTAGGCTATTAGAGCATTATACTGGCCCTATGGGAATCAGATCCAGACACCAAGTGTGAAGTTGCATGTATTGAGTATCAGGCATCAGCCAGTAATATAGGGAGGGAATGACGATTATATGAAGACCTCCCTGGACACTCCAGATGCAACTCACAGATGATGACTCCTCGAGCAGTGGGGCAGGCCTAATGTGGTTTTGCCTCTAATAAATCAAATCTCTCCATTTTTACCCAAGTAACATATTATTTGTACTTTCCTTATATCACCACTCACATTTTGCCTGGTCTTACAGTTTAAAATGTGGTACAGCTTTCTTTTCCGATGTTAATATTCTGAGGGCAAGGATCATGTTCTATTCATTTTTGTACTTTTCATACAGCAGGCATACAAACATTTGTGGAATTGAATGTATTAGCTAGATAAATCTTGAGAGTGCCCTCTGCTATTTGCATAACCAAAGTTTTCTGAAAATTCCAGGAATTTTGCTCTTTCTGTTATATTTCAGACTCGTTTTTTTATTTACTACTAGTGCTTTTTTTTCCTTCTAGGAAAGATTCCTAAGATTTAAATGACTAGCTTAGTCTCTGATATTTGAACATACACCACATTTTTATTGCTCTTGGCTCTCAGGTGCGCTTTGCTTTTAATTTTCATCTGAGAATAAATGTTGAGAAGATTAGAAACACTTATTTAGTTGATAATCTGTGTGACCAGAATTTATCTTTTCTAAATAGTTCCGTAGCAATCTTCTAGAGAGAAGTTCTGGTAGAAGAAGCAGTAGAGTGAGTTGTTCTTTAAAAAAGAAATGCAAGTTTGTAGAGAGATACCCAGGTGTGGGTTTTATGCATAAAATATTTTTCTTATGAGAAAAAGGAAAACAGTGCCTGACCTTATCAATAAACCATTATAAGGTATCTTCAGTGTAGGTCCCTAGGACATTCCAACTCTTCTCTTGGACTGAGAAACTCTCAGATAGTGGTTGGGAGAAAAAGATCCAGAGGTCACAATGAGATATTTAACAAACATGTGAATCAGCTGTATAGCACATCAGAGAACAGAGACCAGATATATATGCATAGTAAGGCAATATTCTCATGATACTGATAAGAATTTTTTCCAAGTTCTAGTGATCTATCTTTCCACCCATTCAATCTTTCATTTAACATTTTATTGAAAAAAGCAGACTCAAACTACACAAAATAAGTATAGTTTAACGCAAAGATTCCCAAAATATGATCTCCAGATCAGCATTGCCTTAGAAGTTGTGAAAGAAGCAAATGTTTGCACTCCAGTGGAGATTTACTAAATCAGAAACTATGGAGGTGGGGTGTTTATTTTAACAGGCCCTTCTGAAGCTTACCATGCATGCTTGAGTTTGAGAATCAATGACTTAGCATGAACTAGTATGAGGTGGACACTTCGAACCCACCACCTAGCTAAAGAAATAGATCGACCAGTCTCTTCAGAAGCCCCTCCATGTGTCCCTTCCCAGCCACAGTTCCTTTCTCCTTCCAAATTACCCACTCTCTTGAGTTTTCCAGTAATTATTCCCTTGCCTGTTTATAGTTTTGTCACTGAATTGCATATCCCTAGCCACAATCATTTAGTCTTTTCCATGGATATTAACTTATCTTTCAGTCTATACATTCCCCCATTGTCCCCTCCTTTTCCATACAATGTGTCTGATGAAGAACTTGGACTGTTAGACCTGTTGGGGGTTCCCAGGGTGGACTTTGCTGGTTGTGTACTCATGGTGCGGTGTAACATGTTCCTCTGAACTTCCTGAATATCAGCAGATGGATACAGGGGTTTCGTCAAGCGCAAGTCCTATCCTTTTGCTGAGACTATAGATGGGAATGAGTTTTTTTTTTCCATCAGGAGGCACAGGACATCTAGTTCTCACTGTATTTTGATGTGAACAGGCCATAGGTACTCAATACTTAGATCGATTGAGAGAAGCATAATGGTGATATTCTGTCATTTCATTTTCACTTATTAGCTGGAAAATCTTAGATGGAATAAATTTAAATTACTGTGTGGCTACCTTGTGATAGATTTCACGTATGAAAAGCCAGTTGAATGCTCATTTTTCCTTTTATTTACCTAGTTTTCAAGATACAGAATTGCTTCCCTGTCATGTTCAGAAGGTGACCAATTAAAGAAAACAACAACAACATGAACTACTAGGTTTAAACGTCCTGGAAGAGTATCAAACTGTAGCAAATCTTATCCCTATTGAAGCTCAAATTGTCCCATTTTTGGCCAGTGGAAGCCTCTTCAACTTGGCTCTGGATTCCTTTTGATACAGCTCTAGCACTATTTGCTTCCTTCCTTTTTTATTACAGGCTCACCTTGTGTATTTCCTGCCCCAGACCAAGAGTCAGCCATTTCTCTGAGAATGCACCCTGCTCCCCTAGTTCTTTTTGATAGGAAAAAAATGTCAAAACCACAAACCAGATACTCATGACTACTGACTTGATTCTGTTTTACTGAGTCTTTTCAATGGACAAAGCTGGGAAATATCCACATCTATATCTATATAGCTTTTTCTATACCTATACATAGATGTTATATGTATTTAAATATATTTAAAGGTAAAATACCTCATGAGTTTATACTGATATTTCCAATTCAGGACTACAGGGTTTTTATCTTCTTTTTCCTGCCCAAACAATCTTGGTTCTCAAGGACATAGAGTATGCTAGATTAGAATATCTCGTAATTACTCATTTGCATGCTTCCACATTACACACACAATATTAATACTACCAGCACCAATTATGATTACTAAAAAGAGTTAAAACATTTTTGTGCATATGCTATTCTCATTTTCCTCTATTATTTTATAGTTATACCTAATCTATTTTATCAGATAATAGTTATTAATACTATACTCTCTTCCATTTAACCCCCATTTAATGTTAGTTCTTAGTTTCATATATTTGATGATCATCACCATCTTCACGTCAATGATATGACATTTGGTTGTCCAAAGCTCATTCTGTAGTAGTTGCCTTAAGAAGAAGTTATGGGAACAGTATACCTTGAGTTCTTGCATGTTGAAAAGAATGTTTTCTCTACTTAATGTTCATTTTTGCTTGGATATAAAATCCTTGGCTTATATTTTATTTCATTGAGTGCCCTAAATGCATTAGATCATATCCTGGCATAAAACACTGTCAAATTCTAGTGATAATCCAGTTTTCATTTTTTCTTACAAGTCACATTCTCTTTTTGCCAAGAAGCCCATAGAGATTTTTTTTTTTCTTTAAAGTCTTGTCATTTTACTAGCATATGTCTTGATGTTGATAGTTATGGGTTGTTATTCTCACATAAGTAGTTTCTTTTTTTGTATCTTAGGAAAGTTTTTCTTGAATTATAGTTTTAAAATTTGTTACGTTTTCTTGTTTTACTGTTTCTGCCTTCTTTAGAGACTCCCATTGTCCTTCTGTTGCATCTTACTTGTCTGTCTTCAAAATTTATCACATTCTTGAAGCCTTCTTACCTTTCTTCAGTTCTTTTGACTTTTTTAAAAAAATTCATTTCCCCCTTCAACTTCTGAAGTTATTTGATTTTATTATTCCCTCTTAAGTTTCTTCTAGTTAAACCTTCTTAAGAAAATGTCTAATTCTTTTCTAAGCTCTGTCACCTTATTTCTGAACTTTTTCTAGTTCCAATTTATATCGCTCCTTCATGTCTAGCATGTTTTCTTAGTGTCTTTTGGCAAATTTGGAAATTGTATTTTAGAATTGTGATCTGATTTTGGAGCCAGCTTTCTTGGTGTGCTTTCAATACCTGTGGGGATGTTGTTTTATTCTTTTTTCTCTTTTATCCTTATAGCAATATTGTGTGGAATTTTGTCTCCGTGCCTTTCTCTTGCTCATTTCCTCACGTTTTAGAAAGAGACTTTGTTCAGGTAGATTTTTCTAACTTCACAGAGCTCTGTCTTCTATTGTTTTTTTATGTAGTGTTTAAAAAAAACTTGCTTTGTAAATTTTTTTGGTGTTTTTTTCCTTTTCCATTGTTACCTGAATCTTCTCTCTTTTTCTTTCTTTCTGTTTTGCTCAACTTTAATTTTTTTTCCCCAGCAGTTTCTCTCCAGTGTGGGACCTTGTTCTGAGAGCAGGTGCTGGCTAGTTGTGTAGCTATTTGTGATTTATCCTTACTTATTTTTGTACCTTGATGTTTGTGAGGATACCTTGTCTCTTAGTTTTGTTGTAAATGTCCATTAATTTTTGGTTTTTCGATTTCATTGCTCTGTCTCTTTACATGTAGGGGTTCTGGGAGATCCAAAACTGTGTCACTGCTACCACTGCCATCTCCTCAGGAATTCCTCAGTTTTTAAAATGATGATTTTTGAGATTTTAAGCTCTATAATTTGAGAGAGAGAGCATTTTTGGAGCTGGGACAAAAAAGTTTTTAATTTAATTATGGGAAGTAATGAAAAGAATTGGCTTCTAAAATGCAATGCAGAGATGCGTAAATGTATTCTTGCCCAATTACAGAGCAAAATAGATGACAATACAGAAATAAACATGGTCTGGAGTAGAAGTAGGTTAATCTGCATGCTTTAGACTTATTAGACAGTATATACACTTTATTTCTTCATTAAGTGAAGAAATTTATATTGTGCCTTACAATGGACAGATACCATATTAAGTGCTTAAAAAATATGTTGACCCTTGCCTGTCTGGCCTACCTCGCAATGCTGTGTGTAACAAAATTACACACAGAAGACCTGAGATATGGCAAAGTAAAGTGAGAGGGAAGTGACTTTCCCAATACCACACAGTACTTTGAGAATTACACCACAAGCCTGGATATCTGTAACTCCCAATCCAAGATTCCTTCCATCCCAATATTCAGTCTCATTGCTAAGTATCAAGATTTGTTACCACCTCAAAAGAAAACATTCTGACATTGAGTGTGTGCTATTTTTTGAAGAATGTTGTGAATTATCTGTTCTTAAAAAGTCAGTAGTGCAGCTTTCACTGTAGAGTTCTTTTGTTCAGGCTTACACAGCTATCACTGTTTACCAGGTGACTTGCTGTATTCCAGACATCCTTGGCTGCTTTGTATACATATTCTTATTTAACCCTCACCACCTGGCAAAGCATTGTCCTCATCTCTGGTTTACACATGAAGAGACTTATTTTAACTCAGAGTATGTTGTCCAAAATTACCCTGCTAATAGACTGGTGGTTCTATGGAAACAGACACTTTCTTCTTTTATATGTAAAGCGTTCTGGGCAGCAAGTAATAGACTCTTCTCATCACTATGGGCACCATGGTCTGGGTGCCTCATTGGCCTCTTTAGCCCCTCCCAACACATATACACGAAAGAGAAGAGAAGAGAGAAGAAGAGGAGAAGAGAGAAGAGTCAATGATTGACTCTCCTGGCAGAAAGTCTACCATGTCTAATGGTCTTGTAAGAGGGAGGCAGCGACATCTGTCTCCCTGCCTTCTTTCTTTCCATTCCCCTCGCTACTAAATTAGTTCACTGAGCATCAGAGTGTAAATGCAGTTTCTCTTTCTTGTGCCAACATGGACATTCATATGCCACTTTGTGTGTAAAATTTCTACATGAAGTCTATAACCTGTTTCTTTGGTATATAAGGCCGTAGAGTGAGCAATAATGAAAACCAGAAATGTTTGGGGGGAAAAGAACTTTTTGTCTGATCTTTTATATTCATTGACCCAGACAAGTGTCACAAGGACCATGTGAGACTGGGGAGCCTGGGACATTGCCCACGCTCTGCTGATGAAGAAACTGAACCAGGCCTACATCTTTTGTCTAGTCACACCCAGCAGCCTCTGACCTTGCTCCTTGCCTCACTCTGATCCCTCTAGAATCCATTGCACACACCAACCAACTCAGGCCCTGAAACTCTTCTTTTGTGAGGTTACTTTCCAGTCTTAAACCTGTTGGCTTTTTCTCTTTGTTCCCCAAATCAAATCTGAACACGTCTGCCTGCAAGACTCTCCTTCTGCTCTTTTTTTCCTGATCACCTTGGCTGACAGCTCTTTGAGAAGAGGGCTTAGATTGATAATAATCTGTGATCCTTTCCTTCCACCTTTCCTGGCTCTGCCAGTTCGTGGAGTAACATTTTCTTTTCCACAGTTACTGTAAAAAGAAATCGATTCTTTTTAGCTAAAGTAAATGAAATCCAACTCTCCTTACATGGAAAAAAGGCACTAAAGTGCTGACAGATACCATCTCAGGAATGGATGGATATTCTTGCTGTTTTCCTTCCAGGACAATCAGAAACAAATTTAACTGGTGAATGGCCATTCCACATGGAAGGGAAGTGGTAGCCTAGTGCGCTAGATCAACCTCGTGCACCTCTCAGTAGGATTCAGGGTATGTCTATATAATTTCCACTTACACATTACACATCTAATAGAATCTTAGAAGACAAGGATGAGTCACATGCCCAATCCACATTTATGTCTTCAAAATACACTTTGAACAACAAAGCCACATATACATATTAAAAGGCCTAGGAAACTTCTAGAACACTTGACAATCCTGATTGCCAGGATCTGTTAGTCACTCCACTCCAAACAGGGTTTTGACAAAATGCATTTTCCCAGCAGAGGTTACCACTTCCACAAGAAGACCACATTTCTATATATGTGGCCAGCAGCATTCACCAGGGTACGTACTTCAAGGACACTTCAAATGGCCCTTCAGTGTGCACTCAAAAGGGATCCTCAGAGGAGCATTCAGACCATTTGCTTAAATCATTGTATGCTCATTAAGAGGGGCAGATCTGCAGCCTCAACTAGAGATCTGGTAGTTAATCTGGGTCCAGGATGTTTCTTAACTAAACATGTTAAAGGAGCCAGATAGGTTGCTCTCTACTGCCAATTTATCAGTTTAACTTTCCTCCTTGGCTACAGAGCTATTTGGCTCTTTGGTTTAATCCCCTTGAGAAGCCAGAATCCACTGGCATGCAGAGCTCTTGGTCTTAGAGCAATATGGCTCTAAAATATACGAGGTTTATGCTGATGGTCCCTGTCACATTAGCAGATGGTGGCATTTACCATGTTGATAGGAGAGGAGTCCTTGTGCTTTCAGCCGCAGATGGCCTGGGAGGCTGTCCCAGCAGCAGCACCTCACCCTCTCCAACACAAACCATGTAGTTAGTTCTTCTCTCTCTTTGTTCCTATACCACTTACGTTTGCATTTCTTTCATGCAGTTCATTGGTGGTGGTTATAGGAATCTGTTTTGATGTGTGCTCCCCTTACCAGGCTGCCAGAGTTTTAGGGGCAGGGACCTGGCTTCTCCGGGAATTAAGAGATACAACACTATGCTCAAGGTCACAAAGGTGCTGAGTGGCAGCAGAGTAGGATTCTAAGCCTCATTCATCAGTCTTCAGAGTTCAGGCTTTTAATTAGAAGGCCTGTTGTATCGTAGAAATCACAATGGTCCTCTTAGGGTGAAATAATGGGTGTGAAATCGTGGATTGTCCAATGATAATTACAGTAAGAATCATTTATTGGTTTCCTAGAAACTGAACTAATCATTTTACAGGCATCATTTCAATTAGTCCTTCTAATAGTCCTATGCATGAGGAATGTCATCACCGTTTTCAGATGAGAAAATTGAGTGTCATAGACGCTAAATGACTTGCCAACCAGGTCACCTAGCTAGTAAGTAACTCCAAGTCTAACCCAGATTGGTGTGATTCCAAAATCCTGGTCTTGTCATCTGACTGAGACCCGCCCCCCATCTATGGGTGCCTTGCTTTATCTAGGCTCAGACCCTGGAGGTCATTTGTTGTTACCTTGAACATAAGAAACACACAGGGGGACAAACAGACTCTGGAAATATAAAGTTCATTCCCCTGAATCAAATGCAGAAAACAATTCTCTTATGGGTTGTCCCACTTTTCATTTGAACTTAGTGGGGACCACGGGAGGGGCTGTTGAAAATGACCAGCTCTTTCCCCTGCCAGGCTTCCTACACTTACACACACATGCACACACACACACACACACACACACACACACACACCCCACTTCATGCTTAGACAGTGATAAAGGGAGTAGCTGGGGCAAGCCCCCCAACATGTGGATGACCATGGTGGTGGTGATGGTGGGAACAGTGCCTTATATTAGTGTACCTTATATGTTTACACGTATTTATTTGATCACCTCAAGGTAGGTGACCGAGTACTATCAGTCCCTTTTTCCTCATGTAGGAAGAAACTGAGTGTCAGAGTAATTGAGATGGAGCAGATTCAGACTCAGGACTCCTGTTTCCTGATGGAGTGCACTTTCTGCTAGAGTAATAGCTTTCAAACTGGTGGGTTGAGGTGCCCCAGAAGCCATCATAATGAGCGAGGACCAGGGGACTTAAAGACCTAAATCCTGCTTCAGCTGGACCAGCTCTGTTTTTATCTGACTGGTATAGAGGGTTCTGCATGTGGTTTTATTTTGTAGACGGGTCTGATGTTTTAACAGTTTGCTATTGCTATGTAACAAACCACTACCAAAAGTTAGTTAATTATTATTGCCCATGCCTGTGTGGTTTGGAGGGGCTCTGTCAGACTGCTCTACTGCAGGTGCTGGCTGGGACGCAGCTGGGATGGCTCTGTTCCTCGGGGTCACTCTCCTTGGACAGGGGGATAGATGGGGCATGCTCTGCACATCTTTCAGGCTGTCTTGGAACTGGTGTACTGTTGCTTCTAAAGCAAGTCGCATGGCCATGCCCAAAGTCAAGGGGTAGGGAAGTACGTTGCTCATAATGAGGCTATGGCAAGGGAATGGACGCAGAGAGCGGTGAAGAATTGGGGACAATAATGCAATCTACAAGTCCATGAACAAATTGTATTATCGCTGCTCTGTTTAAGTTAGGCTATTAAAGTCCTTCAAGCCTTATGTATCCATAAAATCAAGAGGAAGTGGCTGTTGTATTGTAAAAGACAAAGGACTTCTACCCAGAGATAATCAGGCCTGAGGACTGTTGCTTCTGAATGGCTGCCAGTTTGGGTTGTGGTCAGTGTTCTCATCTTTTCATCAGCTTTACTCAGGTAGGGTGGGTGTATAAGTGTGTGTGTCAGACACAGAGAGAGGTGCAAAATAGAAGCACGCCTCTATCAGCCTTGTCAACTTCCATCATTGTTTAGTCTGTGCTTTATTTTCTCTCTCTGTCAGTGCTGTCCCCCAGCATTTACTGCAGGCTGGTCTATAGATCCAGTCTCTCCCCTGCCACTCTCTTCTTGTTTGTTGCCCTGGTGTCACTGCACCTCTGAGCTCTAAGTCTTTACCTTCTAAAAGCCATTCCTAGGACAATCATTAAAATCTATGGTAGTTTATAATTTCTGACCCTGGGCTGGCTAATTTGCCTTTATAAACTGTCAGATTCTGCTAAGGTCATTGAATGCTGTCATCTTTGTAGTGTGGTTCAAGCAAAATGGATAAGAGACCAAACAAGGAGAATTCTCCCTAGAACACAGTATGCCAGCATTGCTCTATCTCAACAATTAAAAAATGGTGCAGGAGTTACCCAGTAGAATATTTAGTGAGGTGTACTCTATGCGGAGTTCATAAATACAAATGCAAAATATTTAATGCACAGAATCAGAGTTGCAAAATAAGATTTAATTCTAGAGAATTAAGGAGACAGAACTGACTTAAGGCTGTTTTTTTCCAGTAAGCTTAATTACTTGGATGACAATCATTAAACATTGCAAGTCACGTATCCCAAGTGATCGAAGGGCTTTTCACCAAATGTCTGAGAAAGTGATTATCTTATAGAACAAGCAAGTATGATAAAGGGAAACAATCAAACAAGTAATTATGATAAAGAAAAACAAGGAAAATGGCACATCCAGCCTGTTTTGTGGGAAGAATCACAGTCAGAGGCACTATATAAGTATGGCCACTTTATCTAACAGATCATTTACTAACTATCTGGAGTCAAAGTCAAGTTTATTTACATGCTGAAATCTATTTCCTTCTAATAAGATTTCATCCACTTGGATCTCAGTTATGTGGCAATCTTGACATGGAACATGTCTCAGAATATGGAAGGGCATGAGAAGGCACCAAACCCTTCAACCCTTCAACTCAGGGTTCGATTAGAGAAACAGAATCACAGGATTATTTTACAGGATTTCTTCTCTGGATTTGACTTATGCAGTTGTGGGCTCTCATTAAGCAGACAGTGGGAAGTTGCTGTGTCTCTCTCTGATTCTGGGACCTGAGGCCAGCAGGGTAGGCAGTTCGGAAGGGAAAATGGACGTGACGCTGGGGAAGCAAAGACAAATTAGAACCCGTGGGGATAAGCTGGAATCCATCAAGATGGACTGAAACCCACATTGGTCTCTTGCTGCCTTTCAAGGAACTTCCATGATGGAGGCGACTTCCAGGAGAAGCCGACTGCCCTTCACCATGGAACTCAGCCTGCATCTGCCCAGGAGTCAGAGGAGGTGAGGAAGGAGATCTGGAAAGGGCTGGACAGGCCCATCTGCTTCCTGCCCCCTCAATCTGCTGGTGAGCCAGCAGATAACCCACAGAAGCCGCAACAGCCCCTGGCCGCACATCAACTTTCAAAGACACCAGTGCAAAAGACTACAGCTACTGCTTCAGTTCCTTCTTCCAGATGTCACATGAACTGCCTCTTGGGGGTCTATGCTAACCCAGGACTGTGCAGGAGAGAGAAATCTGGGAAACACAGTTCCAGCTTAGCGAGGTTGACTTGCTCTAAATCAACCACACCTGGTCTCACTAAGCCCATTTGTCATGTGTGGCCCACTCAGTCTGGAATAATCTTTGTTGCTTCGCTGTTTTATAAGGGCCAACCTTTACCTGTTTGTCCACCTAGAGCACTGATACAGACATCAGTTCTGTGTTCCCTGTTAAGGATCTGCTTCCTTAATAGGAATCTTTAAACTCCTGAATTTCTAATGACACATTCAAAAGCATTATTTGAGACTAACCAGTAATAGTGTGTGGCAAGCTGGACTTATAGTCCTGTATGATGTAGAGATACCTAAACAATGAATGGATATGGATATTGTACATACATATGTGATGAAAATAATATACAAATATTGATGTAGGATGATCTAGTGTTGATACCAGACAGTCCTCATCAGTGCATTGGAGAAACCCTAGAAGAAGAGAGGCTTAGCCCGCCAGTTAACACATGTTAATGAGCATCTGCTATGTGGCAGGTAGCTTCTAGAGGTGCAGGGGATATGGCAGTTAATGGTACAGTGTCGGCCCTGAGGATCTTACATTGTTTTCCAGGTTTTCCCAACCGTGGCATCATTGGCATTTTCACTTGGGTAATTCTCTGTTGTACGGATCTGTCCTGGGCATTTTAGGATGTTTAACAGTGTTGCTGGCCTTTGCCTACTAGATGCCGGTATTCCTCCCTCTCTTCATCCCCATCCCCACTGCAGTTCAGATAATAAAAAATGTCATTAATCATTGCCAAGTGTCACATGGGGACAAAATCATCCTCAGTTGAGAACCAGTGTTTCAGAAGAGGCAGAAAAATACCACGGAGATACTTTCAGGTGCTAATAGGTGCTCTAAAGAATGTAAAGTAGGCTGGGTGCAGTGGCTCACACCTGTAATCCTAGCACTTTGGGAGGCTGAGATCACTTGAGGTCAGGAGTTCGAAACCAGCCTGGCCATCATGGTGAAACCCCGTCTCTACTAAAAATACAAAAATTAGCCAGGTGTCATGATGGGCACCTGTCATCCCAGCTACTCGGGAGGCTGAGGCTAGAGAATCACTTGAACCTGGGAGGTGGAGGTTGCAGTGAGCCGAAATCATGCCACTACACTCTAGCCTGTGTGACAGAGCGAGATTCCATCTCAAAAAAAAAAAAAAAAAAAGAGTGTAAAGTAGGATGATATGGTTACATGACTACCAAGGTGGTTGAGGAAGCTCTTGCCAAAGAAGGGCCTTTGATTTGACATGCAGGCAACCCGTCAGAGATCTGGGGACAAAATGCATCCAGCAAAATGAAGAGCCAGTGCCCAGGTCCTAGAGGGGGAACAAATGTGGCATGTTGAAATAGCAAAAGTGCTGGGAGACTTGGACCATGGATGATATGGTTTGGATATTTGTCCCCTCCAAATCTCATGTTGAAATGTGATTCCCAACATTGGAGGTGGGTGGGAGGTGTTTGGATCATGAGGGGAGATCCCTCATGAATGTTTCTTGGTGCCCTCCCTGAGGT
Organism: Macaca thibetana thibetana; assembly: GCF_024542745.1. Taxonomy (NCBI): domain Eukaryota; kingdom Metazoa; phylum Chordata; class Mammalia; order Primates; family Cercopithecidae; genus Macaca; species Macaca thibetana. The sequence continues at coordinate 35,572,133 of NC_065584.1, read as the reverse complement.
CATGAGTTCACACAGGATCTGGTTGTCTAAAAGGGCTGGGACCTCCCATTATCTTTCTTGTCTCTGCTCTCCCCATGTGATATTTTGGCCCCCCTTCACCTTTCACTGTGATTATAGCTTCCTGAGGCCTCACCAGAAGCAGATATTGGCACCATGCTTCATGTACAGCCTGCAGAACTGTGATCCAAATAAGCCTCTTTTCTTTATAAACGACCCAGTCTCAGGAATTCCTTTATTAGCACTGCAAAAGGACTAACACAGCAGGTGAGGAAGGGAAGAGAGGACGGCATGGTGCAGGGAAGGAGGAAGGACAGCCACAACATGGGGGACCTTGTGCATGGGTCATGGTGTAGGATCTACATTTAACTGTGGTTACTCAGGGCAGTCATGGGAGAGATGTGGTCGGGGAGTGATGCCATCTGATTTATGCCTTAGAAGGACCACGCTGGCTACTGTGTGGTGGATGCACAAACAGCTCTTCCCCTTCTACCTCCTTTGCCTTGTGACCCACAGGTACCCATGACACCCACCTGCAGCTGGCTCTTTCCATCTATCCAAAGTTGTCAACCCATAGTAGTCTCTGTGCCTACAAATGATTACATTTGGGCTTGAAAGTATGGCACCATTTTCATCAGCATTTCTTGAGCACTGGTCACTTGTTTCTGGTCCTCATGTGTGTATACGAACATCCTTGCTATGAGTGCTGGGCCCCACCCTCACTGCCATTTTTAAGAAAACAGGTGTCCACAGCCTCTGGTGAACATCAGCTTCTCCATAAGGCTACAGTGGGAGGCACCTTCATGGATTTTGAGTTTGGCTAAAATACCTTCCTGTCCAGTTACTACCTATAATATTCCTTTCCCTTTGGTCAGAAAGCCTTTCCTCTGTGGGTTATTTCCTTCCATCTGTACCCCACACCTCTACCTCATGCCTTCATAAGGTTTTACTCTTTACTGGCATTATGCCCATTTATATTTGAATTATACAAACATGATCATTCATGCTCTTTACTCATAGAAGGGCACCCTGTCCTTTCTGGAAAAATGGTTTATTTTCATATTGGATACCATTTGAATATACCTGGTTGTCTGAGTAGAAGCAGAGAAGTAGATGGAAAGAAGAATCCTGCTACAGCCTGGGAGCAGAACAATAGACCCAGGATTCCAAAATGTCCTTCTGAGGTCATTACAGGGTCATAGCCCTGGACAGCACCATCCCTAAGTCATCCTGTGGCATTCTTTGTGTGACAGGCCAGCATGCCGTGGCAATGCATTTCCTAATGAAAATAATGAAACATTGAGATAAAAAGCTAATTTCTTCCTAGAAGAGTCTATTTGATAATGCAGGACAATGTTACACTTTTTAGTTATACTTAATTATAAAATGCTTAAAAAAAGGTGATTTTGGTATTGAAAGAGTTATTTATCTGAGAGAACTATGAATTATCTAGAATGCTTTCTAAAGTTTCCTTTTTCCCAAAATTTTATTATTTGGCATAATTTCAGTGGAATCTTCCAGAAGACATTAGTCCATTCTTTTGCTTCAGTGCATGTTTTTTTGGATAGATATTATCTATTTTTGCGTAATGTTGTAAGGTTTCCAGGATACGCAAAAGTTGGAGGATATATGGTTGGAGTAAAGTAATTCTGTAGAGTAATGAGATTGATTTGGAGGAGGTGGTTTAAGGAATACAAATTCAGTTTACCTAAATAGATGTAGAAAGAAAGGGAAGGAATAGCATCTGAAGCTAAGGAAGGAAATGTTTGGGCTGGAGCATGACGAGATAGGAGTCGGATAGAGCTTTTTAACCCATTTGAAGATAGCTGTTGACTTAGATCATGGGCAAAACTGGTAATGCAAGGATTTAGGAAGCATGTTTTTAAGCTACTGTTGGGTTCCATAGGAAACCATACCCCAGTGGTCATAAGAGACAGTCACCAATAGTTTTCCATGGGCCTTTTGTTCTAGTGGTAGTTTTGTTGGGGGCAGGATTTACAAAAATGACCATGTGTTTGAAAGGTCAATGCTGAAGGTAAGTTTGAGGATGAATTTTCCATGGATGTCCTACAAGTTTTATTGTTTCTGTGAACAGCTTGGATTTTCATTTGGTTTGAGAATTAGGAAAATAACAGTCACATATACTCACAGATCAAATTCAAGTACTGATTTTAGCCATCTATGAGCAAAGGCTATTCTTGGTGTTAGACATGAAACAAACGAGAGAGAGAGAGAAGGAAGATGTGATGGACTGCCTTGGTTCTTGTAATTTAGAAGTGAGACTATAGGTACATGCAGAAGGAGCTCTGATGTGAAACATGGATATCACGTATGTCCTAATGGAAATGCACAAATATCCTAATGGGCTTAGGAAGGTTTCTAGAAGGATATGGATTCCAATCTGGTTTAAAAGAAAAGCCTGAAACTTTGGCAGATGAAGTCAGCAAGGACACTCTGGTAGCAGAATGAACCTGGACAAAGGTGAGGAGTGGGGTGTTGCCAATTTTGTTTTGTGAGGACAATAGATTCCTATAACTGGAACTGCGGAGGAAGTAGATGTATTGGAGATTGTCCTTGAAAGTATCCAGACTGACTCAGAGAGCAATTGTGAAGGTTTTGCTGATAGATTTGTACTGTATTTTTCCATGCAATGCAAGATTCACTAGAGGGATTTGAGTAGGAGATTGTCATGGAATATTTAGAGGATATAATTCAGATTTAAACCATGGAATATTTTCCTTGACACTATTAAGGAATCATAGATTCTTTGAGCTAAAAGGAACACTAGAGATTATCTATTGAGGTGGTTTCCAAATATTGTTTTAACACAGTGGAAACCTTCTTTCAAATGACATCTTACACAAATGCCTCAGCTATAAAACAGAAGAGCAGTTCTGGTGGAAGCATGATGGAAAGAGTCTTGCATTTGCTGCTTTCTGTTTCTTCATTCCTATAGCAATCCCCGAGGTACCTCTGTAGAAAGCACAAAATCATGGAACAACCTGCCATTTTAAAGACGAAGTAACTAAAAAAAAAAAAAAAAAAGAAAACATATGCTTGTGAAACCACACCTACCATAACATCACCAGCAGGCTTATTCATAATAACTGAAAAGCAGGATGCCACCCAAATGTTCATCAACAGGAGAACAGATAAACTGCCTTGTGTTCATGCAAGGGAATAGTTCTCAGACGTGCAAAGAACAACTTACAGATTCATGCAACAGTGTACATGAATCTCAGAAACATTAGGTAAAAGAAGCATGACCCTTGGATTTGGTTTGTATGGTACACAGGAATATGTAAAACGAATCTAGGGGGAAAGAAATTAGGAAGTGATGGCCTGGGTGACAGGGAGGAGAACTGATTCAAAGGGAGCAAAAGAGAACTTTCTGGGGCGTTGGAAATCTTCTCTATCTTATTTTGCAGGATGGTTACATTTGTGTATTCCATTGTCAAAACTCATCATATGGAACACCTAAGGTGTGTATTTTATTGTATGTTAATTATATCTTAATTAATAAAGATTGAGTTTGAAGATTCTTAGAGGGGGATTTGCTCAGTTCCCATAGACAGTTGTGAGAATGACCAGCGGGTAGAGCATAGGTTTCCAGGATTCCTGGTCCAGCTGTTTTTACCACATCCCTCTCCCTCAGAATCATTTTCCTCTTCACCAACACAGCATCAAGGCTGGCTCCTCCCTCCCTGGACATCCCCTTCCCTGCTGAAACCCCAAAGTGGCTGTGAAGCATTAACTTGATGGCACTGTGCTGTTTCAGACTCAGTTTTTAAACTTTCCTCCAGTGAAACCAGAACTGGCAAACACAACCACATTTTTCCTGTACCATGCTTTACCTGTATTGTCAACCTGCTGATAAATGGCTCTATCCCATAGCCTTGAGGATCTTAATAGCTTAACCATTTATAGCTCCATGGGAATGGGACAGGGGAGAAGACACCAGTGGCTGCCATTTAGGCCTGTCTACACTGAAGGAATGCCAACTGCCTAGGCACACTTGTTAGATGGCCTGGAGGCTCACCTGCACAGATGCGCAGTTTAACTCCATTCGGGATCACAGAGTACCACATACTGTGCTGTGCTCTTTGACATATATATTAAAAGCGTCGCTCTAAGAGAATGGGGGAGGTGGTGAGAGTTTATTGCTGCCTTCTTTCTCATGGAAGCATTGGATAGCAGAGCAACCCTAGTGAATTGCTGACTGCTCCGTAGAATATCTTGTTCCTTTAACCTCTTCCGTACTAGGTCTCCTGACTGGAGAGTCCTGGGTTATACTCCCCATCCCCAGTATCCCATGTATTCATGTCAGACTCTTGCAGCCTCCTGAGGACGTTTCAAGGACTGGAACTGCATCTTCACCACCTTTGTGTTCCCGATGTCTGCAACGGTGCCTTAGTCTAGAAAAGTGCATCTTAACTGGGAACTGTTTTGCCAGGACCATCATCAAAAATGTCTGGAGATGTTTTGGATTGTCAAAACCGGGGACAGGGTGCTACTGACATCTGGTGGATAGAGGCCAGGGATATCTTATCTTCCTACAGTGTAGAAGACAGTTCCCCATAACAAAAAATTACGCCGCCCCAAATGTCAGTAGTGCCAAGGTTGAAAAGCCCTTCTCTAGATTATACTTTGTCGTATGGACGATGATAGATCAACCACATCCTCAAGGCTAGGACCCATGCTTTGTGTTAGGATGGGTGTCTCAGTTTCTGTTATTTCCACTCTTGATTCTCTAAGCATCATATTCAAACTCTGACATGAGGTGTATCTGACTTAGTCAGGTTACCACTGAGCAAACTGGAATAAGCCTTTCTGCAGAGTTTGAACCCAAGTCAGTGTTGCCTTGACTCAAGCTCAGATACCTCGTCTGATCATCAGTAGCCATAGTAATAGCCCTTAGCACGAACCACTGACGACTGCTTAGGAGGGGTTTGTGGGGTAGAAAATGAGGTTATATTAGCTTTACTTGTGCAAAGTCACACAGCCAGTATGTTTTGGAGCCAGATTCAAACCCAGGTTGTCTGAAGGCTCCAAAAGTCATCATTTATCACTATATATTTTCCTCTTAGCTTTCTTGCATTTCCTTTAATGTTCCCATCTCTCCCCAGTAAAACTGATTTCCCTTATCAGGAGGTTCTCTAGGAATTTTGGTCCAGGGCTTAGATTCTTAAATAAGTGCAAGGACATCACCATGTTTGTTATACACTTCATTTCACCTCCTCTGTTCTGAATCAGAATGAGGCCAGCACTCCGGGTTCTAATTTATCTCTCTTTTTATTTTTCACTCTATATACTCCCTAAGAATCTTTCCTATGCTCAAGGTACAAGTTTAAATGTGGGGGTTGGGGGGTAAACTAGATTGAAATGAAAAGCCAGACATTTCCTAGTTATATCACTAATTAACTGTGTTACTAGTGATAAGCTGCTTATAAATCTGTCATCATTAAGGTAAGATTACCTTCTAGATCTTAAAATTTACAATCATAGGGATAAGTTTTTTGTTGTTTTATTTTGTTTGGTTTTGTTTGAGACCGAGTCTCACTCTGCCACCCAGGCTGGAGTGCAGTGTCACAATCTCAGCTCACTTCAACCTCTGCCTCCCGGGTTTGAGCGATTCTCATGCCTCAGCCTCCCAGGTAGCTGGAATTATATGTATGCGCCACCACACCTGGCTAATTTTGTATTTTTTAGTAGAGATGGGGTTTTGCCATGTTAGCCAGGCTGGTCTCGAATTCCTCCTGCATCTCCCTCCCAAAGTGCTGGGATTACAGGTGTGAGTCATAGCGTCCAGCCAGGATAGTTCCTTTTTATTTTAACATGTCCATTTTTTCTTGGTTTATACCTCCAGTATCCAACAACTTAGAAGGCAGGAATTAAGAAAGAATCGTCCTAAAGCAGGAAAGGCAAAGTTTGATGAAGTTGGTAGAAATCAAGAAGCACAGTTTTATAAACTTTGCTCGGGTGTGGATTGGGAAGCTGTTTCTTATTTCTCCAAGAGTGTTTAGCTTCTCAGACAATCTCTGTCTCAGTTTCCCCAAATTTTAATGCGGGGACCAAACATAGAGTATGGTCATGACTTGTGACCGTAATGAAAGTGTGACTAGCACATTGGAAACCTGGTGTGGCAGAAATCAAACTTAGAATCAGGTCAATTAGGAGTCACCTGAGTTTTTCTGTTGAAAATTATGTGTAATGCTGAAAAATTAATAAGAGAGTTCCTTAAAATAAGAGACTGAATTTTGAAGTTTAGGTGATATTATTTTCCAAAGTCTGACCTGCCCAAAACCTTGTATAAGCACATTATGGAAAGCAAGAGTGGAATATCTTTACAAAGAAATAAGGATTTCTCCAAACTTTGAGACACATTCTGAAGCTTCAGATTAAAAATATGTAAATGGAAATACCCTCCGCTTGACTGTATCACAGCTGTTCTCTGTCCCTCATTTGCTCAAGGACTGAGTACACCCCAGACTGGTCAGAGCATGATGACTTTCAGTAATGACCTAAATGACCTTAAAATTTCAGTAGGTGACAGAGTATTCAAAGTCGCAGTCTATAGCATTCGCTTAGAATTTCCCCTTAAGCTGCTGGCTGAAGCACTAATTAAGATCTGAAATGGAAGGTAGGTGACAGATGCTTTGTGTCCTGCAGCAGAGGCACGGAATGCAGTTCTTTCACTTACTGTTTAATAATAATAATAACAGCCATTTAATCTGTTTGCTGATACAGTCTCCTTGGCTTTATTATGTTGTTTATTTTGTGTGAGCTTTAGATATTAGTTATAAAAATGTCACTGTGTCTGCAGCTGCATTTTTCATTTCATAAACTCCCAGAGATCTCATCAATTTAATCTGCCTTGCACGGTTCACAGGAAACCATTACAGGCAAAGATAGGCTTAATCAAGGTTTTTTCTTAATAATGAACACAATACACAGGAAAGCAGGGCAACGAATGAGCCTTTGATTCCAGGTAAAGACTTATTACATGAAAATCTATATTTAAATTAGGGGCTTTTTGCTAGGATTCTTAACTGCACAAGACAAATCGCCGCAGGATGTCTTTAGACAGCAAGTGTGTCTTAGGCATTTGAAATATAATTTAATCTATTAACAGTTTACCCTAGGTTTTAAGCCATTCATTGCTGGCGAACAAAATCTGGATTCTTTAAAATAAAAATAGAAAAGCATTTGCAGTAACTGGCCATTATTATAGCATAGAAATAAAAGGCATTTTTTGTATACATTTTGAATTATATATTGTTTATCTCTCCTTAATAACTTTCACTATAGAAAGAGCTCTCTTTCTTGCTCGATTTACATAAAAGTATCTGGAACAGTTCAGTGACAACAGTGTTGAAATTAAGGACTGACTTGAGACTGAAGCTCCCTCTGTAACTCCCATGCCCTTCTCCAATACTAAGCAGTATAAAGGCCAAAAGTCAGATAAACATAAGAGATGGTGGCAGCACGAGAGATGAGGATGAGGCTGTTTCATATAATAGAAGGACACCAGTTGACATTTTCCAAAGATTTTCAATTATAATCTTTTGCAAAGGTTCTCTTTTACTAGTTAACAAATATAAAGGATGCCAACTTCCATCAGACTATAGATGCTTGTAATAGAATTAGATGGCCCTCCAACCTTTCTTTCCAGGTGTCCTGAGGGGGAACTCTTTGTTGGCACCCCAAGCCTGATTCACTCCAAGCACCTCAGGAAAGCATGTGTTGTGTGGCTTCAAGGATGGGCATCCTAGGAGATTTTACCACCTATCATGGTGCCCTGGCTGGGTGAAAACTGTGCTTCCTCGGTAATGCTGTAAGAATGCTGCACTGCCAGTTTGAGGTATCAGGTTTGAGTTTTCAGGACTGCAAGACTGCTGTGCTGTGTGTGTACTGGTGGGTTGGCTCCCTGCCTTGCTCAGCACCCCCATGCCTCCTTCTTCATACCCCCTTTCAAGTAGAATAGGGAAGCAATAACCCAACCAGGCCCCTTATGCCCATCACATAGCATGCTAATCACTGAGACAACAAGCTTTGCTGTAGAGAAAAGATTTTATTCACCAGGCAGCCAAGCAAGGAGACAGGAGAATAGATCTCAAATCTGCCTCCTCAAAGATGGGGTTTAGGAATATTTATGGAATAAAGAAGCAGCATGGTCTAATGTGGGGGGAAAGGTGATTGGAGGTAGGGGAAAGGTGATTGGAGGTAAGGAAAAGGGAGGTAATTGGTGATCTGCACAGACATAGTCAAAATTCATAGCTCTTCATAGGATGTATGTTCATGAAATGGCATTGTTAGCATGATCTGAGGGTGGAGTTTTTGGTCCTCTGATGTCAGAAGTCACCCATTGGACATTCATACAGGCCTAGTTGATGAGTTGGTGGTCTCAGCCAGTTTGAACTGGATAAGAACTGACCTCAAATTCCTGTAAAACAATGTAAGCAACTGTTACCATGATGACCTATATATTAGAGATGTTACCTATGAGGAAGCTAGTGAGAGTTTAGATACTTTTAGGTATATAGGTTTTAGATTAACTAGAAGTAAGCAACTAAAAGCAAACGAGGCAGGTTAAGTTTGGCAGGCCTAATCAGATTAGCCCTCACTTTCAGAGTCATCTGCCCAAGTACGGTAAACAGATAGATCCAGCTACTACTTAGATACTTTTAGAAGTTTGGGGTTGGGCTCTTTCTTCTTCTTAGCTTTCCCCTTCATAGAGGAAAGTCCTCATTCACTTCACTTGCTAACTTGTTTGCCATTAGTAGAGATCTGTGGGAAGTTTGCCAGAGATAGGTTGTCTTTGGGGATTGGCCAACCAGCTGGCAGGGACCTCTGCTGTGAGTGGCCCATGCTGTCTGGGCAGCTCTGTTAGGTGAATGAGAAAGCCATGTGGCTGTGTAGACTGCAGCTCTGCAGGAACCTCTCCTACATCTCTAGCCACCACCTCCAGAGTACAGTAAATTGTAGACTTAGATTGGCTGTTTCCAGCATAGATGTCTTACACTTTCTAGATGGTTCCCTCTGCTCACATACAGCCTTTGGTTAAGTGGTGGTGCTCATTTTCCATGCCCTGCTGGCTAGTCCTTGGACATTGTGAGCATTTTTGTCTCCAGTACCACTGAATTCCTTAAGCCCTTTTGGAAGGGTGCTAAATATTTAAGCAATTCTTACTAAGAAAATAGAAAATACTCGAGCTCTCTGTTTTACAAGTGGCTATCTTTACATCAAGGCCTTGGAAGTGGCCAACTGGATGTAGCCAATTTCATGAGGCTGTTTTAACCAGGAGGACATTGTTACCTGGCTGGGCTTATATAGCTGAGTCAATAAGGAAAACACAGCTTATGTTAGCTTGCTTACCTTTTAAATGGGTAAGTAATGCACAAAATGGATCCCTCACCACCATTACTTCCTTTAAACCCCATCCCCGACTCCACATCCTATTATCTCTCATCTCATCTCTCAGCTTTAGCCGATCCCATGGAGGGGAACTGGGGAGGCATGAGGTTGGAGGTTTGCGTGTGTATCATATATTACTTGGGAGAAAAAAAATTGTTTTTAGGTTTTGTTACAAAGCACCCAAGTTAAAAGAGCAGTGTTAAAATTGTCTTATCAAAATGTCTGGTACCATTGCATTTTCCCATTTAAAGAGACTGACATAAACTCTAGGGGCTTCCCAAGTGAGGAGATGAGATTACGATTAACCATCAAAGTGTTAGGGAAAGTTATAAAAATAGGAAAAAATATTTAGATATAAAGTCACTGACCTGTGTGAAACCACCTTGCACATGGTAGGCAAAAGAAGTAATATTACTGAAAAAGTATGAATTGTTACGTTTACTCTGAAATTAGTATGTAAAGGAGCAGTTTGTTTGCTGCACTAAATCTTTGTCTCCAATTTTTAAATATAAGGTTTATATTGCCTAAGTATAGCCTGAATACATTTTAATATTTAATTGTTTTTTTCTCAAACTATGGTTTGAAAACAAGATAATTCTTAAGCTGGGTTTCACTGCTTTGAAAACTGTGTTTTCTAGGAGAAAACATTACTGATTTTAAAATGTAAAGTAATAAAAAATAGTATTCACATAAAGTTTCAGCAGAGTTTTAGCACAGAACACAATTAACCAGGGCTTAAAAAAGTACCATTTGATTTTGAGGCAATTGTAGATTCACATGCAGTTGCAAGAAATATCACAGAGTTCTAGTGTTACCATTTACCCCGTTCCCCCAATGGTACCATCTTGTAAAGCTATAGTACAATATCCCAACCAGAATATTGACATTTTATAGTCAAGATACAGGACAGTTCCATTAACACAAAGATCCTCTGTTACCCCTTTATAACTACACCCCCTCATTCCCATCCCAGACCCCTGGTAACTACTAATTTGTTCTCTGTTTCTATAACTTATCACTTCAAGAATGCCACATAAATGGGATCATATAGTATGTAACCTTCGAGATTTTTTTCCCTCAGCATAATTGCCCAAGATTCATCCAAGTTGTTGCATGTATCAAGAGCTTGTTTCTTTTTATTACTGAGTAGCATGTTCTGTCATATGGATGGACCACAGTTAAACATTTGAATGACATCTGTGCTGTTTCCAAATTTTTGCTTATTATAAAAAAGCAAGCAGGACTTTAAAAAGCACACTTACAGAAATGCTTATGGCTGTGTCTTATTACAGAATATTTATGAGGAGAATAAGATTAAAGACTTAAAGTCACTTGGGATTAAAACAAATGTTATAAACTATGACAATCTAGCTCAAAGTAGCTTGATTTCATAAATATATTCTCTTTATGGTATTTCATAAATGCTATAAATCAAAGTAGCTTGATTTCATAAATGTATTCTCTTTTGATTAAATAATCAAACCTAAGTAAATTATTGGCCAATGTCCACAATAGAATTTGTAAATAGTTACATTGTGTTCATGTTTTCATTTCTGCTCTTAACCTGAATGACTGCTCAATATACTACACTATATTCACTTTTATTAAGCACTGCTCTCACATCTCACTGTGTTTGTTGAACCTCGCAATGTGATAGCATTTGATTGTGTTGATTTTTTTTTTTAGCTGCCAAGCCCAATTGTTAGATGTTTTTAAAACATTACATACCCTTATGCCCATGGTATCTCTGATGAAGCAAATTCATTAAATAAACACTCGCTTATCAACAGCAGAGCCAGCACAGGCATAGTGGGTGAAGTTTATAGGTTATTGATGGATGGTAGGAAATCAGTTGAAGGATGCCCGGAAACATGTGGTCATATTGGTAGGAAGTAGAAAAAGCCTCTCTGGAGTCCCTCGGATCCCACAACGTATGTGCGTGCATCTTCTCAGGCTCCATATTAGCCCTGGTACGCATAGAGACACACAATGACCAGCCTGTTTGTTGCCTGGCAGATGTTCTCAGTACTGGTCATTTGTGAATGCTTTTAATATGATTCACAGAATTTCTGTAGTCAGTCACATTTTAGAACTGACAGTAAAATGTCACCTCTTCAGCAGTTTTTTTTTTTTTTTTTAAAGGTATAAAGCCTCTTAACAATTTCTGCTTTAACCTCTTATCGATCTTTTAGAAATCTTATTAGCTTGCTTTGGGCTTTATTTTAGGGTTGGAGAAATTGAAATTTAGAGACCAGGCTGGGCTGAGAAAACTGCATGGAGAAGGGGAACTTGGGTTAAATCTTGCCTACCCCAGACAGTAGGGACACAAAAGAAGGAAATGCTGCTGGAAGATAAAAGTTGACAGCTTTATGAAAGAAGGAAACAAGTGAATGAGATAATGTGACTGGGAGCTCCCAGAAAGCAAGAATTCTTTTTCATCTGTGCCCTCAGTCCCTAGTTGGAGCACAGCCCAAAGTAAGGTTCAATAAATATTTGTTTAATGCATAAACAAATGGATGAACAAACTGAAATGAGTGTTGATATTTGTTATGAAATATGCCTTTCTCAGACTGTTCCACACACCTCAGACTGGCTGTGCTGTTGGTGCCAAGTTTATATGGCTGCACAACAAACTACTCCAACACTTAGTGGCTTATAACAGCAAATGGAGGTTCACTGGCTTCCACTGGACAATTCTCCTGGTTCTCCTCGACGTTCGTTCTACAGTCAGAAGGCAGCCGGGACTGAGGTTTCCGGAGGCTCCGCTTGACTACGGGGATGTTGGGCTGTCTCCTCCTCAGGGCCTCTGCTCTTTGTGTGGCTTTTCCAGCACAGCGGTTGAACTTCTAACGTACTGTGGCTCAGGGCTTCCAAAAAAGCACAAAGGGAGAAGCTTCCAGGCCTCCCAAAGGCTGAGGCCTGGAACTGTCACTGTGTTGCTCCCTCTTTTATTTAAGCAGACATGGGGGCCAGACCAGATTCAAAGGGAAGGAAAAGAAACCCCACCTCATGATGAGGCGCCACTGTTTTCCCAGCAATTACTTTTATCAACCCAGCATCCTACAGCTCAATTTAATTCTGGCACTCACCATCCAGAGATAGTACAGACCCTACAGGTTAAGGGCTCAATCCCCTTAGACTGCTCCCACTTCAGATGCCAGCTGAAAGTGGAATATGCCCAAGTTACCCACACTTCTTCCTGGCTGACTAAAAATTTAGGGGTTGGGAGAACCCCCAGGTTTGGCAATTCACTAGAGCGACTCACAGAACTAAGGAAAGTGCTATACTTACAGTTTATTATAAATGATATACATGAACAACCAGCTGAGAATGTATGTAGGGTGAGGGCCAGAAGGGTCTTGAGTGCAGGAACATCTGTCCCCATGAATGGGACATATCACTGTTCTGGTACATCATATATTCACCAACCAGAAAGTTCCTGAACCCCACTGTTCAAGAGTGAACAATGCAGGCTTCATTGCATAGGCATGATTGAGAAAATCATTGGCCATTGGTGGTTAACTCAATCTCTAGTCCCTGCCATTTCCCCAGAGGTCAGGGACAAGGTTGAAAGTTCCTCTAATTATGTACCCACGTGGCTGGCACTTTCCTGGAAACTATCTAGGGGTACACCTTGAGTCACCTTGATAACATGAAGATATAGCTCAAAGGGGTTCATTATGAACAACAAACGATGTTACTGTCGCTCAGGTATTTCCAGTGGTTTTTGAAGCTCTGTGCCTGGGGAACTAGGGACAAAGACAAAATAGATTTTGCTATTGTATCACAGGGTTGATGACAAAGAATGTGTGGCCATCTTTAATCTACGACACTGGTCCTCTGCAGACTCAAGCAAAATAGACGAAATTTTACAAAGGACTGTTTTCCTATCATTTGCTTAGAAGATGACCCTACATGTTTATCCCACTTTCCCCTAGAGCAGGTCTCTGGAAAGCTAATGCTGTGTCTTATGTATACGTAAATGGATGAATAAGAAAAAGTTTGGTGCGTTGGTATGTGTGTTGGGGGGACAGGAGGGTGATGGGAGAGCCTCCTGGAATAGCCTTAGAGTTGGACGCTGTTTCCCATTGTGACTCCTTTTGCAGCTACTGCCTTGATCCCCTCTTGTGCCTGCTAGGCTCTGCCTTGGGGAGAGCTCAACTCTTCTGTTTCCCTACACTTGACCGACTGTCTCCATCATTGCCTTGCCCACCTTGTGTTCTGTTCACCCAAACCTGACTCAGATCTGCTAGTTTTCATCTTTTGCTCACAGACTATTCTCTTGTGCCAGATTCCTAGTCCCCTAACTCAATCATCTTATTCTGGCTTCTCCAATGTTCTTTCAACCCAGTCTTGCTAAAAAGCTATTTTAGTGCCTGACTGTGGATTTTTGGCATCGTTATCTCAACAGGCCTAGCTTGGAGGTTCCTCTGGGATTTCCTGCTGGAGTCTTCTTTTTAGGATTTCCCAGTCTACGTCGGAAACATAAGGAAAATTATCACCTTGTCTTAGAAAGAATCTTATTATCTCAAATCAAATATTTGAAATGGCAATGCTCCCTTATCTGGAGTTTTATTTTGTAAGGGACATTTTCTGATAAGCTGCCAATGACAATGTATGATATGAAATTCTATATGTCCCTTTGGGTTCAACAGTAACCTTTATGAGCTAGTTTGGTCTCCCTGTCTCACCCAAGGTTACCATGTAACTGAAATTCTCAAGTGCAAAGAAACTTTTGTATCCTTCCCACATCCAGAGCTAGCTTGGAGTTTGGCCTTAGGCAACAACCAACTAACTGTGCCTTGAAGATGACTCTCTGGGGAGTTAATTAGGATAGAATGAATAATTTAAGGGGCAGTTTTGGTGAATTAAATTGGGAAGAGATTTTTGAGTGTTAAAGGTTGAAGCATTCCCTCCCTATTATTTCAGTTCTTTCTTCTACTTTCTCAATATACGTTAAAGAAAAGCAAACCTGTTCAATAGATTTGAGATCATCTATTAATTTAGAGTGCTTACTAGAAGCCCACCATGGGGCTAGGCTCCATGAAGTTTGAATTGTGGTTATACAGTAAGTTGTTTTTAAAAAATGTACAGCAAAATCCTAGGCAATCTTCATGAACCACTCCAGAGACCACCATCCTAGAAATCTAAACTCAGTTCTCCTTTAAGATTAGTCATTTTCTTATCCAAATACCACAGAGCTTTTTACATAGCTACATTACAATGCTTCAGATATTGTCTTATAATTATTTGTTTCTCAACTTGTCTTACCTATTGGACCTGATCAATTTAGAGGTGGGAGGCTGTTGGCTTCATTTCCTTATCCAGTCATTTAAATTAAGTATCTGACAAGTACCAGGCATTGTATTTGGTTCTAGTGTTCCAAAGGAAGAAGACAATCCTCATTTTGTATGTATTCTTTTTTTTTTTTTTTTTAAGATAGAGTCTCACTCTGTTGCCCAGGCTGGAGTGCAGTGATGTGATCTCAGCTCACTGCAACCTCCACCTCCCGGGTTCAAGCAATTCTCCTTGAACTCAGCCTCCCATGTAGCTGGGACTACAGGCATGCGCCACCATGCCCGGCTAGTTTTTGTATTTTTAGTGGAGACAGGGTTTCGCCATGTTGGCCAGGCTGGTTTCAAACTCCTGACCTCAAGTGATCCACCCGCCTTGGCCTCCCAAAGTGCTGGGATTACAGACATGAGCCACTGCGCCTGACCCCATTTTGTATACATTCTGTATGTTTGTTGCATGTGTCAATCATTTTGAAGTTGCATTTCCACTTCACACTCTCTTTTTTTAAAATGGATAATTAGGAAATTCGGCCATTTTGAAGTTACTTGACTCTGATTATGGTTAAGTGTTCTGTAAGCTCTGTGAACACACCTGGTCAAAAGTTTGGAAGCCAGACATGTTTCATTTGTTGTTTTTTCTCTGTCTGACATGGCTCGCATCATAAGCTTCTGAAAAACTCTTTGAGGCCAGAGACTTGGCTTCATCGATCTTAGTATCTTTGGCAATGTTTTGCTCATAGGGAAGATTCAGTAAAAGGATGTTTGGCATCAGACTAAAGGAAATGTGCTCCATTTGACTTTTCAATTGCGGCGGTTTATTTTCAAAGCCATAGTTTTGTGGTGTTTCTTTAGTACGTGATTGACTTTAAATGCACTGGGATGACTTCCTCTAAGAAGAAGGAACCTTGGGGGCCGAGAAGGTGTGGCAAAAGCAGAAACATGTCCATCTCTCATGCGGTAGAGACATCATTCATTTATTTGTTCCTGTATCATTTTGCAGATTCCTTTTCAACGCATACATGGCTGTCTTTCTCTCATCCCCAAGTTTCAAGATCTCTGGTGGTATTTATTTTCCATACCCTTTACCTACCTTGCCTTGCTCCTCCACATTCCCAATTCCTTCAATTTTTTTGTCCTCTCTAATCTGCTGTTTTATGTTTGTCAAGATATACTCTAGTTACTCAGCTTTTACCTTAGAATTGAGACTTCAGAGTTTCCCCCTAAGTTCCCTTTGCTATACACGGGAAAGGGGACATTAAGAGGAGCACACTGAGAGTTTATGCAGGAAAATCAGTCAATGTGGACCATGCTGAACAATTAAGTCTACTGTTACTTACTGGTTTTCTCCTTCAGAGCATAAGCCAGGCTTCCCTTTCCCCAGACTTGGCTACTGTCCCCTGGCTTGCAATAACCCCTGGCTCCTCAAAACTCTATGCTTTATACGTATGCCTTTTCCAAGTACTCCTGCCATTTTTGGAGGATGGGAAGATACTATGTCAGAGAATCCCAGGATCTGATTGGATGGATGTAATTGAGACTGCCTCTTTCTCCACTGTCAGGTAAGTCTCTGAATGTGCCTGGCTCCTCTGCTTTTTCCGACTGCCTTCTGCCATGAGCCAAGCTTTTCTGTCACCGTAAGCAATCCACTCGTCTCTTCAAGCAAGGGACACACATCTACGTGATGGGTGGCCAAATCAAATTTCTGCCTTCTAGAAGGCATCTTTCATATCCAGTCTTTCACCCTTACCCATAAGGTTATGGTCTAGACTTCATTGACATGGTTCTTCCATGGAAGATCATAATGCTGTTTCCCAACACAGATGTCGCATCTCTCTCAACACAGAACTCTAGGCAACTGCTTTCGTTGATTGGAGTTGTCATTCAAAATGAAGCCTACTTGGCATCCCTAGCAGCCAGTTTTCCCTTGCCTAGATCATTCCTCTTCATTTATTTCTAATCACTTGCATCAACCCCCTCGAGTTTAACCATTGTCAGTTTTGATTGGAAAACTTATTGATTGAACATCTCTGGTGATTTTTCTGCTGCACCCAATTACCTCTGAATGTGTTGCCCATCTCTTGAAGAAGAGGTATTCCTATATACACACCCCACATTCACTGAGGGTTTCTCTGTAGCTAGTCCGTAACTCTCTTTCATATGTGGTAGCCAATGCTCCATTCATTAGAAATGATGATGACCATTCTTTCTTCTAAAGTCTGCACATAGTCTTCCTGGAGTTGTCTGTCATGATAGTGTCACACTTCAACAATGTTGAGGCTCCTGGTAAATTCTACAGAAACATTTCCATTTTCCTTTGTTTTATGTACAGAAATATAGTTATTAATTAGGTCCTTGGGCACAAAAATGGAGGCAGGAATGTGCCATTTAACATGTGTGTTAGGGTTCTCCAGAGAAACAGAGCTAGTAGGAGAGAGAAAGAGATAGATAGGTAAGAGGAGACTTGTTATGGGAATTGGCTCATGTGATGATGAAGGCTGAGAAACTCCATAATCTGCAGTCTGCAAGCTGGAGAACCAGAATAGCTCATGGTGTAACTCAGTCTGAAGGCCTGAGAACCAGGGGAGTTGACGGTGTAACTAACTCCCAAGAACCAGGAGCTCCGATATCCCAGGGAGGATGAGGTGGATGTCCTTACTGAAGAAGAGAGAGAGTGAATTCCTCCTTTCCCCATCTTTTTGTTGTATTCACCTTTTCATTGTATTCAGGCAGGCCCTTAACAGATTGGGTGGTGCCCATCCACATTGGTGAGGGCAGATGTACTTGACTCAGTCTACCGATTCAAGTGTCAGTCTCTTCTGAATACACCCTGACAGACTCATCCAGAAATAAAGTTTTAATAGATGTTTGGGTATCCCTTAACCCAGTCCAACTGACACATAAAATTAACTATCACAATATGCTTTACATATGTTTTTAAAATAGCTTAATTTTTTGTCTGTAATTCTTGTACATGGGTAGTGGTTGACTTAATATCTTATCACTTGAGTTTGCCAACCACTTGGGTAGGGGCAGTGTCTTGGGGTTCTCTGAATGACATTTACACATGGTCACAAAAACCTTGGCCTTAAGAACTTTATAATGATAAAGTTCAAGGTATTTTGGTGTCTTGAAGAACTCCCTGGACTGTGAGATACGGATTCACTCGGCTGTAGTCCTTGTGCTGGATCTAACTGGCTGCCATTGTGGGGCTCTCCTTAAGACAAAGGAACTCAGTTTCCTCATCTGTGAAGTGTGAGGATGGAATTCATCACCGTGTTCCCTCCCAGCTCTAAACTTCTCTCAGTCTTGTTTTTTGCTGCTCTGTATCCTCCACTTTCTGGCATTTTTAAAATATTTAATATTATAAATGTGTCTCAATGTTTAAGTTATAGCATGAGAGGGAGGTGAGGAATAGTTAACAAAATTGTATTCTGAGTAGCCTAATATTATTTTTTTTCCTGCCAAACTTCTTTTTCCTCACCTTCTCCCAACATTTTTGTGGGGGTGGGTTGACTGGTGGGTGGTTGTAGTGATATTGATATTCAGAGAGGAGTGAAAAATGCAGAATTGCAAGGTTAACAACAGATGGTTATATGGTGCCATTTTAGGAGTGTTATTAAAAGAACAAATCTATTTTCCTGAATAGTAGGATGTCTTAAGTGTTTAGGCTTAAATCTACTGTTGAAATAGAAAAAGAAAGAGGAGGAAGAGGAGGAGGAGAGGAGGAGGGGAAGGAGGAGGAAGGGGAAGAAAAGTCAAGGAAACACTTAGAACATTTTTGCATGATCTCAATTTTCTTCTTGTTCCAAGGTTTTTAATTTGGACAGTGGTTTGTACTTCAGATTGAATGCAAGGAAATTTGTTGCACCATTTGCCTGACAGTTATCATTTTCCTTGACAAAAAGTTTTTCTGAATCTTGCTTTGCTGGAGTTACCTCTTCCCTTGCATGAATAACCTCACTTGCTTAAGTTATCAATGCAGTGGACTGACACCGCCTTTCTCTTAAGGAATTACACTGTTCTCTGGGTAGGTCTAATTGACACTCCCACTATCACCCAAAGAAGAGACACTCTCTGTATCGATAACTAGAAAGAAGGAACTGAGACTGTGGTCCAAGCATGTCTTATCTTCAGCATAGAGTGAATATGTGGTTTATGGTAGGTGTTCAACAAACTTTAAAAAAAACTTACATTAGTCTGTTCTCATGCTGCTAATAAAAGACATATCCAAGACTGGGTAATTTATAAAGGAAAGAAGTTTAATGTACTCACAGTTCTACATGGCAGGGGAGGCCTCACAATCACGGCAGAAGGCAAAAGTCACATCTTATATGGTGGCAGGCAAGAGAGAATGAGAGCCAAGCAAAAGGGGAAACTCCTATAAAACCATAAGATTTCATGAGACTTATTCATTTCCATGAGAACAGTATTGGGGAAATCACTCCCCCTGACTCAGTTACCTCCCACCAGGTCCCTCCCACAAGATATGGGAATTATGAGAGCTACAATTCAAGATGAGATTTGGGTAGGGACACAGCCAAACCATATCAAAACTTAATCTAAAATAATTGAAATATCGGGAAATAGAAAAACTTATTGAGCTTTTTTAGGGAAGCAGTATTTGAACCTGTTTTGCTGTGCCCACTGGAGGATCCTATCCATCAAATTGTTAGTTCAATGAATCATGGTGCAAACACTCAGTTACATTAATATGACTATTTTCTTGTATGCTAACTTGAGAACCTACTCCCTAGAGATATATTATCCCATGTAATTACCAAGAGAAATGGAGAGAGGATGCCTTAGACTGTTACTTCTCATGTTTTTCATTCTAATCTTCCTCAGTGCCCCTCTCTATAATCCCAATCCCATACATTTTTAAACAAAGGAAAGCCACTCAGATCACAGTAGCTCTTGGACATTGGTGAGAAACGTGAGGAAACGTAGAGGATCCCCAAATTCTCAAACATAAACTGAGATGCAGCCACTGGGTGTCAAGCAAGGTTTCCTCACTGGTTTAATGACTCCAGTTTTCCACATTCACATTTGTGCTGTGAGCCTTACATATATTATTTTGTAAAAACCCTTTCTGTAGATAGGCCCTTCATGGTAGATAGCAGAATATTTAAGAGATAGGAGAAACCAAACTGCTTTTTCTATTCTCACCCGCCATTCTACACAGTTATCCAGTGAAATCCCACTGGATGTCCTATAGTTTGGTCTGGTTCTAACACTGTCTACCTGGAGATAGCCTCAGATCTCACAGGTAAAGGGCTTAGTCCCGCAAGACTGCCCTTGACTTAAAATGACAATCGCAAGTCCCAGATTGCGGCCTGTACTTCTGAGCAACTGGCCATAAATTGGGGGTTCCCACAGGCTCTTTATCGGGTTTGATTAATTTGCTAGACTGGCTCACAGAAGTCAAGGAAATGCTTTACTTGCTACTGCCCATTTATTACAAAGGATTTTTTAAAGATACAAATGAACAGCTAGAAGAAGAGATAGATGCATAGAACGTGGTTTGGAAGCATCCTGAGTGCAGGAGCTTTTGTCCCCATGGGAAGCTCCCCATGGGAGCTTCTGTTCCCCAGGGAACAGTACCCTCTGGGCACATGGATGACATGCATGTGTTTTTGTTCACCAACTGGAAAGCTCTCTGAACCCAGTCCTTTTGGGTTCTTATGGAGGCTTCATCACGTAGGCACCATTGTTTAAATCATTTACATAGATATGATTGATCAACTCTCCCCTCTCAGATGTTAAGGGTGGGACTGAAAGTCCCAGCCCTCTAATCATATGGTTGGTTCCCCTGGAAACCAGCCCCCATCCTGAGGCTATCCAGGAGCCCCCAGCCACCAGTTACCCTAATACTATACAAAAGGACACTTACCATTTTGGAGATTCCAAGGGTTTTAGGAGTTGTGTGCCAGGAATGAAGACCAAATATATCTTATTATAAATCACAATATCACACCTATTATAAAGCACTACATATAAAGTTTACACTCCAAGAATAAAAGGTACAAATATGGAATCTTCAAATGCCAAGGGCCTGCTGGATACTGTGAATGACAATATAAGCTACCTCATCTGTTATTGAAAACCAGAATGCAAGTGTAAACTTGATCAGGGAACCTGCAGAGAGCACACGGAGGGGAAGGGTTAATGTCTTCATCACTCTTCCTCTGGTAGAATTATATTTGCATCCTTCCTGGTGGAAACTTGATACTTCACTGCACCTTTACCTGTTTTTTTTTAATTTGGTTTTTTTTTTTTTTTACTTTCTTGGAGGGAGAGTTATTCTATCTCAGAAGATAGAAGAAATAGCTGGAGACTCTCTATTCCTGTGCCCTAGCACGGGAGACCAGGGGTCTCCAACTGGTCTGTGGCCTTTTAGGAACCGGACCACACAGCAGGAGGTGAGCAGTGGGCGAGTAAGCAAAGCCTCATCTGTATTTACAGCGACTCCCCATCACTCATATTTCCACCTGAGTTCCGCCTCCTATCAGATCAGCAGCAGCATTAGATTCTCATTGGAGCACAAGCCGTATTGTGAACTGCATATGTGAGGAATCTAGGTTGTGTGCTCCTTATGAGCATCTAATGCCTAAAGATCTGTCACTGTCTCCCATCACCCCCAGAAGGGACTGTCTAGTTGCAGAAAAACAAGCTCAGGGCTGCCGCTGATTCTAAACTATGGTGAGTATGTAATAATAATAAAGTGTACAGTAAATGTCATGTACTTGAATCATCCCAAAGTCACCCCCACCAACCGACCCAGTCCATGGAAAAATTGTCTTCCATGAAACCAGTCCCTGGTGCCAAAAAGTTGGGGACTCTTGCCCTAGCAGGTAGAGCAAGGGTACTTCACTTAGGCTTGACCAATCGAATGCTTTCATTCTGGATTTTGGATGTGGGAGAAGTCTTGCAGAGACCAAGCAACACTTGAGAAAGCTTTGAAAGCTAGCTTGAGTTTAGTGTGCTGGTGCTGGCTGCCATGTCTTGAGCAGATAGTTCCTGTGGTAAGACCTGCTGCCCTAGCCACCCTTGGTTTCTGCCTGTTTTTCTAACACTTCTGTCAATTCTCCATTCTTGAATAGTTCTCCAGTATAGGCCTTTTCTGCTTTAGGTAGCCAGACAGAACTGTTGCTTGTAATCAGTGACTGTCTAATTCAGTCACTTAATGTTTTGTAGCTTTGTTCAGTTACTGGGGACAACTCACCTTCTGCTCAGGTGGCTTGGAGACAGCCAAGGGCCATATGAATCACTGTTATTTAACTTTCATAGTAAAAACTTGCTCCATGTGGGAAAGCATAATTATTTTGGTTTCTGAGTTTAATAAGCAGAAAGCAAAGAAGAAAAAAAAATACTGTTGCACTGAGCATTAAAATATAAGGAAGTATAGTTGTTTATAGATAGAGTTTCAACTAAGCACCAAAGGTTTATTTATATATTTTGCCATTTATATTTTCTGCCTAGTTCTGCCTAGGAACTAGGGAAATCCATGGCAAGGAGAAAATAAAGCATCAAAGAAGATGAAAATGTTGAATAAAGTATTAGAACCCGGAACACTTAAATCTTTAACATTGATAGTGAGAGTCCTTCAGATTTCTCAGGCAGACACAAGGCCATCCAGACTCCTGGACTCACAGTGATTTCTTGTCCTCTCCAAAGATGCCTTTCCCGGGTGCACTCTTTAATAGCCCATCACTTCTTACTGGCTGTGTCCCCAGTAGAGTTCCTCCAGGATATGGCATCAACTCTGAACACATCTCTGTATATTCCCTCTTAGGACCATCAGATTCATGTTAAATTTAGTGCCAGAGATAAACTCGGGTAGCCATGTTCCTTATGGTCCCTTAGATTACATTCATAGATTACACATTTTACATTAAAAAACAAAACAAAACCCAAAGTACCTAGAACCGTGCTGGATTCTTGATAAATGCTTGCATCCATTAAATACATATTGAAGTAACTTATTCTACTCCGGTGACCCCTCTCTTGATACTTACTGTTCATGTCCTGACTTTGGGGAGCTACCCAGCCAGGATCTTCTGAGAGAGAAAAGTGGTATATTTAGTAGTCACCAGATAGTTACTGTTAATGGTGCTGAGTTTTAAAAAACCTTTTAATTGTACTAGCTTGAAAGAGTATATGTTCCTCTCTTCATAGAGTGATGATGATGGTTTTATAAATAGTGGTTGGATAGCACTGTAATGGTCACCAGCTTCTATTTTGGTAACAATTTATTCTTATATTGCATTTAAGAGGTTTCTCTTTCCTGTGGTCATAAAATGATTTAAAAAAAGAGAGGGAGAGAGATGACATCCTTTTTAATAAGGCATCCCAAGCAGTCTAAGTACCTATGAATTATAAATGAAAACTTTTCAGTGATTAAAATAAATATACCAACGCAGTCCCCTTCCCTGCGTCATTGCTTCACCAGGCCTGCATGAAAATCACTCAGAGGAAATCCCACGGAGCCCTGAGATCATTTGCATCTGTTCCATGTGTTTCTCTGATGTAAATCAGAGTACATCAAGGGCAGTGGCCTCCCAGCTGGTTTGGGAAGGGGGCTTTTATCCAGAGGAGCCATCAGCTGATGGTCAGTTAGGGCTCCTTGGAACAACTAGCCTTTATAGTAATGGCCTTATAATATAACCTAGTCCATGTTTTGTTCCCTCAAGAACCAATTTGCAACATGTAATGTTCAAGAATGGTTCCATTCCTTTCTTTGTTTACACAGGTGAGGCTTTATTTAGTAGTAGCAAATGAAGGGCAGATGGTTTAAGGAGTTCTTAATGCTGCAAGAGAGGTCCATAAACTGAAGAATCCAAGAAAATCCATTCTAAATAAGAGGCAAACATCATCTCAGATGGATATAAATTGGTATTATTGTTAGGAATCCTTCCTTCCCATTTCTCGGACGTATAGCAGAGCTCTTACTGATATCAGTGGCCATTGTGCAAGAAGCGTAGCAGGGAAATCACTCTCAAAGATCAAATGGAAGTACATGAGGAAAAAGATGGAGAATCCTGGATAAAGAAGACAACTGGCTGGGCTCCATGGCTCACATCTGTAATCCCAGCACTTTGGGAGGCTGAGGCAGGTGGATCACTTGATGTCAGGCGTTTGAGACCAGCCTGGCCAACATGGTGAAACCCCATCTCTACTAAAAATATGAAAATTAGTCAGGCATGGCTGTGGGCGCCTGTAATCCCAGCTACTCGGGAGGCTGACATAGGAGAATTGCTTGAACCCGGAGGCAGAGGTTGCGGTGAGCCAAGATTGTGCCACTGCACTCCAGCCTGGGTGACAGAGACTCCATCTCAAAGAAAAACAACAACAACAAAAACAAACTTTTTCTAGCCCTATTTCTTTCACACTACCCTCCATTTGCCTTTTATTTGTTGTTGATTAAATAACATTAACTTTTGTTGTAGGATTGTACATGAGAGACTACTGGCCTGGCCTTTTGCTGTTTGAGCTGGAAATTTAAAGTTGTAGGGATTGTGGGCCATTGTTCTAAAATGGCTCATTTTGCCAAACGCGATTAATGGCTTTTGGGGAGCAGTTTATGTCAAGGCAAAATTAATGGACACTTCAGCAAACTGGAATATGGTTCTGAGCTAAGGGGATATTCACTTAGCCATTCCTAGACCTTTCTTCTGTCAGAACATGTCATTAAGGTTCAATGTCTAATATTTTTCAACATTTTAGTCTAAATTTCTACCTTTAGGGTATAATTGATGGTCTGATTAGAGAAATTTTCTCTCAGCAATGTCTATAATAAAACACAATGCAGGGAAGATAGCATTTAATAAAATCTTTGTTTAATGTTAATAACATTTATTACCGTCAGATTAGAACCAAGTTAACATCAAATTAGTAAGAGATATCTCAGTCACAGGACTTTTAGGGATGTGAGGTAAGTAAAGACCACCAGAGAAATTGAAGAAACAACTGGAATCATCTTTGAAGAATTTCAAACTCGTCATTGAGACATTGGCAAGACTGGGAAAATTATTTCTGAATCTTGAAAGAATGATGCCCTAAGAGCAGATCATTTGACCATTATGTGTCTGGAGAGCCATCATGCTTCCTGGTATATTTACACTGGAAAACCCTGACTCTCAAAAATTAAAGGAAATGACAACCGTAATAAATTGGCCTGAATTGCATGGATTTGTAAGACCACTCTCTTTCCATTTCTTCCTATTTAATGTTGTTTTCACATAGTGACCACTTAACAAAGTTTGGGAATCATAACTGGCAAGAAGCTAAAATTCTTAGGCCCTAAAGGAAAAGTTTGCAAACTTGTATTTAATGTTTTGACATCCCTTGCCCCCGATGAACATTACCATGTCTCTAAGAGAACCTTCTCTTTCATGAGTTCATAGATCAACAGTGGAAAGATGATTGTATTTTTGAGCCTTGAGGTTCAACTTTTTCTCTTCTAAGTCTTTTATTCTGCAAGAGCCCTTTTGAGTGATTTAAAATGGCATTCTCCATTTATTCGTATGTATTGAAAATCTATTTGGAGCAAGGTGTTACATTTAAAGACGGAGAAGAAATGGTTCATCCACTCAGCTAATATTTATTGTGCACACACTATGTAGCTACAAGCTGGGAACAGAGTGGAGAGCAAAAGAAGACACCATTCCTGCCCTTCTACAGTTGAGTCTGGTAGAGGAGACATTCATGATTTGTTTTTTTTTTTTAAGCAGTGTAACCACCCAATGGGTTCACATTGCCCACTGCCTTCACAGAGCCAATTTATCGAGAGAGGGGAATTGCAATGGAGAAAGAGTAATTCACACAGAGCCAGCTGTGCAGGAGATGAGAGTTTTATTATTACTGAAATTAGTCTCCCCAAGCGTTTGGGGATCAGAGTTTTTAAAGATAATTTGGCAGGTAGGGGCTCAGGAAGCGAGGAGTGATGATTGGTCAGGTTGGAGATGGAATCATAGGGGGTTTAAAGTGAGGTTTTCTTGCTGTCTCTGTTCCTGGGTGGGATGGCAGAACTGGTTGAGCCAGATTACTGGTCTGGGTGGTATCAGCTGATCCATGGAGTGCAGAGTCTGCAAAGTATCTCAAGAACTGTTGTTAGGTTTTTACAATAGTGATGTTATCCCCAGGAGCAATTTGGGGAGGTTCAGACTCTTGGAGCCAGAGGCTGCATGACCCCTAAACTGTAATTTTTAATCTTGGAGCTAATTAGTCCTGCAAAGGCAGACTGGTTCCCAGGCAAGAGGGGGTCTACTTGGGAAAGGGCTGTTACCAATTTTGCTTCAGAGTCAAACCATGAACAGAATTCCTTCCCAAAGTTAGTTCAGCCTATGCCCAGGAATGAACAAGGACAGCTTAAAGGATAGAAATAAGATGGAGTGGGTTAGGTCTGATTTCTTTCACCATCATAATTTCCTCAGTTAAAATTTTGTAAAGGTGGTTTCAATGGAGCCTTACTCTGTTGCCCAGGTTGGAGCGTAATGGTTCCATCTCAGCTTACTGCAACCTCCACCTCCTGGGTTCAAGTGATTCTTGTGTCTCAGCCTCCCAAGTAGGTAGGATTACAGGCATCTGCCACCACACTGGGCTAATTTTTTGTGGATTTTTAGTAGAGATGGGGTTTCACCATGTTGGCCAGGCTGATCTCAAACTTCTGACCTCAAGTGATCCACCTGCCTTGGCCTCCCAAAATGCTGGGATTACAGGTGTGAGCCACCACGCTCAGCCATGAATCTTTTGATTACTCAAGTAAATGTAAAATTATAAGTGTAGTGAATGACATGAGATGTATAATAGAAGAATCTCATCTGTCTAGGGATAAAGGGCTCCCCAGTAGAAGTGATATTTAAGGGAAGAATAAAGGATTAAGAGCAACTAATTTGGGGAGGGATGGTGTCTTAGTCTGTTTTCTGTTACTCGAGACTAGGTAATTTATTTTAAAAGCTCAGAAATTTATTTTTTACAGTTCCAGAGGCTAGAAAGTCCAAAGTTAAGGGGCTGTCATTTGGCAAGAACCTTCTTGCTCTATCGTCTCATGGTGGAAGGCAGAAAAGCCAGAGAGCAATGTGCCACAGAGAGTGAGCAACAGAGGGCCAAACTCACTTTTATAACAAGCCCAGTCTTGTGATAACAAACCTATTCTCACAATAATGACATCAATCCATTCATGAGGGCAGAGCCCTCATGACCTAACCACTTCTAAGTTCTACCTCTCAACACTCTTGCATTGGGGATTAAGTTTCCAACTCATGAACTTCAGAGGACACATTCAAGTCATAGCATTCTGCCTCTGGTATTCAAAATTCACATTCTTCTCACATGTGAAATATATTTATTTCATACCAATTGCTCTGAAAATCTTAACTCATTCCAACATCAGCTCAAAAGTCCAAAGTCCATAGTCTCATCTAAATCAGATATGTGTGAGGCTCAAGGCATGATTCACCCTGAGGCAAATTCTCCTCCAGCTGTGAGCCTGTGAAATTAAACAATTTATCTATTTTCGATACAATGGTGAGACAGGCGTAGGATAGCCATTCTTATTCCAAAATGGAGAAATAGGCAAGAAGAAAAGAGTAACTAGTCCCAAGTAAGTTCAAAACCCAATAGGAAAAATAACATAAAGTCATAAATCTGGAGAATGATCTCCACACCCTTAATATTGTCTCCCAAACATGCTGTTTTCATTCTTTACATGGCCTGGCTAAAAGTTTTCAAAACTTTTACTTTCTTCTTCCCTTTTAATTACAAATTTGTCTTTAAATCATTTCCTTCTTCTCATATTTTACTGTAAGTGGCTAAAAGAAGCCATGCAGCACCTTCAACACTTTGCTACTTAGGCATTTGCTACTTAGCCTAGTTCATCACTCTTAAGTTCTGTCTTCCATAAAGTCCTAGGACATAGACACAATTCCACCAAGTTTGTAACTGTATCACAAGGATGGCCTTTACTGTAGTTTCCACTACATTGTTCCTCAGATTCATCTGAGACTTCATCAGGATGGCCATTACTGTCCATGTTTCTACCAACATACTGATCATGACCTCTTAAGTAACCTCTAGGAGATCCCAGTTTCCCTGCAGTTCTTTTCTTCTTCTGGTTCTCACCAGAATCATCCTTAATGCCCCATTCATGACAATCTATGCTTCTTAAAATCCTGCTCCTCCAAATTCTTCCAGCCTCTACCTATTACTAAATTCCAAAGTTTCTCCCATGTTTTCAGGTATTTGTTATAGTAATAAGCCCTCTTCTTGATACCAATTTTCTGTCTTCATTTATTTTGTGCTGTTTATAACAGAATACCAGAGACTGGGTAATTTATAAAGAAAAGAAATTTATTTCTTACAGTTATGGAGGCTGTAAAGTCCAAGATCTAGGGGTTAGCATCTGGCAAGAACCTTCTTGCTGCATGATCCTGTGGCAGAAGGCAAAAGGGCAAGAGAACACGTGCATAAGAGAGAACAAAAGAGGGCCGAACTCACTTTTATAACCACTCTTGCAATAACGACATTAATCTATTCATGAGCCCTCATGACCCAATTACCTGTTAAAGGTCCCACTTCCCAACACTGTTGCATGGGGTTTAGGTTTCCAGCACATAAACTTTGGAGAACACATTCAAATAATAGCACATGAAGTACAGAATTGTATTGCAGATAGAGGCAGCAGCTCATGCCAATGCTGTGTGGTGAGAGAGAGCACAGGGCAATTGAAGGAATGAACAAAGGTAAGGGCACTGGCACCCAGAGAGCAAGGAAGAGCACAGGTGAGATGAATCCAAAGTGGGAGGTGGAGACCACCACCAGGCTATGCAGGACCTTATAACCACTTTAAAAATTTGAGAGGGCCAGGTGCGTTGGCTCAGCCATATTCAGGGGAAGAAGAATTAGAGTTCATCCTTCAATAGGAGGAGTGTTGAAGAGTTTGAGAACATGTTTTAATGTTACAGGCGTGAGCTGAGGTGGCTCACACCTGAAATCCCAGCACTTTGGGAGGCCGAGGTGGGCAGATCACGAAGTCAGGAGACCGAGACCATCCTGGCTAACATGGTGAAACCCCATCTCTACTAAAAATACAAAAAATTAGCTGGGCATGGTGGCAGGTGCCTGTAGTCCCAGCTATTCAGGAGGCTGAGAGGCAGGACAATGGCATGAATCTGGGAGGCAGAGCTTGCAGTGAGCTGAGATCGGACCACTGCACTCCAGCCTGGGCGACAGAGCAAGACTCCATCTAAAAAAAAAAAAAATTGAGAGATGGGAGGATCACTTGAGGGCCAGGAGTTCAAGACCAGCCTGGGTAACATAGCAATAATCCATCTCTACAAAAAAATAGAAAAAATAATATTTGGATATGGTGATGTGATGCACACCTGTAGTCTCAGCTACTCAGGAGGCTAAGGGTGGGAGAATCACTTGTGTCCATGAGTTCGAGGCTGCAGTAAGCTAGTATTGTGCCACTGCACTCCAGCCTGGGCAACAGAGCGAGACCCTGTCTTTTAAAAAATGAGGGTTTTATTCAAAGAACAGTGGAAAATCATTGATGGGTTTTAGGCAGTAAACATGAAGGGAACACATTTGTGGTTTGCAAAGATTGCTCTAGTGCCATTGGAGAGGAGTGGTAGTAAGATCATCCAGGGTGCTATTGCTCCCAAGTGAAAGATGCAGTAATTCAGGTGGACCTCATGAAGAAAGAGAGACATGGATGAGTTCTAGAGATATGGAAGAGGCAGAATCAATAGAACTTGGTATTGATTGAATATGGTGTTGGGGCAGGGTTATTAGCATGGCCCCTAGATTTCTAGCTTGCTGAGTAGATGAATGGTCTCACCATTCACTGAGATAGAAAGCTGAGATAAAACAAAGTTTAGGAGGAAAGTTGACTTTACTTTGGACAGGCTGAATTCAAAGTATAGTATGGTGTCATAAAGTAGACTGCTGTTACATAGCCTAAAAATGAGCGGGTTTTTAAAAGGTCAAGATGGGCAGAAGTCTCTGTGAGCATTCCAGTTATCTAACATTGCATAATAAACTCCCAACAGTTATGACTTAAAACAACATTTACTGTGCTCATTAATCTGAATTTTGGCAAGGCTTGGTGGATAGCTTATTTCTGCACCACTTGGTGTCAGCTGGGGGAGCCCGAGGCTGGGGTTGGAATCATGAGACAGCTTGCTCACTCAAATATGTGGCAGTTGATGCTGGCTGTTGGCCGAACTTGAACAGGGGTTGTGGCTGGAGCACCTACTCGTATCCTTTACATGTGGCTGCTTAGCTTCTTCAGAGCTTGGTCTGCTGGGTTTCAAGGTGAGTGTCACAAGAATAAAGTGAGAACCAGACAGAGACTCTATCACCTTTCATGACCTAACCTCAGAAGTCATCCAGCATTACTTCCATGGCATTTTGTTCATTAGACATGAGTCATTAGGCCCAGTCATATTCAGGGGAAGAGGAATTAGAGTTCACCCTTCAATGGGAGGAGTGTTGAAGAATTTGAGAACATGTTTTAAAACCACCACATGGCCGGGGAGAGAAGAAATCAATTATCATTCCAGTTGGAAGGAACAGGTTGAAACAGGAAGGTAGAAATTAAACTCAATAGAAGTGGAGTGGTTGCTGTTGGCTGGCCTGGAAGATGTATGAAGGATTATGAACAGTGGGAAATATAGATTAAAGGAATGTTTGGGACCAAATTATGGCAGAGCCCAAATTTCCTGAAATCCATTATTTTTAATCTGGAAACAAATTGTCAGAGAGGAATACAAATCAGATTTATTAAATAAAGATAAAAAGTAGAAGCAAACAGTGACTGGCATGGGATAGGAATAATTCTACTTGCTGATAAAATAATTCATGCCAATTTTGGGGGGTCTAGTCTACAGATTTGGGGTCATATATCTCCAAACTTAAACCGTAGACATGTTCAAATGTCTTTAGTTGGGCTTTGCACCTTATGCCAGTCAAAAACGTGAGTCAAAAAAAATCATGCCTGGATGGTTCCCTTCGGAGGTATCTCTCCTTTATCCCTTAGTAGATTAAGATAAGAATTTTGGTCTTTCTGATCCTGGCTGTGGCTTCAAATTTTTCCCATCTTACTATGGGCTACCCCAAAAGGACTGCATCAGAGGAGACTGGTGAGTTGAATAGTGTTCCTCCCAAATTCATGTCTACCTGGAACCTCAGAATGTTACTTTATATGGAAATAGGAACTTTGTAGATGTAATTAGTTAAGGTTCTTGAGATGAAATCATTCTGGATTTAGGGTGGGCCCTGAATCCAATTATTGTTGTCATTAAGAAAATGAGAAGGCACAGAGACAAAGCAAAGAAGCCTATGGGGAGATGCAGATGCTGACCTTGGAGTTATACGTCTAAAACCAAGGAATGCCAGGAGCCACCGGAAGCTGGAAGAGGCAAGAAAGGATTCTTCCCTAGAGCCTTCAGAGGGAGCGTGACCCTGTCAATGCCTTGATTCCATACTTCTGGCCTCTAAAACTCTGAGAGAATAAATTTCTGTTGTTTTAAGCCACCTAGTTTGTGGCAACTTCTTATGGCAGTCCTAGGAAATTATACACGAAGTTAGAGCCAGGCATGATGTATGAGTCCATTCTCACACTGCTATAAGAAACTACCTGAGACTGGGTAATTTGTAAAGAAAAGAGGTTCCTCAGGCTCTATAGAAAGCATGCCTGGGGAGACCTCAGGAAACTTACAATCATGGCAGAAGGTGAAGGGGAAGCAGGCACGTCTTACATGGCCCAAGCAGAAGGAAGAGAAACAGTTGCGAGGTGCTACACACTTTTAAACAACCAGATCTCATGAGAACTCACTCACTATTACGAGAACAGCAAGGGGGAAATCCACCCCTACCACCCAGTCACCTCCCACCAGGGCCCTCCTCTGCATTGATCCAATCACCTCCTACCAGGCCCCTCTTACAACCTTGGGGATTACAATTTGACATGAGATTTGGGTAGGGACGCAAATCCAAACCATATCACGTGGAAAATATGGGTGTTGGTTTGCCAGATGCCAAACAGAAACAACATTTGATCTGTTGATAATTGTGTATCATCTTTATCAGGTCTACCTTAAGGAAATCAGAGAGTAGAGCATATTTTCTTCATGGAATGGTGAGACACATATTAGCCTGAGACAGGAGCTAAGGAGAGTGACTAACGAAGGCACTCCACCAAAGTGCCTTCATATAACTACACTGGTAAGTGATCAGAACAAAGGGACACTTAGAACGAAGACCCACATATGTAACCCAAATGCCTAACAAAGTCCATTCAGTGTACGAGGTGTTGCTGCTGTGTACTGAAGAAGGAAACCTGGGTCTCAGTGTCTGTTGTGGTAAATAGAGAAGAAATCAAGCCTTCCTATGGCAATAGGGGATTTTTAATGAAGTAAAGGAGACAGAAGAAATGTCCCAAAGGAGAATGAAGTATGTCAAAAACAGATTGCGCATGTAATTACTTTCTCAGACCTTCCTGACATTATCAGCAGGACTTGTGTTTTGATGAAAAAACTTAATTAAAACTTAATTTTTTTAAGTGGAAAATATTCAGCATGGTTACAGGAGGATTGAAATCAGGGCACTGTGTAATTTTAATTGCCTTCGAGAGATGCACTTCATGTGAAGACGAGTATGGGGGGAAGAAGATAGAGACACAAAGTCTGAGGGGAATGGCCACACTGAATCCCTAGCCATGTGCTTGGGTGCTGTTTTCCCCACTCTCACAGGTGGCGGGATGGCATCTCAGGTTCCACGTGTAGGGGAGGAGAGTGGATCTGTTCTGGAGTGTGCCTGTCAGGCCACACTTGGCATACACATTGTAGGAAGCGTCTTGATTTTTATTCTCCTAAAAAGGGAAAAAAGAGATTAAGGAGATTACATATCCCATGAGGCAGCACTTTTAAAATGCCAATTTCTGGATAAGTTCTATCAGAACCATCTGGTTCTGATTCATTTAATCTGTTTTAGGACCTGTGCACAGTATTTCTATTTTAAAAATAAACCTGTCCTACTCATTCTGGGAGTCAGGTGTGGGAACTACAGGTTTTTAATGGAAGAAACATGAACTTGAAAATGAGTAAATATGGGCTACATCCTTTACTTCCCAAGGAGATTTGGGTTGACTGCTTAGTTTCCTCCATCAAATGGGAATAATCTGCTTATTTGATGGGGTTTTGTGAAAATGAAAGATAACACAGATAAAGTGACTGACACATACAGTTAAGTGGTCTAAAAATGATAAAACTGTAGAAGAAGAGTTGGATCAGGCTGCTTGCTAAATTGGGGAGGGATAAGGTAGTATTCTTCAGATATTTCAAGGGCAGCTGCATGGAAAAAGAGAGAGAGAGAGAGAGAGAGAGAGAGAGAGAGAGTGTGTGTGCAGCCTCTAGAGGTCAGACTCAAGTCCAGCAGGTAGAAGTTATAGGGAGATAAATTTCAATGCATCAGAAAGTGAAACTGTCTGGTGAATGGTCCAGGGATGTCATCAGCTTGCTCCAGAGGGTAGTACGTTCCAAATCACTGGAGCAATTAAAGCAGCTGCCATATTTTGAAGATGTACAGGGCTCTGGGGCAGCAACTGAATGAAACCACTTGGTTCAGCTCTGTATAGGGTTCCTGGCTTCCTGTGGGGCAGTGGCTGACATACAGTTGTTTTGTAAACTGACAACACTTATTTGAAGAAGGTTTTAGCAGAAAGCATTTACAAGTAAGACATGTCAGGTCAGGTACGCTGTTTCAGGTGTTCTTTACCGGGGACATTAGTGTGATCTTCATCCCAGGCCTTTCAGAAAAGGGATGGGTGTATTTAGAAGTTATTAATGACTGAGAAGTTCCTCTGGCACTTCAGGGGAGGGGACTAGAGCTATAAAATGTCCTGTGATTGTTCTAGGGCTTTTTCCTTAGTTTAGCTAACATCTGGGTCCTTGTCACATGGCCATGAAATATTTGGCTCACAGACACTTTGAAGGGTGAGAATAATGGAATTTATTGGGTAAAAAGGCAAAAAGGGAAACAGGGATGCCCTGCAAAGCCAGATTCCTGCTAGTGTGCTTCCTGCCTCACGGACTGAATCCCAGGTACCACCCAGGAAGAGGAAAGGCCAGGCTCCTCCCCACTGCAAATGGCATGAACTTCCCAAAACCCCTCCCCCAGTGTGCAGGCCACTTGGAGGTTCTCTGGTGACCCCTTTATATTTGGCTGTCTCATTATGAATGGGACAGGAGTGGGAAATTATCCCACTTCAAATGTCAGTTGCTCTCTGTTGGGAATCCCTGTACTTCACTGAAGCCCAGATGGTCTCCCTGAACCAGCCTTTGAGGGTCCTTTTTAGAGCCCTTTGGAAACCTGGTATTGGATGGGTTGGGTTACAGGGCTGCTCAGCCTGACAGCCTCGCATTATCTGGTGACCACAGAGTTTAAAGCAGAACATATGGGAAGAAGGTAGACTGGGCCGGTTGCACAAAGCAGAGTGTGAAGAGTGGTGGGAGATGAAGGCTCTTTGCCTCCTTTTCACTGCGGACCATATTTGGATGGATGCTGGTCCAGTATGAGTGACACAGTTAACTTATCAAGATCCCTCATTCTTCTTATCAATGAGATAGCTGGGTATTGGGGGAACCCACCCCCAATATTTCAACATAGGTTGTTTCTATTTTCCATAAGTGTTGGCTGGCTGAGAAATAAAGAGAGACAGTACAAAGAGAGGAATTTTACAGCTGGGCCGCCAGGGGTGACATCACATATCAGTAGGACTGTGATGCCTGCTTGAGCCTTGAAACCAGCAAGTTTTTATTAAGGATTTCAAAAAGGGGAGGGGGTCTATGAACAGGGAGTAGATACAAGGATCACATGCTTCAAAGGGCAAAAGGTAGAACAAAGATCACATGCTTCTGAGGAAACAGGACAAAGGGCAAAAGGCAGAACTCCTGATAAACGTCTGTGTGCAGTGGTACACGTATTGTCTTGATAAACATCTTAAACAACAGAAAACAGGGTTCGAGAGCAGAGAACCGCTCTGACCACAAATTTCCCAGGGTGGAGTTTCCCAATCCTAGTAAGCCTGAGGGTACTGCAGGAGACCAGGGCGTATCTCAGTCCTTATCTCAACTGCACTAGGACAGATATTCCCAGAGAGGCCACTTGTAGACCTCACCCCAAGAATGCATTCTTTCTCAGAGTATTAATATTAATATTCCTTGCTAAGAAAAGAATTTAGTGATATCTCTCTTACTTGCACATCTGTTTATAGGCTCTCTGCAAGAAGAAAAATACGACTCCTTTTGGCTGACTCCACAGGCAGTCAGACCTTATGATTGTCTTCCCTTGTTCCCTAAAAGTCGCTGTTATTCTGC
This sequence comes from Macaca thibetana thibetana, assembly GCF_024542745.1. NCBI lineage: Eukaryota > Metazoa > Chordata > Mammalia > Primates > Cercopithecidae > Macaca > Macaca thibetana. Next base: position 35,537,050 of record NC_065584.1, on the reverse strand, counting down.
TCTTTTTCAAGGTACACTGATTGCATATTGTTCAAACACACGTTTTGCAATCAATTTGTGCAGTTAACACAATTATTACAGTGGTCCTGAGGTGATGTACCTCCTCAGCTTACAAAGATAACAGGATTAAGAGATGAAAGTAAAGACAGGTATAAGAAATTATAAAAGCATTAATTTGGGAACTGATAAATGTCTATATTAAAATGAAATCTTCACAATTTGTGTTCCACTGTTGCAGCTCCAGCCTGTCCCTCTGTTCGGGGTCCCTGACTTCCCACAACAGCTGGGGACCACTTAATCAGGGTAAGGGCAGTAGTTTGTGTTCATAGTTTGATCTCCCTGCATGGTGCTAACCAGGCTGCATGGGGATCTGACGTCTGACTTTGGCCACAGTATCAGGCTCCAGGCTCCAGCCAACTGACATGAAAGCAAGTTTCCAAATCGTCTCTTTCTAAATAGATAAATGATACTCAGTGTTCCTTTAGCCTTCCTTATTTTTTTTGTAAATAGCTGTCCCCAATGGTTCTGTTGTTTGCTGTGGCTGCTGTTTTCCCCAGTCAGTGGGAAAACCCCACATCTTTTCCCCATCAGTATTCCCTAATGAGGGTGGTTCCCTCAAGGGGACCTTGATGAGTTACAACAGCATGAGCATGTTCCCAAGCAGCATGCTAAGAAAAACAATCCCCGGTGGGGCCCTGCAGGCACCATTTAGGAGTGGGCGGTAATGAATCCCTGAGAGAATTTGGTCCTCTGTATGAAGGTGATCCAGAGTGAGGTAAACAATTTCACCATTAGGTGGTTCACCCTACAGGCCTCATTGCTGGCTTTCTGGAAAGTCAGTAAACAAGGCAGAAAAATGTATCATTCCCTCCAGAGTGCAGGGGCCCCTGTCACCCACACAGGACTACTGCCTGTCACTTTGAGTCACAGCTGGGCTTTCTGGAACCGGGATTCTTGTCTCTAGTTAGCTCAGGTCTCACAGCCATGCCAAATTCAAACTGTGACATTGTCTGAACAGCAGGGCATCCTGTTCCCTGGTTTGGCTGAGCTCTGCGGAGCAGAACAGTGGAACAGTGGCCGAGGCTAACATCAGATGATTTCCTCCACCATTCTTGAGAACCCTGAGGGCTTGTTACCTGGAATCAAAGACTTGTCAGAACTAAAGATGACCTTAAAGGCCAGCTTATTCAACCTCCCACCTGGGATATGACTTCCAGAACTAACCACTCACATTGCAGATTGGTAATATCATACGTGGTTACTCAATGCAATTGTGTCATTTCAGGAGAAATGACCTATTCCCACGGTGTCATGAAACCCACGTTAATGAGCTGGGCTGTGATGGAGGTTTACTTGGATTTCTGACCTTAATTATTAGTGGTTTGGATTCCTTACATTTATGATGGATTTTCTGATTACCAATTATGATTCTGTAGTTTTTAAAAATATCACATGAAGCTCTGACCCACTTTTAACAACACAGTGGCAAATGCCCAACAATTGGCAATTTCCCCTTCTAATATCAGCCGTTTGAATAATCACATCTACTGTGGTGGCTGGGGACCACTTTATCTTCGTTCTCTGGCTTCAGTATTCTTTTCTGGTATTGTCATTACTGACCTAGGTGCATACCTGTACTAGGCTGGGACCTCGGCTCTATGCCAGTGAGAAAATGTGGTTGAACTGGGAAAAGGGCCTGGAGCAGTTGTTCTCAGGCTTGTCTGCATATTAAAATCACCTGCAGACCTTTAAAATATACTGGCACTTGGGTTCTACTCTTGGAAATTCTAATTGATCTGGGATGCAGCCTGGGTATCTGGAATTTTACAGTCTCCCTGAGTAATTCCAATGAGCAGGTGGGTGGCCTTGCATACTGGTGTCTGAAGGGGCTGGTCAACAAGGAGGATGGGCAAAATAGTGGTGTCCGGCCAGGTGCAGTGGCTCATGCCTGTAATCCCAGCACTTTGGGAGGCTGAGGCGGGAGGATCATGAGGTCAGGAGTTCAAGACCAGCCTGGTCAACATGGTGAAACCTCGTCTCTACTAAAGATACAAAAAATTAGCCAGGCGTGGTGGCACATGCCTGTAATCCCAGCTACTCGGGAGGCTGAGGCAGGAGAATCACTTGAGCCCAGGAGGCAGAGGTTGCAGTGAGCCAGAATCTCACTTGGCTACCACTGCACTCCAGCCTGGGTGATAGGGTAAGACTCCGTCTCAAAAAAAAAAAAAAAAATAGTGGTGGCCTAGGGGTGTTTATAAAACAGGGATGTGCCGGGCGCGGTGGCTCACGCCTGTAATCCCAGCACTTTGGGAGGCCGAGGTGGGCGGATCACAAGGTCAGGAGATCGAGACCACGGTGAAACCCCGTCTCTACTAAAAATACAAAAAAATTAGCCGGGCGCGGTTGTGGGCGCCTGTAGTCCCAGCTACTCGGGAGGCTGAGGCAGGAGAATGGCGTGAACCCGGGAGGCGGAGCTTGCAGTGAGCCGAGATCGCGCCACTGCACTCCAGCCTGGGCGACAGAGCAAGACTCCGTCTCAAAAAAATAAATAAATAAATAAATAAATAAATAAATAAATAAATAAATAAAACAGGGATGTGGTACATGTTCATACATTCACCTTTGAGGTCTGAGTTGGTGGTAGCAGGAGTTTCGGGGGAATGTTTACTGATCAGGTTGATGAGTATCCAGGGACAAGATGTGGCTGCTAAGGGTTAGATTGATGGCAAAGATTGGGCAGATTGATAGTTCTGTAGCAAATAAGATGAGATCTGCTATTTCAGCAGGAAACAGTCAAGTAAGGAAGTTGAACAAAAAAACGGTGGTATGGGCCACATCCGCAAGCTGCAGTTAAAGGCAAAGGCTGCAGCCTGATTAGTGTGCCCACACTGGGCTGACCACTGTCAGGGACCGCCAGGCTGACTGCCTTCTGGTTGGCTTCTCCTGGCTTAAGTCTGACTCTGCAGGAAAACCAACTGGAATTTTCATGCCGACCAAGCCTGAGACAATCAGAGACTGGCAGGTTTGGAACCAGGAGGTCTGGATGGGGAGACTGGTTCTGAATCTGTTGTCATTATCAGGTGAGTCATTAGGACCACCTGGAAAATTGAAACTGTTCTTCACCTTCTCTTCTTGTGAAAGTGATTCAGTCTCCCAAACCCAGGTTGATCGTACCCTTCAGGTCTAATATAGGAAGTGTTGAATTAGGTAATGTCTCTAAAGAACTCTCTGGGTTCCTTAGAGAAGAATACCATTTAAACATTGTGCATCAGCAGGAAAGAAAATGCAATTTAAGTCCTGCACCGAGGCATTCAGGGCTCACCTCAATGTGGACTCCTAGGAACAAGAAGCAAATGATTCCATGGAGAGGGTTACATGTCTGGCCAATGGAAATGAGGATGTAGTTCAGGTTTTCTAGCCCCAGAAGTTCAGAACCTTTGAGTTCCTCAGTGGACATGTCTGTTACTCACTTGAAACTAGGGAAAGTCTCTTGGGTAGAAAACCTGCTGCATGTCCCTCGACTACCAATAGCAGCAGAGGTGCTATGTGTCGCTGTAGAATTTTCCTCCTTGTGAGATGATTTCCCAGGTTTCTTTGTCCACAATTCTGTGGGTGTGTACTGCTGTGATAAGATGTTTGTTCTCTGGCTTATAAATTACAAGATATTTTCAGGACCACTTGGGAGAAATTGGAACATTTTCGTGGAGGCAGTGGGGGAGCTGCTGGAGGTTTTTGGACAGGCAGGCCACATGCTGAAAGAGGTATTTGGAAAATGCACTTGGCAGTCATGTGTGGGTGAGGTTAATAATATTAATACTTAGCCACTGGCTTGTTGGGAAGAGTAAGGGGAATGATGGAAGTGAATGTAAAGATGCGGGACCACCATTCCTTTGTTCATTCTTTGTTTTTTCTTTTTTTATACTTTACGTTCTGGGATATATGTGCAGAACGTGCAGGTTTGTTACATAGGTATACACATGCCATTTGGTTTGCTGCACCCATCAACCCTCTATCTAAATTAGGTATTTCTCCTAATGCTATCCCTCCGCTAGCCCCCCACTTTGTCCATTCTTTTAGTTTCTCTGAGACCTGGTGCCCCAAGGATACCATCTTCTCCTGACCAGTGTATCAGTTTATGAGAGTTGCCATAACAAGATAGCACAGACTGAGTGGCTTCAACAACAGAAATAGATTTTCTCATAGTTCTGTAGGCGGGAAGCCTTAGAATGAAAGGCATTGGGGTGCTGGTTCCTCCTCAGGGCTGTGAGGGCAGGGGTCTGTTCCAGGCCTTCCTCCTTGGCTTGTAGATGGTCACCCTCTTCCCTGTCTCTTCATGTCATCTTCTCTCTTTGTGTCCAAATTTCTTCTTCTCGTGAGGACACCAGTCATATTGGATTAGGGCCCACCCTAATGACTGCATTTTAACTTAATTACCTCTGAAAAGATCCTGTCTCCAAAGATGGTCATATATGAGATACTGGGGTTGGGACTTCCACATGTAATTTTTTGAGGGAATGCAATTCTGTCCATAACAGCCAGTCTTTTTGAAGACTTTCTCTTTTGGGGGCTTTACACTTAGGTAATTACAGGATATTTTAAGGGGTATTTCAAGACCCAGCAACCCCCTCCTCTACCCACCATCTGCCCCAAATTATGTTCGTCATCTCCTGGTACCTGTTATATCATCACTAGAATCACCTGGTTGAATCAAGTAATGTTTTAAGATAATTTCCGTAAACATGCACTCTTTTTATGTAAGAGGGGTAATAATAGAGCCAGTGAACTACTAGATGAATTAATTTACCAAACTACATAAAAGTACTAATATATGACAGCTACTTAGGGAACCTAAGATTTGGGACACGGAGCAGCCTATTTAGAATATTCGGTCTAACATTGAGGGAGAATAGCAAGGGCTCTAGAGTTTTCGGCCTGGGTTCAAATCTCAGCTCCACCCCTTTCTTTCTGCGTAGCCTTTGGCAAGTTACTTAACCCACCTGTGATTCTTCCTTCATCTGAACAAGCAGCATAACAATAGCATTTACCTTATGGTTCTTTAGAAGGTGAATGAGCTAATACCTAATATAGTGCTTAGAATAGTGTCTTCCCTGTGGTTGGCTTTCTATAAACGTTAATTGCTATTGTTGTTGTTAAACTTTAACAAACTACAAAGCACATTCCTATCTGCTTTCTTCTCTGCCCTTATAACAGCCCTATGGAGTAGAAGGAGTTAGTTACATTTTACAGAAGAAGAGACGGAGGCTCTAAGACATTATGTGAACCATCTCAGGGCATATGGCAGTGTTATTCAGAACATCTATCGGTAAAGAACAAGAACTCCAAAAATATATAGGATTTTTCCCAGGAAGGAGGGCCAGAGTGTGGGCTACCGTGGGATGGCCTCAGCACAGAGCGAGGGTAGGCGCTCCAAAGAGTAAGGCATCCGGAGAAGAGAAGCAATGAAGGAGGCAAACTCTGGATGAGAAGGACCTCAAAGCAGACCTCTGCCTCTCTGTCTCTCAGTCAGTGCATCCAGGTTGTGATCTTATTCAGGTGGCTGAACTTTGAACCCTCCTTGGCTATTTGATGCTAAAGGCAATCTTTGAATGTGATGGTTTCCTAGATCGGACTGGTGGAATTTAGTTGCCTCAGATTTCCCAGTCATGTGCCAGCTCTGCCAAGTGATCTCCGTGTGTGGGTTTTGTGATGTGTTTCCAGTGCTCCACATACGGCCTGTGATTTTTTTTTCCCCCATAGGGCTCCTAATGAAACACTGAGAACACTGTACTGAATACAAGTTCTCCCTATTCTCCAAAGTGGGGATCCTTATTGTATCCTCAAGCATGGAGACCAAAAACAAATGGGGAGAAATCTCTATTCTCTCAGTGATGAGGCGCTCTTGGAGGAAGATATTATTAACGTGACTAGGTCTTGCCAACTTGAAACTTTGCAAATTTCTGTAAGGTTGACCGGTCTTGATAATTTCAAGATTTTAATTTCAACTTAAGATGCTTTACAAAATTATTTTTATCATATTGAATTACAGTTCTTTATGCATGTGTCTTTTACCAATGAGGCCGAGAGCCACTTTATGGGTGAGCACCAGTATTTACTTAACTTTGTACTAAACGGCTCAATATTGCCTGGAAACTAGTAGGTGCCCAATAAATAGTAACTGTTGTTCAATCAAATCATAAACGTAGATATAATCTAAACCTCTTCCCTGGGCAACTGGAAATGCCCATGTTATGTCTTAAAATGCATTGAATTCAGGTAGGAGAATAAAAATGATTTTAACAAATCCAGTGTGCTTTTTGAAGGCAGAACTATAACTATTTTTTCCCCTCATAGTCAAATCAACCTGTGAAATTGGAAGCCAATAAATATGTAAAAGAGTCATCGAATACCATAGGAGAGGGCTACTGTTTTGATTCACACATGATCCTTGTCGTTTAATTGCATGTGGCAAGAATGAATGAAGTAGTATTAGGTGGAGAGAAATTCAGTCCCATTGGTGAGTTATTTACCTTGACCACTGTGATGGGCTGAACTGTGTTCCCCTAAAAGTCCTGTGTTGAAGTCCTAACCTTCAGTGTCTCAGAATGTGACTGTATTTGGAGATACAGTCTTTTAAAGGATGATTAAGTTAAAGTGAAAATGAGGCCCTTGGGATGGGTCCTAATCGCATATGGCTGTTGTCCTTACAAGAAGAAAAAATTTGGCCATACGGAGAGACACAAAGGAAACACATGCATGGAGGAAGGAACTTGTGAGGACACTTACAAGCCGTAAAAAGAGCCCTTTCAGAGACAAAGCGTGCTGACACCTTGACTTTGAACTTCCAGCCCTCCAGGACTGTGAGAAAATAAATTTCTGTTGGTTAAGTCACACTGTCTGTGGTATTTTATTATGATAGCCCTACCAAACTAATACAACCACCTACTTTTTAGAATTTGTAGAATCCAAGCACGTAAGATTATAAAAAGACATGTTTATTGTGGCACTATTCACAATAGTAGAGACTTGGAACCAAACCAAATCCCCATCAATGACAGACTGGATAAAGAAAATGTGGCACATATACACCATGGAATACTGTGGGGCCATAAAAAAGGATGAGTTCATGTCTTTTGCAGGGACTTGGATGAAGCTGGTAAATCATCATTCTCAGTAAACTAACACAAGAACAGAAAACCAAACACCGCATGTTCTCACTCATAAGTTGGAGTGGAACAATGAGAACACATGGACACAGGGAGGGGACCATCACACACCGGGGCCTGTCGGGGACTGGGGGTCTAGTGGAGGGATAGCATTAGAAGAAATACCTAACGTAGATGACGGGTTGATGGGTGCACCAAACCACCATGGCATGTGTATACCTATGTAACAAACCTGCATGTTCTGCACATGTATCCCAGAACTTTAAAGTATAATAATAAAGAAAGGTAATAAAGGGGAGGCAATGGCAATAAGTACAGACTTTTGCTTGCATTGAGGAAGTATTCTAAGTTTCACAACGGGGTATGAAAGAATCTGTGTGAATCTCCTTCTGACCTCTCGTGGTACCAGTTCCTCATTCCTCAAGGATGACCCCAGAGCCAGTCTTGGATGAGGCGGGGTGGAATTTTCCACACAGGTGCCATGAGCTAGGGGGCTCAAAACAGACACTGTGGCGAGGTTATTACTGAAATATTCTGAAGTTTCTGAATGTATTTCTGGGCCCTCTTTCTACAACCTTAGCAAGTTGCTGAACTACAGGAGTGCTGAGTAACAGTGCCTTTCATGTCAATTCTGTTTACAGCCAGACTTGCTTGCATTAAACTGAACACATCCATCAACTACAGTGCCGGATAACAGATGAGAAAAAACTAAGTTTGAGTTGTTTTTTGTATTGTGTAATGTGTATTCTATTTTCTTTGTTTCCTTCTTGTTCTTAAGTTCTGTGGGAAACCCACGGGAAGAGGGAGTCTATCCAGGGTATTTGACTTCAAATCATTTCATCTCTTCTGTTCTTCCTCTCATCTAGTCCTCTGTGTTTTTGTAATATACTCAAGGGCAAGATTAATAGCAGAGCAGAATTCTACGAAATTGGAGTGATGTGAATTCTTTCTCAAAATTCTAAGAATGAAAACCTAGACTATGACGTAGCCAATAATTTGCACTTGTATGTATTTGACATTGTTCACCTAACTAGCATAAAATACCTAATTAGTACAGCAGGGAAAAAAAACTATATGAGGAAAAAAAGAAATGATTGCTCTTTTACTCACTGGAGGGAAAGGTTGGATTTATTTCTACCCTTAGTTTAGAAAAATACCTTTGCTGGGCTTCTTGGAGTGTGAAAAGTGTGGACCCTGACCCACCTTTATTCCCTGCTGGGCTATCTGGAAGGATGTTTTACAGCAAAGATAAGGCTAAACCATCTGCAAAATGAAACCAGAGGAATTTCATGAGTTCTGGGGAGTAGAAAAAGGTAGGGTAAGCTCTGACAAGGATGATGGGCTTGGGCATGTGATGTCTGGAGTAGGGGCTAAGGAGGCCAGCCCAGGAGATGGTCCCTGAGGTAGGACAGGAGTGGGGCCAGGCAACTGTAAGACAGTGATGTCTCCTGTTATTGAGCTTTGCTATTTCATAACCTCTGTCTGCCACACTTTCTAAAACCTTCACATAACTACTGGATATCTACCCAGAGGAAAAGAAGTCTTTATACGAAAAAGATACTTGCATGTGCATATTTATGGCAGCACAGTTCGCAAATGCAAAAATATGGAACCAGTCCAAATGCCCATTAATCAATGAGTGGATAAAGACACTGTGATACACACACACACACATACACACACACACACATATACACATATACACATGTATATGTATATATGATGGAACACTATATAGCCATAAAAAGGAATGAATAATGGCATTTGCAGTAACCTGGATGGAACTGGAGACCATTATTCTAAGTGAAGTAACTCAGGAATGGAAACCCAAACATCATATATGGGAGCTAAGCTATGAGGATCCAAAGTGTAAGAATAATACAATGGACTTCAGGGACTTGGGAGAAAGAATGGGAGGAGGGTGAGGAATAAAAGACCACAAACTGGGTTCGGTGTATACTGCTCGGGGGATGGGTGCACCACGATCTCACAGATCACCACTAAAATACTTACTCATGTAACCAAATACCACCTGTTTCCCAAAAACCTATGGAAATAAAAAATTAAAAAATAATGAAAATAAAATAAAATCTTTATAAGGCTACTGCACCTATTAGAGCCTTCTTTTTGGGAAATTAAAAATCTAATTGTTTCCACATTAGCTTATGAGGTGGTTGGTAAAAGAGAATTACTACAGGAGATGAAATGCCAGTGAGTTTGATAATTCAGTGGGTTCACCAAGTCACAGTCAACCAATGTTGGAGAATGTAAACCTATTAGGAATTCACAGAAATTTTGAGGCAGGTACTGGACTCTCAAGAGTATGTGAGATTGGTAAGGCTTTGGCTTGAGCCCCTGAAAATAAATGCATAAATAGCAACACTTAGCAGGCCGGAAAACATGGGGGAAAACCCAGACAAGAGACACTCGGGATTTGTCAGTAAAATATGCAGTTATGAGGCCGGGTGTGGTGGCTCATGTCTGTAATCCCAGCACTTTGGGAGGCCTAGGTGGGTGGATCACGAGGTGAGGTGTTTGAGACCAGCCTGGCCAACATGGTGAAACCCCATCTCTACTAAAAATACAAAAATTAGCCAGGTGTGGTGGCACTCACCTGTAATCCCAGCTACTCAGGAGGCTGAGGTAGGAGAATCCCTTGAATCTGGGAGGTGGTGGTTGCAGTGAGCCAAGATTGTGCAACTGCACTCCAACCTGGGCAACAGAGCAAGACTCCATCTCAAAAAAAAAAAAAAAAAAAGCAGTTGTGGAAGCTTTGAAATCCCTGCTGTGAGGTTATGGAAAGAGAACGTTTCTGTTCGAGTATGAATCTTTGTTGCGTGAGGTGGCAAGAGGAAGGCATGCAAAGGTAATGGTGAATAAAATGAAAAGGTTCAACTTTTTGCTGGTTAGTCACCTAAGAAGGTTTTGTGGGGGAAATGATGTGTTTTAGCCAGCAAGGGGATTGTTTAACCTGCCCTCTACCAGTCTGCTGTGCCTCACTCCCTTGTCTACAGCTGTCCTATTAGTTGTAGTATTTTGTTTTCTTTTATGCAAAGAGATTTTCTTATGAGAGTCAAGGAGAGCCCAGCAGAGGGAAGGAATCTCTGCTTTCCAGGCACAAAGTTTCAGAACTGTACTGCTCTACAGTGGTAAAACGACAACAAAGTCTTTGATCTGCAGGTTGTTTGTTTCATTCACCCTATCAAGTGGAGCTCAGATGGAATATTTCATCCGGCCACTCTTCAGATGTTCACGGCAGCCCTGCCTGACCAGCCATGAGGTCGGGCGGAGAAAGGAAGCAAGGACAAGTGAGGAGGGAGAGAAAGGGACCTGGAGTTTGTTGTGGGAGATCTCTGTGTCAAACATCTTAAGGAAATCACCTCATTGGATCTTCAGCACAACCCGTTGATACGGGAATTATTTTCCATTTTATAATGAGGAACTGAAACCTTAGAATAACAGAGCAAGAAGCTCACAACTATGAAGTGTCAGGGTGCAGTTAAGTGACTCAAAACCAGTGTTATTTTCAGAAGTGGAAAATGTCATGACTTTGCCCTCCCCTCCCCTCCCCTTCCCTTCCCTCTCTTCCTTTTTGTTGGCTATCTTGAGTTGAATGGTGATAATGCTTAACTAGTGGAGGTACATTTTGAATAAACAGCAACTGACTTAAATTTATAATCATAATTTTATTCTAGAGTTTTAACAAATGGTAAAACATTTAGAGTTATTTTTCAGCAGACTTGACAAAGGTGATGCCTGACTGTGCCTGCCGTCATTTTTTTTTTTTCTATTTATAAAATCAGGGTAAATTTGCAAACTTCTAAAGCAGACATGGCTTCAGCAACCAGTCAGGATGGAGGTGAGACCAGGAAGGTTGGAGCTCTTGAAGGCCCTCCTCTTCTGTCTAAGGGGCACTTACTTCAGTGGTAGCTCAGCTGATACTTTGGGAATTCCAACAAGGAGCCAGGAACCCTGCTAGGAATAGAGAAGCAAAGAATCCAGGGCTCTGACTTTGAATTGCTCACCATGTCTAGAACATGAGTCAGGCACAGACACAGAAAAGTCAGCATAATGTGTATGTGCAGTGATTATGAGATGCCCATGCAGCGTCTTTATACCAGCCAGGGATGCAAGGAAGAATCTCTGGAGAACATCTACCCAACAGGTGGATTTGCTTGTGGGGAACAGAGTCTGTAAAGGAGAAACAAAGCAGTGCAGTAGTTGCATCATTATGAGGAAGGATGATGTGCAGTGTGAGTTTCCTAAGTGACGTCACCTGTAATGAGCAGTGTGTTCTCCTACCACCTTAGCTGCGAGTAGTTATACTGTACAGCCAATATCTTTCTCCTAGCTCACAATTCAAAAGTGCATTGCTGGGATTCCTTGGGGGCTTTGCGTTTATTCGTTGTGGTCTAGTGGTTTGTTCTGGCAAAATACGCTGCATGGATTTTTACAGTTTGCTTTGTGCTTGGACATCTTTCCACCCAAGCAACATGTTTACAAATGCCAGCACATCGTTTTCTGAAAATATTGCTGAAAAGAACAAATGTGTTGTGATGTGCCATGTGTTTGAAGAGACCAGGCAACCAAACACTAAGATTGCCTCTTCCTGTCAATGTTTTTGCTCAGAATCATTCTTTATTGTGCCTGTTTCTCCAGAACTCTGTAATCCGAAATGATTCTGTTCTCTGTTGACATGTGTTTATCTTGCAAGTTAAAACCCTTTCAGGCAATTCCTGCTATGTTGAATGTGATAATGCACTGATAAAATTCTGTCACACTTTCTAGAAAATACCTTTTTATAAAGTACTCATATTACTGAATTTACCAAAACAGCATAGGTAACAGATTCTAAGATATCTTAGAGTTAATTGATAAATTTTAGAAGATCCAGATAGATATTATCTTTCCTATGCACATCCCTTCAAACCCTCCCTTCTAGTCCCATTTTGGAGACACACACACACACACGCAGACTGACTTTGTTATTCCTTACTGGTTTTTACTGATGGTCATAGAATTCCTTCGTCTCTGCTACTTCCATTATCTTCCTGCCTTCAAAATCTCCACTTTAGTTGCAGTTTTGTTTTACTATATTTCTTATTTTTAAAAATATATAGGTAAATAGAAATTGAAGAGCTATCATTTTTTGTTATATTTGTGAATTCCTTTATGTAATTATTTTTCCAAAATTAATCCTGAATACAGACTAGTAAATTTATATGACAAAGAAAATTTCTATGACAAAGCAAAATGAATGCTGAATACAGACTAGAACATTTATATGGCAAAGAAAATAGGGAATTATGTTGTTTCACATACTCAGGAGCTTCCAAATTCAGGAGTTTTCTAGATGGGGAAGATCTCATTATATGGTGACACTAGCTAGCCAAGTGTACTGCTGAGGTCTGTCTGTGTTAGACTTTAGAAATAGACGAAGAATGGAGGCAGGTTTGAGAAATCTAAGGAAGCATAGCAGACCTTCTTGTTTGAGGTCAAAGAATAATTGGAAGGAGTGGTTCCATCTCACAATTTGAAAATGCTCTAAGGAACAAAATGTACTTTTTTATAGACCTATTGATCGCAGAAGATATAACATAGCTGGTGGAGGGTAATGATCAATCTCTAGACTACCACCATTCTATTTTCTTCTTTGTCAAATGTACTCATATATTGTGAATGTTTTCACTACCTAATTTTTCATGGCAATTTTCGAGGACTGGTAGCTGGACTAATTTAATTCTCATTCTCTCACTTGTTCACCGAATCATTTCGTGTGTGTTTTTGCCAGGCGCTGTTTTAAATATTGGGCACTGTTTTAGGTTCAGTAATTGAACCTATTTCAATCCCTTATTAGCCCAGTTGTAAATTTCAAATAAGTCATTTTTTAAATACCAGGTATTTTTTCTTTAAGGGGGAATGCTTATTTAGTTATTAGGTCTAGTGGTCTAAAGGAAAAGATAGTAATGGCCCTGACTGCTCCTCTCCCTGAGTTCCCAGTCCTGGCATTCTGCTTTGAGCTAGTGGGGCAGGTGACAGACCCTGAGTTGGTGTCCCTTCCTGGTCTAGCTCCCTCACTTTTTTATCTTTTCCTTCTTCAATGGCCTCCTTCACTTTTCAGTAGCAGCAAGATTAAGAGGTGAAAACTGCCATTGCTCCAGTGAATAGGTGAGGTGACTGATTTGCACAATCCCTATGAGAGCCCAATTAAAAGAAGATACAGAGATAAGCATGTAAGTTTCATCTCTCTTAACTCCATTATCTTATTGTCATTTGGCTATGATTTATTTAGGTCAACATTGATTTCTATGGCTTATTTAGATAGCTAGAATGATAAAAATGTCTTTTTGTTATCACAAGGAGTACAATGATTTACATATTTACCTATTCATCCATTCATTCGTAGTATACAGAACAGTCCAATCAGGAACAATCTGTAGTACCTGTGATAGGTACAGAAAAGCCCTTAAAGATCAGCCTCTAAGGTGTTAACAGGAGAGATTTACTGATTTATGTTTTTCCCTATGGATCTGGAGATATAGGGTACTAATAAGATGGACGGGTTATTGGGTGTGCATTTGTATGTCTCAGGGTACATGCCGTCTCCAATAATTGCTGTCTGTGTTGGATTGGGCAGATCCAGTATCTTAAAAGCTTCACCAGAATGTCCTATATTGAGACATTTAAAGTTAAGAAATCTAGGTAATTTTTGCTTATTGGTTTAAATTGTGCATAGAACTAAATTATTAAATAACCAGTATGTCTAAGCCTCACCCTTTTCTTTAATTACACACATATCCATGCATTCTCACACATACATGCCCACATGCTGAAGAGGAAAAAAGAAAAGCTGAAGGGATTTTGTCTGTGCATGCATGTGTACATATGCACACACACACACACGATGCACATATACATATGTGTGGACCTGTGCATGAACACACAGATCCCATCAACTTCTTTTTTTCAGCCAGTCATTGTAGAGAGGAGTGACAACTTTCACTTGCTGCAAAAATTCAAGTGGAAGAATGTCCTGTACGAGAACTGCCAGCCTAGTGGTAGAGAAAAGAGGATTCTTTGAAGCTCTTTTTAGTCAGTCTATACTAGCAACAGTCCAGTGTTTCCCAACTTGAGGGTGCCCTCAAGGCACTGAAAAGATGAAGTACCACTGTGATAGAGGTTTTACCAAATGTTAACTTTCCTTCACTTCTCACCTAAAATATCTTGAGGGTGATCTGTGCTCAGATTTGTTTTAAGGGTGGGGGGAATATTCACCTTCTGAAGTAAAAGGAGAAGGAACAATTTGTCCTCTCTGACTTCTATCATGAAACTTCATAGCCCAAGAGCACATCTTGACTTCAGCTTTGTTATCTTTAGTGGTAGAGGAGAGGAAACAGTAATCTGCAAAGTGTGAGTTCAATTAGCCTGACCTTTCATATTGAAATCTGAATTATTAGTAAGTGTTTTATATGCATTTTATCATTCAACCCTTACAACAACCCATGAGATAGGTAGTGAGATTATACCGCTTTGCTGAGGAGATAACCGAGACACAGAAATTAAGTAACTTGCCTGGCATTTCTGGGGATTCTCACCTAGGCCATCTGGCTCCAGAAGCTAAACTCTTAACCACACTGCTCTCCTGCAGGGTCGATGAGCTTGCCGTGCCTCATGGTCATTCCCTAAGGTGTGGCATTTTGTGATTCGGGATCTGGCTAACTCATTTAAATATGGAAGTTTCACAAAGATTCAGGCTGCTCAGGGATACAAAAATGGCTCATTGGCAGGGTGGGGCTTCCAAGGAAATCAATTTCATTCCCTTCCTAATGGGCTGCGCTAGTTTGCAAAAATCAAGAACTGTGATGATTTAAGATGCATCTGAACTCTTTTAGATTTCCATACAACCTCACTCAGCAGTCCTTTTGAGATGATGTCATATTTCTTTTGTGTAATCTAGTAATGCCTTTTAGAGGAGGAAGCCAGTGTATTTTACAAATGTTATCCTCACAACACCCTTGAGGCTTAGTAAGTGGTATGAGTTACTGTTTGGGAGATTACAAAAATTAAGTTGTGTTTTTTAATGTTTATTTTTATAGCAATGAGAAGTGGTACACACACACATATACTTATATGCATATTTGTAAACATGTGTTATGTATATTATTGTATACACATAGACATCCTCCCCCCAGCATTGATGGGTGTAATTCAGGTGGTATTTTGTTGACTCCCTCCTAATATTTTGCAATTACCACTAATTGTGATGGTTATTGCACTTTAAAATGTTAAACTTTTAGAATATGTGAGAAGTGAGCAATTTGGCATTAGATCTAGCACTGTGTCCTCAAGTCCCTTTCACGTGCTTAGTGGATTTTTATTGAGTGCCAACTGTGTGCCAGGCACTGGCATTACAACAGTGACTGAAACAAAGTCACTCCATTTGAGGACCTGAATGTCTAGTCAAGGAGCCAGAGAGAAAACAAATATATCCTCTGTCAGGTGGAGGTAAGCGCTTCTGATGACAAATAATGTCGGCTGAGCTATGGTGACATTTCAGCAGAGAACTGCATGAGCTCTCCCAGGCTTTTCTGGCTCTAAAGCAGTAGTTCTGAACCAGGGGTGAGTTTGCAGTAACTGGAGATATTTTTTCTGCCCTACCTGGGACAGGGCTGCTGCCAGGATTTCCCATTCAGAGTGATTTGAGAGGATGCTCAGGCTACCTGTAAAGAGGAAAATACTGTCTTAGATTTGTGGGACCACAGCCTCTTATGCTGTGCCTGGAACATACTGGCAGACATGTTTCCTGCTGGGGATTTTGCAAAATCTGGGGACATTTTTGGTGCTCATGCTTCGGGGAAGGGTGCTGCTAGCATCTCGTGTGTAAGACTGGGAGTGCTGCTAACATCCTACAATATACAGGGCAGCTGCCCACAACAGAATGATCTGGCTCAGAATGTCAGTAGTGCCAAAGTGGAGAAACCTCTAGAACCACATTCCCCTGGGTGAGCGTAGAAAAGTAAACTCAACTCCCTTTCTGCATGGCCCCTTTTTCTAAACCAGGAGAGCCTGTGCTGTGGCCAGTCGTGGTGACAGAATGGTTTTCTGCAGGACATCCATGATCACGGCAGGATCAGATGCCATCTTCATGCTTTGACTTGCCAAGAACATTCACCAATAAAATGCGCATTCAGGGAGACAGCTGTCATGACACGACACGTTTTTCCCATGACACACATTTCTTCCATCCCTCTCCTATAACTTCGTCTCTTGAATGGGTGAGGGACATTTCCACAAGAGCTGTCTATCTGGGCTTTGGGACTGTCTCGTGAATTTTATTTAAAAACACTCAATGTCCCTGAGATCTTTGGATCAAAATAACGTACCGGAACCTTCCTGTCCTCTCCTCTCCTTAGGGCTATGGTGCCAACAGAAGATGAAAGCTTTATTTCTTTTTCAAAAGTATTTTATATTTCTTTATTTTGTATCCTCTTGATAATTGATCCTCAGCTTGCCAGGATTTCCCATTCAGAGTGATTCGAGAGGATGCCCAGGCCACCTGTAAAGAGGAGAATACCCTCTTAGATTTGTAGGGCCACAGCCTCTTATGCTGTGCCTGGAGCACACTGGCAGACCCCGTTTCTGCTCTGAGTATGGGGTGAGGGGGCAAGGAGCAGCATGGTGGCTTCTCCCTGCAGAAGCAGCTTCAGCCCCTTATGTTCCTGCACTCCTGTGCTTTATGGGGTGAGAACACATGGGATTTTTTTTTTTTTTTTTTTTTGAGATGGAGTTTCGCTTTTGTTGCCCAGGCTCGAGTGCAATGGCATGATCTCAGCTCACCGCAGCCTCTGCCTCCTGGGTTCAAGCAATTCTCCTGCCTCAGCCTCCTGAGTAGGTGGGATTACAGGTATATGCCACCACGCCTGGCTAATTTTGTATTTTTAGTAGAGACAGCATTTCTCCATGTTGGTCAGGCTGGTCTTGAACTCCCAACCTCAGGTGATCCACCTGCCTCGGCCTCCCAAAGTGCTGGGATTACAGTCATGAGCCACCACGCCCGGTGACCACATGGGATTTTAAGACATCTGATGCTGAACCAAATGCAGTTCTTGGGAGGTGGCTCTGAGCCCCCCAGCCACAAGGGAGGGGAGCTCAAGGATGTTTTAGGAGTAAGCTTGACAAGAGGGTATCAGAAAAGATTGTTTTTCTTTCAATCTCCCCAGAATATATCATGTAATTCACCTCTTAAGTGGTCTTAGAAAGACCACTTGCCATCCCAGTATCTAGCCAGTCCTGAAGTGGACCCAGTCAGAGTGCATGAACTGTGATACAAGGCTTATGTCTTGGTTTTTTTCACCTCCTGCAAGCCAGGAGCCTCCCAACTACCCACAGATTGGAAGGGATTTGGTGCCAGGATATGGCTTCTGGTGACCCACCCACCTATCAGAGCTAGTCAACCATTGAACAGCATGGCTGTCAGTCTGAGGTCTCAGTGATGTCAGGAGGTGGCAGTTTTGGCAGCTGGCAGCCCTCACAGATGCCCTTATGCAGAATGAACCTATCAAGCGTTTTCCCTACTGACTATGAAATGGAAAGGGATGCAAACATTCAATTGCTGCACAGGAAGGAAAGCAGTCAGGGTGGTTGCCTGAGCCTCCAGGTCCCAGACAGCTCTGTTCTCCATGGCATACATTAAGGGATCGATTTACCTGTCTTGGAGCTGCTCCACATTGCGGTAGAGGGATGGTGCCGAATGTCATGCAATGGCCAGTCATCTTGCAGAACTTCTTTGTTTCTGCAATTATTAAAAGTTTTCCTGGCAATTTTTCTGTTTTGACCTAGAGTCTTTCCTCCAAAAATCATTCTCTCCATCCTCACAGAACCCTGAATAATTCTCTCCTTTTGTTTGCCATTTGCATACCATGTACCTGGAACTCTTATGTTCTGGTTAAGTATTCTAGCGTAGGAGAGAGGAAGCAAAATAAAGCAACAGAGGATGCGCCTCAGCACACGGTGATTTTTAGAATTTTCAGTTAGTGATACTAATGTTTCATAGCCTGTGCCAATAATCAACTTTTCTTTCCACTGAAGACAAAGTAGCATGGTTGTGACCTATCTATACTGACTCACTTCCTTCATGCATGCATTCAATAAACCTTAGTTGAGTGCATGTTATGTTCTAGGCGTGGGGCTGGGCTGACCCTCTGGGAAATTCCAAGATGAAATGAGATGCATTCCTCCTCTCAAGTAAGTTTGTGTGGAATGGAGAAGACCATTCATTGGCTTAGGAGAAAGTAAACTATCCTGGAACACAGTGGTTTAGGATGAAACAAAGAAGTGCACAAATGAGCACTCTAGTTAGTGAGACTCCATTAGAGATTCCTCAAGGGTGGGGGCTGTGTTGAGTGTCACGAGACTCCTAGGGTCAGCACAGCGCCCAGCGGCTTGTATGTGCTTTCTAAGTATCAGCTGAAATGCTAGGGCAGCACTACCGACTGGGGAGGGAGCGGGGAAGGGAGGGAGAGAGGGGAAGGGATTGAGGAAACTGACCCAGAATATGGGCAGTGCTCACCCCCTACTCTCGGCCCGTGTGGCTTGGGAGAATGAGCCTGTCTCTTGATGCTATGAACTATCACCAAGAGATACCCTTCCTTGCTCCCCCAGTTCACCACCAGGCTCCTCTCCATCTCAGAGCTTATTGGAAGGACATGGAATCCTCTGGAAGAAGTTCTCCATTGAAAACAAAGACAATACATTCCAAGTGGCAAATCTCATAGGTGGCCCTGAGTCCCTGTGGAGATCCTTCCAGTCCACGCCTTAGTTGGAGGAAGGCAAAATTTGTTTTGGGGTCTCATAACAGTGAGATAAGTCCATTGCTTGGAAGCAGTTTTTGAGGGAGGGGGGAAAGCGTGAGTTTTGGAGAACTACATTTATGGAACCCAAGGAAGTGATACATCGTCCCTCCTCCCACCCCTTATAGGGAGAGATGACATGGGGCACACTTCCCCGTGTGCTTTAGGGAGTCTCTACAGGAAGGGGAGAATGGGATTTTGCTCCTTGAGTTTGCTAAGGGTGGGACCTGCAGACCTGTTCTGGTGCCTTGGGAGCAAGGGGGAAAGACCACAGAAATAGATACCACCAAAAGGTATGAGGATTTCAGATGGCATACAGAGCCGGCTGAGGGTATGGCCATGCACCGCTGTGCTGTGCCGTTTCCTCCTGACATCCCTTTGCCCACATATGATAGAGACACTCCCCTTTCAAAGAGCCAAGAGCAAGCCTGAAGCCTTCTGGGAGTCCAGGCTGCTTGGAAGTGAGGGAGGAAGCTGGGAAAGAGTGAACTTAGGTCTGTGAACAGTGATGAGTTCATGAAAATATTTGAATCTGCCTGAATAGAAAGATTATTTTAAACCAGGAAAGATTTATTTTAAACTGGAAGAGGCTGAAAATATAAAGTCCACTGCTCTTATCTGTCTCCATGAACTTTTACACATACGCACATGTGCACACACACACTCGCCCATGTAACGTTCACTTAGGTCAAGATACAGACCAACCCACCACCCCAGAAGGATCTCTTGTGCCCTTTTCCAGTTTCTCCCCAAGATAACCATTATTCTGGCTTCCATCACCATCAATCAATTTTGCCTATTCTTTAACTTCACATAAATGAAATGATATATGTACCTTTTTGTGTCTGACTTTCTTCTCCTCAATGTAACATTTATGAAATTTATCTAAGATTTTGCATGTATCAGTTATTTTTTAATGCTGTGTATAATTCCACAGCATGAATAAACCACAATTTGTTTATCCATTCACCTGTTGATGGAAATTTGAGTTATTTCTAATTTTTTTTTTTAAATGAAACCGCTGTGAACATCTTGTGCATGTCTTTTGGTGGACATAGGCACCCATGTGTCTCAGATGGATAAGATTCGAATTACAGGTTCCAGAGGCCACATATAGGTAGGCCTATTTGTATCTTTTTACTTGATTTGTTCTATTCTTCTGCCCATGACAAAGGTAGTAAACAGGGTGTCTGACAGCAGGGAGGCTGAAAATGCTCTCTTGTGAGCAGGGTAAGTAGATGGCTTGTGCTGGGGCAGAAAGGAAGGATGCTGGAGAAATCCCAGGGGAAGCATTGTGCCATTCCAATTAGAGACTAGGGAAGACTCATTAAGAATAACTTTTTACTACATATAGGTCCAGGGACAGCTGACATGGGAATAATGATCAAAAGGACTCAAGTAAAGGGGCACGGAGGTAGATTTAAGTAACGGAAAGGTTTTTGGTCTGCTTTCTAGTTTTGTCCTCTAGCACAATACAAAATAATTAGCTGTGGGTATATTACAGGATCCCTTAGATCTTATTGTCTCATTTATAAAATATAAGGGCTTGTACAGGGTAATTCCTAAATGGCCTTTGAGATTTCATCATCTCATAATTGCATCAATAATGGCTTAGTTGTGAATGACCAATTCTAGTAATAGGAGAAAATCACATGGAAATTACTAAGAAATGCCCAGTTTACTTCATGCTGTTATCTTAACATCCACAACTACATGTTGAGAGAATATGAAAATGTGTTCTTAGGCTTTTCATTATCCGACCAGCCTAGCCATGTGCCACTGGTTCTTCAAGGGCAGTGGCTGAGCCTGTTTTCTTCCTCCCCCACTTTTTGCTGCCTACCAGACAACCTTTTCCCATAGGTGCTAGTCTGTTTCCTCCCTGACTCACACTCCTGCAGCCAAAGCACCTGCTGGTCTGCTGGCTGTTCTTTCTCACTTACTGAGAACCAGATCTCAGGATGGACATAGGTTGGTGGACCATTTTCATTCATTCATTCACTCACTCACTCACTTACAGATTAACTCCAGTTGCAGTCACTAGCCAGCATCACATACACTAAGCTATCTCTGATACTCTTCCTGACATTGCCTAAAGCTGTGGCCACCCAGCCCCTGCCCTACTAGGTGGAGCCCACACTTGTGGTATCTCAGAGTGCTTCCTCCAACCAAAGAACCCAGCCTCCTGCAGGAGGGACATCCCTTTCCCCCTCAGACAGTCCTGGTCCTGACATATTACCAGAGGCCAGTCTTTCCTGACCTCCTTCTATCCTGAGACGTTCTAGGCCTCCTTGAGTTCCAGTTAGCTCATTCAAGAGCTGCACCAAAACATCTTTACAACTTGTGTTTATTATATGCTGAAGTGTAACTATTTTGATAAAGAATTATACTTGTGACGAAGTCAGGGCCAGGTCGGTTTGTCTTTCTATTCTTGGTTCTTAGCTTGTTATCTGGTATATACAAAATGTTTCATGAAAATTCTTCGTATTGAAGAGAGAGAAAGGTTTTGCCAAAAGCACTACTCAAGGCTGGGAGGTGCTGATACATTACTGCCACCTAGGGATAGGCTACCTAAATTGCAGGGTCACGGACTGTAACAAAACAGAGTGTTAGTAATGAACATCTCAGGTAATACCACAGAACTTTTTAAAGGGGAAAGATCTTCCTAATTTTGATAAATAGTTCAAACTTTCAGACTTAGAATAGTCCTGCACTTGTGGCAATGCCCTCATAGATCCAGAAAGAAATGATGTTATCTGATCTTTGGGAAAGTCCCCACCTTGGGTTTGTTAATATCTGTACTGACGGTTTCTAGACATTTATGCACCACGTTTTGTCATGTGGGATCCAGAACATACTTCTGACCTGGCAAAAACTAAGAATATCTCAATTATAAAAGTAACCAGAAAATCATAAAACAGAAATCTGGCCCAAGACTTTCTCTGGAAAAGTAAGAAGCTGCTTTGAAAAGTGAAAATAGAACAAATGAGCCCCAGCATTGGAACAGATTATTCCGAAAATTGTGAGCAAAGGTCTTTTTCTCTATTATGCAAGTTAATCACCTTTGCCCCTTTTTGTGGCTGAAATGCATGCCTAATCTGCATATGAGTGCCAGCCCCAGGTGTGACAGAGCATGCTGGGATTCCTAAAATTCAGCTGGCTTGCTTGAAGAGGGCTATCAGTCTAGATTTCATGTCTCAACAATTTCTAGCCAGTCACCCTGAGCTGGCAAGCACTGCTCAGTTTATAATAGTGCCTGGCACATGGTAGGTCCAGTGTTTATTAAACTAATAGATATTCCCAACAGGTGTGGGCAGCAGTGCTACTAATTAGCAGTAACATAGCCCCACGGCAGGGACAGGAAAGGGGAGCCTTTTGTGAGTCCCTACTATGTGCAAAGTATGACTCCAATCCCAAAAGAAGCAGAGAATACTCAGCCAAATATTTGCACTGATTCCTGCCAACACCAATATTTTGTGACTTGTATGTTCCCTTCCCCACCCCCCACCGCCTGCACTGTTAACTTCATATTTGAAGGGGGTTATACTTTTAGGTTATTTGTGAATCGAGTCAGCTCATGGAACAGTGATTCTCAAAATGTAGTCCCCAAACCAGTGCGACGGGCATCACCTGGGAACTTTTTAGAAATGCAGATTATTGGGTCCCACCCCAGACCTACTGAATCAAAAATCCTGGAAGTGTGTCCAGTGATCAGTGTTATAATGAGCCTACCAGATGATTCTAATGCACATTGAAGTTTGAAAACCACCGTTGTTTAAGGATCACAACAAATCCAACAGCACTGTCAGAAGAACAACTCTTTATTCTGATGGGTCAGGTGCTTTCTGTGTTGGCTCTCCTGCAGAGCATCTCTAGTGATAGTTGCATTTTCAGGATTAGAGGTGCAAAACTAACGGGGTTTAAGAAGGAAGTCTGAGCCTTTACTGCTGGGAGAATCACAAGCCAAGTTTATTTCTCTTCCATTATTTGTATGGTGGCTAAAACTGCCAAGAACTACTGTGATCCATTGAAACATCAGTGTATCACATCTCTACTTATATCTGAGCTGGCATTTTGGGTGTAGTGCTTCAGTAACAGATGTATCCCCAAGAAAATGAAATCTCAGCCACCAGAAATCTTGAGTTGGACTAAACAAAGGCACCTCTCCAGATAGCAGCTGTTGTTGAAATTGAATATAAGAGATGCTCAATCAATGTTTGTGTAATTGAATAGAATGGGAAATGAATGGCTCACTCCAAACTTTATACAAGATAGATGAAGGCAACTTCGATCTTAACCTTTATGATACATAGCTTTTTGTACTTTCCTTGAGAAAATCTTGGTCTCAGGTAATCATAGACTCAATTGGCTATCATAGGAAATTCTGTCTCAGTGATGCTCCACATCTATTTAATTGAGGTTTATTTTGGTTCATTATCAATTTCAAAAATGGAAAAGTCACCTCACGTATTTTAATAACCAAGGTAGCCAGAGTGTATGTTGTGGTTTGAATGTGTCCCCAAGAGTTCTTGTGTTGGGAGCTTGGTTGCCATTGCAGTAATGTTGAGAGGTGGGGCCCTTGGGAGGTGATTGAGTTGATGCTGTTATCATGGGAATGGGTTTGCTGTCTTGGGAGTGGGGTCCTGATAAAAGGATACATTTGGCTGCCATGTTCTCTTGTTTCATGTACTTGCCTCCACCTTCCCCCTTCCACCATGGGACAGTCCTCTCCAGATGCCCATGCCATGCTCTTGGACTTCCCAGCCTCCAGAAGTGTGAGAAATAAATATCTTTTCTGTATAAATTACTAAGCATTCTATTATAGCAGCACAAACTAAGACAGTGTAAGAAAGCTCCTCTATTATAACTCTCCTATTTGTATTCAAGTTTTCTCTTAATTCTGGAAAGTTTGGGCAGCGGCTGGGAATGGGAATTTATTATAAGACATCCCTTCAGTGTCTCTACAGAATTGCTTTAATTAAAGTACTTTGCTTTATTTGTCCCCATTTAATTATACTTCACATCAGAGAAAGCTATTGTTAAAATTTTTTGGTTAGTTCAGTGTGGGAAATGGGATTTTCCATCCCTTGACCTTCATGACTCAGTAAGGAGAAGATAAAATAATTTTCTTTGCTGGGTGATTATTATGCCTCAGGGACAAGTAATATTTAAGACCTGATAGTTTGATTCAAGCTCTCATAATTGCTGTGCAGACAGTGTTCAAAGCCATAGTCTTCCTGACTGTAAGGTGCGGAGAGGACTTTCATTTTTTGCCATCATTCAGAGCTCTGCAAGAGAGCAAATTGCTTGTTACTTAAATGTGTTACCTTTGAAGAATAAAAATCTGAATTGACACTGCTGGTATTTGAACCTCCACATGTAGGGACTTGGAGAACCTATGTTTACCATGGAATATGACTTAACAGGACTAAACTCATTCCTTCTGCATAATGTGCTTTATACTGATTTACATTGCATGGAGTAAAACCTCTTCAACCATATTTGAAAGATTGATATTTTCTTTAAAATGCCTATACCTTGATGATATGGTAAAATAATCAGGTTCTCTACAGTCTTGAATACTAGTAAGCTGGTTCTTTGCCTTCCTAATAACATGAGGGTTTTTTGTTTTTGTTTTTTTTTAACCAGCATTTGAGTACCTTCTATGTGCCTAATAGAGTCAGAGTAACTCACATTAAAATTAACTAGAGTTACCAAAAATTTGTCATTCTTATACAAATATGCAATGACAACAGAATGATTATCAGTAATAAATGCATATGTACTTGCAGATTACTAAGAGACTGATTTACCACAGAAAAGGAAAGGAACATTACCTAGATTTGTTGCTGTCTGCTCATTGTTTTGCATTATGGTTCAGTTTGGATTTTCACCACAATTCAGACATGAAAACTGTTCTTTCCATAATGAAATCAGGTGTGAGATTTTTTTCTCATTCTTTTCTTTAGAAAATGTATAGCTTAGGCCAGGCATGGTGGCTCAAGCCTGTAATCCCAGCACTTTGGGAGGCCAAGGCAGCGAATCACGAGGTCAGGAGATCGAGACCATCGTGGCTAACACGGTGAAACCCCGTCTCTGCTAAAAATACAACATTAGCTGGGACTGGTGGCACATGCCTAAAGTCCCAGCTACTTGGTGGTACATGCCTGTAGTCCCAGCTACTCAGGAGGCTGAGGCAGGAGAATTGCTTGAACCCGGGAGGCGGAGGTTGCTGTGAGTCGAGATCGTGCCACTGCACTCCAACCTGGGCAACAGAGCAAGACTCCCTCTCAAAAAAAAAAAAAAAAAAAAAAGGAGGTATAGCTTATATTTTCTATGAACTCCAACCAAACAAATTTTAAAATGCTCGGTTGCACTCCTTACATTCCTTAGTGCAACCCAGTGGCACCATGGCTTTTTAATTCCCTGAGAAG
This sequence comes from Macaca thibetana thibetana, assembly GCF_024542745.1. Lineage (NCBI taxonomy): Eukaryota > Metazoa > Chordata > Mammalia > Primates > Cercopithecidae > Macaca > Macaca thibetana. The sequence continues at coordinate 35,511,607 of NC_065584.1, read as the reverse complement.
CAAGAGATGGTGGACAGGGTGTTCCGGGAAACTGCTGACAGTAATATCTGTCCATACCAAAAGTCAAGTGAAAACTTGGTTCACATGAGAGCAAATGAAAATATGATGTCTTTAAAGAAGCTGGGAAAAAGTCAGAAAGTGCTCACACTATTTTAGGTGAGCTCAGCAGCAAGTTTCTAGTACATAAGAGGGAAAAATTCATTGTGGGGAAATGTGCCAATGACTGTTTTTGGTTAAAGGTTTGAATGGTCACGATTTAGCAGAACTTTACAAACTGTGTCTTGAAGCACTTTGGAAAAACATTTAGTGTTGTTGTCATTGATGATTTTTTTTTCATACTGTCTGTTGTTCAGGTTTTATGTGATTGAAAGAAAGGATGATATCGTTTCAGTTACTTCCATGACCCACCCTGGGCTAGCACCTCCTTCAGCCACATGGTAAGGTCCCAGAAACATTTGATAGAGACCACACGAAAGTAGATGCTTATGCAGATGTGATTTTTGAAATATATTCTTCCTGGCTTTCAGATGTGCTATTAATTAGAGGTTTAAAGGCCCCTTTTTGTTTGATCTGACAAGGTAGGCTTACTTTATGTCACCTTAAAATGAGGTCAAGCCAAGCACTGCAAGATATAAAGCATTCAGTGGCTGCTCTCCATTTCTGCTGGGAAAAAGACCATCTGGTTTAGGTAATTGCATTGTAATACTCAAACCTGGCTGAATTGCTTCTGTCCCTGCAAACGTCTCTTCTGTCTTTTACATTCACAGTCTTATATCTCTCCTGCATGTAGATCCAAGACCCAGTGTAGCCTCTTGTATAATTTGTAGGATTAATAGACTCTGGGTCCAGCCTAGTACTTATATTGTAGGTCTATGTATTATCATAACAACATAGGTATAATTGCAGGTAGAGTTTTATATCTGTCTGGTTCTGCAGTGGTTTGATCATCCACTCACAGAGAACAATTATTAATCTTCGACTCCAAGGCAGGACACACAGTTCCAATTGGTACATAAATAGTACATACATTTACAATACGGCAGGGGGACATTGTCATTGAAAGAACATGAATAATATGTTAAACCTGGAAGCTAGGAAGGGGACATACAGTAAGTGGGAAGAGAGATATTGCAGAAATTTTAAAAACAGAGAAGAAGAAAATAAAATAAATACCAAAGCAAGCATGCTGACATCTTAAATTAGGTGCAAGGAATTCTTTTTCCTTCTGTGCCTCAGAGCTGCCTCTGTGTGGCCATGTGTGCCTTGAGAGGGAAGGAGTATAGTAAGCTTTGGGAATGACGATTCTTCATCTTGCAGGATGTGGTTGCTTGTTTTGGCTCAACTCAGGGTAAATATTCTAGATGATTGATGTATGAAATCCTAATAGTATGCCATGTAGGAGATTGTTTACCAGTAGTCTCCATGTTCAAAGTTTTTCTCGTGGGTTTGAACTTTCTGTAGTTTCTGTAATATTGAATTCAAAGTTTTGCTTTTGATTGGACTTTCCTAATTGAAAGCAAATTTATTGTCCCTACACCTTGCCTCTACTCAGCCCAATCTCACACACCCTGTGAGGCTTTTTCCTAGATGTTATTTCTCCTTCATGAAGCTTCTTACAGGCAGAAATGACCTCAAACATCTTTTTATCTTTTACAGTGCTCTCACAAATATTTATTGAATAAATAAATGACATAACTTATACAGTCTGTGAGACTTACAAATACCTACTTTAAGCTGTTAGTAAAACAGTAAAAGTACTGGCACACAGTGATTTCTTGTTCATAGAACAGAAGTATTTTACTTTCACACACACACACACACGCGCGCGCGCACACACACACACACACACACACACACACACACACACACACAGAGGGAGAGAAAGAGAGAAGCCCAACCCAACAAACCACTTAAGGGAAACCATGAAAATGGTATCTTTGTTGAAAGTTGCTGAATTTATAGTTAATTTATGCTTTCCCTGGAATACATATTATACTCATTATGTACAAGTAAACTATGACTGTTTTTACACCTATCACAGATATTCCAGATCTTAAAATGCTCTGTTTGAAACGAAAGGCAGCAGGGGGGACTTGAGCATATTCCTGTATAGTTATTCTTGTGTCTCTTATGGAATAGATGCAGAGAAGTCTAATTTGCCTTTCTGTTACTTGGCAAAGTTTATTATTTGCTTAAGCACAAGAAGATAAATGTTTTTATCCTACTGGCAAAAAGTATTGTTTGCACAAATGTAAAATTCAGTTAAATGTATTTATATGTATTGTCTTAGGGTTCTCTAGAGGGACAGGACTAATAGGATAGATGTACATATGAAAGGGAGTTTATTAAGGAGTGTTGACTCACATGATCACAAGGTGAAGTCCCACAATAGGCCATCTGCAAGCTGAGGAGCAAGGAAGCCAGTCCAAGTCCCCAAACCTCAAAAGTAGGGAAGCCAACAGTGCAGCCTTCAGTCTGTGGCCAAAGGCCTGAGAGTCCCTGGCAAACCACTGGTGTAAGTCCAAGAGTCCAAAAGCGAAGAACTTAGAGTCCAATGTTCAAGGGCAGGAAGCATCCAGCATGGGAGAAAAATGAAGACTAGAAGACTCGGCAAGTCTAGTCCTTCCACGTTCTTCTGCCTGCTTTATTCTAGCTGCTCTGGCAGCTGATTAGATGGTGCCTACCCAGACTGAGGGTGGGTCTGCCTCTCCCAGTCCACTGTCTCAAATGTTAATCTCCTTTGGCAACAGCCTCACAGACACACCCAGTAACAATACTTTGCATTCTTCAATCTAATCAAGGTGACACTCAGTATTAACCATCACATGTATATTTCTGAATGTTTCTGTAAATGACATGCTTTAGTTTTTGACAAGTCAAATCCTACCAAAATGCCCTCATAGAAAACTCTTGATGAGAGTAATGATTATATCCAAGTCCTCTCAATAACAAATTTATTTCAATCAATATTTAATATCACAAAATAACAGTATGACAAATGAAGGATAGAATGTGGTTAACTAGCGTAGAGTATGAATTATTTGGACTGGATTGTGAAGTAGATGTAACTGATACCCAGGGATGAATTTGCAGTAATTGTAGATAATAAAAAATTACCAGCCAAGTGCTGTGGCTTACACCTGTAATCCCAACATTTTAGGAGGCTGAGGTGAGTGGATTACTGAGCCCAGGAGTTCAAAACCAGCCTGGGCAACATGGGGAGACCCCATCTCTACAAAAAATTTTAAAAGCCAGATGTGGCAGCATGCACTTTGTATGTAGTCCCAGCTGCTCAGCAGGTTGAGTTGGAGGATTGCTTGAGCCCAAGGAGGTCAAGGCTGTGGTGAGCTCAGGCCACTGTACTTCAGCCTGGGTGATAAAGACCCTGTCTCAAAAAAAGAATTATAATTCGTACATAGTTTTTTCATACATCAACCACTTTCCTAACAAGTCATTGATCCTCAAAATAATCCTGTGAATATTATTCTCTTCTATGTAAAGGGAGGAACTGAGTATCTAATGGGTGATTGGTGTTCCCACATTTAGGCAGCTAGAGTGGAGGGTGTTGAAGATTTGAGGCCAGTGCCTTTGACCCCAAAGCCTATGGCTGGAGATGCCTGCCAAGGGAAAACTGCCCTTACCAAAGAAAATTTTATCAATTGATCCCGTTTCTCTCTCACTAAACCAGATAGAGTCCACGAATCCTTCTCAGTGTAGACAAAATCTATCTGCTATCCTGACCTGTGTTATTTCTAAGTGTGTTTTGCTGGGCATTAATGCAGATGGAATACAGCCGAGTTTGTGTAAGTTCTGTATAGTACATCACCAAGCACCTTAACGCCTGCAAATTGCCCTTGAAGGAGGTAACTTTTAGCATCCGAGGCTTTGATGTGTTTATCTTCTCCAGGAATTTTGTTTTGCCTCCTTTGGGAGGGGAGAGGTCTTCTGCTAAGCATCTACTTCCTTTATTTCTTACTGCACAAGAACTTCCGTCTAATTGGCCAAGTGCCAAGGTGACCTATTTCTGTCTGGGGTAATGAAAACATCCCGGATGACTGAAGCCTTTTACTGGGGACAATTTGACCTGATTCTAACCCTCCTGCTCCGCCTGCCAAGGAAGATGATTACTACAGGCCTTAATACCGACCTCTTTTTACTTCATCTACATTGTTTCTTCATTTTCTTGCAAAAATAGCAGGCTTGTCCAAGTGCCTAGCTACTATGGCAATAAGTGCTATTTAAATAGATGCCGAATACATGTGTCCCAGCTTAAATGAGTCAGTGGAAGCAGTTGTGGGATCTGATTGCATAAACGCATGGGAATAATGTCTGTCTCTGGGGCAACATAACTTCTTTTGAGCCCTTGAGAGGACCATGTTCAGTTGCAGAAAGGTTGATGTAATGATCACACACCTTCACCTGAAAGGGTCAGTTTCTCCCTGAATGGGAAGTGTCAGAAAATGGCCATTTAGACTTTCTGCTTTGTAACTAGAGCAAACGCCTCAAGAAAGAGAGAATGAACAGGAAAACCCTCAAAAGCTTGGAAGGGCTTAGAAAATGTAAAGCCATTATTGTTGGTTATTCAAATATCTTGCTGATTCAAATAGACGCATTGATTTTTTTTTTTTTTTAAATCTACGGTTGACATCAAGAAACTTGAGCCTCAGTAAATGAGCACTGCCTTATGGAATATTGCTGCATATGTTGTGAATAAGTTGAGAAAGCACTCGGCTGTGTATAACCACTCATGTAAAAGACTATTGGCACAAAGATGACTGGTTTTTCAAAAATGTCTCTATCATGTGGCTACAAGTAGATTGTGCTGACTCTATTCCCCTACAAAGCTCAGGGGTCACAGGTGGTCTATTAGTAGTAGTTGGTTGTTAGCTCTGCCATAAGAAGATGGCATGGTTCCTTAGGTTAGATGCCTTCAGAGTTGGCAGTGGACTTGAGTGTCTACATAGATGCAGAGATTTTCAGTCTTTTATTTCCATTTTGACAGTAGGCAGAGAAGGAGGGGACAGGCTTGAAATTTCAGTCAAATATCAATCCAGCATGGAGGAGGACACCCTGATTTTAAACACCCACTAATATTTCCTTGGAAAAAAAAAAAGCCTAACAAATCTCTGGCTCCAGCTCTTCCCTCTTCCCCTCCCCTCCCTTCCCTCAGCCCCCAATTCTTTTCTTTTCCTTTCTTCGGAATATGTGAAATGGGGGAAATAATAAAACAGTCAATCTTCATTATTCACAGATTCCGTATTTGTGAATTCACTACTTGCTGAAATGTATTCATAACGGCAAAATCTATGCTCACTATGCTTTTGCGTTTATTTGCAGACATGTGCAGGTCAGTGAAAAATTGGAGTTGTTCCCCATGCATGTTTCTAGTTGAAGTTAAACCAGGTGACAGCCCTTTTTATTTCAGCCCTCATACTGTAAACAGATGTCTTTTTTGTGGTCAGCTTGGTGCCACATTTTAAAACATTTTTCTGCTTTTTTGTTTTTGTTGTCGTTGTTGTTTTGGTTTTTTTTGTTGTTTTTGTTTTTGGTGATTTTACTATTTGCAATGGTCCAAGGATAGTGCCAGCCTCCTGTCCAGTGTTCCTAAGTGCAAGAAGGCTGTGATGTGCCTTGGGAGGAAATGTGAGTGTTAGATAAGCTTCATCCAGGCCTGAGTTGTAGTGCTGTTGCTGTGAGTCTAATGTTAGTGAATCAACAATATATACTAAATAAGCTGTCTTTAAGCAGAAACACATGTTAAACAAAGTTACGCATTTATCAGTTGATGAAAATGTGGCCAGAGGCTCACAGACACCTAGCCCTGTATCTCTCCCTGGAGCAATGTTTCAGTATTTGCTAAGAACCACCACAGAACCACCACAAGTAACGAGAACAGGCTATACGTACCCCTTGGAGTTGACTGAGGATCTCATGAGCTAATGCCCATAAAATGCATGGTGTCTTACAGTGTGCCCCGTAGGTGCTAACTGTAGCAGCTGTCATCATCATCATCATCATCATCATCAATTAAAATATGGGAGAAGAAAAAATTACCCATATTCCCACTATTGTATCTCAACAACTCTCTTCATTTTGGATATTCCCTTCAGTCATTGTTTCATTGCATTCACATTTTTAAATAACTGCATTAAAATATATAAAATTTTGAATATTTCTTCGCTACCATTCTGTCACGTGCATCATCCTGTGTTGCAACACAGCCTCCATCTCTGTGGTCTTCTTGACAGAAAGCGGTAAAAACTTCCTGGGCTGAGGTTAAGAGCAGCTCTCTTCAAGCATAAGGATGACTTCATTGCTCATGACACCAATGTGCCTTAAAATTCTGTGATTAATTGTAAAAAAAAAGAACTTTCTCTGAACAGTAGAGAGAAAACTCTTACAGAGCAGAGAAATTTATTATGTGATCTCCTTCTCTCCAGAGGAAAATGGTGTGTTTTAAGTCAGAGGGTTTGGGTCACCATTCAATAGAACAAGGTGCTCGAGGGATTACAAAAGAAGAGTAACTCTAATCTTTGTGAGAGTGATGGTCTAATACAGGTGTTAGCAAACATCTTCTGTACAGGCTCAGATAGTAAATGTGTTAGACCTTGTGGGCCGTATGATCTCCGTTGCAGCCACTCAACTCTGCCATTATAGCCAAAACTATGGATATTACTAAACAATTGAGTGTGGCTGTGTTCCTATAAAACCTTATTTACAAATAAGGCAGAATTCCAAACAGAATATATCCGAACACCAAAGTGGGCGGTTTGTTACTTTATTCTTGCACAAAACTTCTAGTATGTTCGGCCTTGTCCTGGTTGGCAGAAACATCAGCAAGAGTAGCAAAACATTTTTCTATGCCTCATGAAGTTTATAGTCTGAAGGGGGAGAGGGGGATCTTAATAAAATAATTGTATAAATGAATATATAATTGCACATGTTGAAAAATACTGCAAAGGAAGAGAACAGTCAGAAATAGGACCGTGTCAGAGATTCAGGCACGAAGTTTAGGGAAGGGGCTGCACTTTGGGGTGGCCGCCAGACACTCATTGAAATAAGAGGGCCTTGATCATTGTGCAGCAAGTGATTTTTATTAACAAGAACTTAGTCTTTACATACTTAGCTGTAAATAGATGACAGCTCTGAAGAATAGGTTTTCAGTGGTCAGTTTGGCATTCAACCAGGAGCAAGAGAGAATCCCCACATTTGCTAACTTGGGGCTGGATTTATGAGTGTCATCACTCCCTTTGTATTTTTTTTTTTGTGGTCTTATTGGTCTTTTTGGGAGAAATGAATATCATATGGTTGAGACAGGCATGAGATTCAGGTCCATCCTTAGTCTTGAGCATCTTTCTGGTAACTTAAACATAAGCCAGGATCCACATATCTAAAGGCTACATGGGATATAGGGTCTCATTCATAAAAATGCATACCTGCACTTCTTAATATGCCCTTGCCTGTTCCTCTTTAGTTCTCTCATCCCCTGCAAATATTCTTCCTCTTCAAACCCTCAACTTCTTCACCAAACTTTCCCAGACAACCTATCCCCAAGGACTTTCTTTATCCCCCTTTCCCAGCCAACCTGTGTACCTCTTTTCTTCTGGAGGTGCACTGAGGACTTTCCCCTCCTGCCTGATCATCACCCTGGGCCTATCTGGGCTACCCGGGTCTTGCAGCCTCATGGTTCCTCCCTGAGCCTCTCTCCCTAGGGAGGGAAGCACAAGGAACTCACTGGAGTGGGCAGTTCTGTTCACACCCTAAATAAAATGCTTTGCCTCATTACACTCTGCAGACAATTTCAGCATCTAGTCATGCTTATTTCTTGAAGGAAAAGGACTATTTTTCCATCATTTGGGTCTATGACTCCACTGGGGATTAAGGAAAGAGACAACATTGTGGAATGTGTGTGTGTGTTTTTGGAGACAGCTTTTGCTTGGGCTGGTATCTGTCTACTCCAGGATTTTCTGAAGTGACTGTGGGACAGGAAGAGGCGCATTGGTGGCTACTCAGCAACACCAAGCCCGTCATGGGCAGTGGAAAGTCACTGGGGTAATGCTCCCAGACCCTCACCCTCCACAGGCTACACCTGGACAGGGACAGGGCACCCTTATGGGGCTTTCAGGGATGAGATGTGTTCATGAACAAATAAGGGAGAAGCACAGAGACTTCTACAAGTAAATTGAGGAGAATCTAGGAGATGCAGTGCAAGGGCTGAGAATTTGGGATATACACTTATTACTGTTGGTGTGGTCCTAGCCTTGCAACAAGTTGTGCAGCCCACCAAAGCATGGATTACAGTGTTAATCTGCAGAAATTCCTGATTGTACCTCTTTTCCAGCTGTTCAATCCTACAGGAGTCCTTTTAAAACCCCTGTAAATTCTTGTGATTGGAGATGTTGGCTGTCCCATCTAGTAAATTTGTCAAACCACTACTGGGTATCAGGTAGAAATAGATTTCCCTCTTATTACTAGCAATATGTTTCTTTTCTCAATGGTTTGCTCTCCTTTGCTCATTTTCCATGGAAGGTCTTCATCCCTCCTGTATTTTAAAAACTATCTCGTCAGTACTATTCCAAGTGAATTTCTCAGTATATTTTAAAAGGGAAAACTAATAACGTGATCCTCTTGCTTAAAACCCTTTACAGCTTCCCAAGAGTGTTAGAATTAATGGGGCTGGTACTAGCATGCAAAATTTAAGGGAATGTCAAAAAAGTCAGTAGGCACGATAAATAATATTTAATGCACCATTTAAAAATTTTTCTTGGCAAACTGTGGCCCATATCTGCATTTGTAAATGAGGTTTCAGCTCACACCATGCATATGACTGAGAGGCCACTGCAGCACAGCCAGACCTCAGCACACTCTCTGGCCTTAACGCAACTCCCTTGACCTTCCATGTTGTATTAGTCCGTTCTCATGCTGCTAATAAAGACATACCCCAGACTGGGTAATTTATAAAGGAAAAGCGTTTAGTGGACTCACAGTTCCACATGGCTGGGGAGGCCTCACAATCATGGTGGAAGATGAAGGAAGAGCAAAGGGACATTTACATGGCAGCAGGCATGTGCGGGGGAACTGCTCTTTATGAAACCATCAGATCTCATGAGACTTAGTCACTATCATGAGAACAGCATGGGCAAGACCTGCCTCCATGAATAAATTACTTCCCACTGGGTGCCTCCCACAGCACATGGGAATTATGGGAACTACAATTCAAAATGAGATTTGGGTGGGGACACAAGTCAAACCATGTCATGTAACCAAACATGTTAACCTCCATCCATGCTGACTTTGGTGGTCATGTCCATCCCAGGCCTTTATATGGGTTGTCCCCTTTCTTCACACCTCTGCTGAGCTGACCCTTGCTCATCCTTCAGAACTCCATCAAGTGCCCCTTCCCTCTTGTTGGCTGCCCTGAGCCCTGAGGTGGGATCAGGCTCCTCTGCTAAGCGTCCTTGGAGCAGTGGATGGGGGCAGTGAGTGTTTGTCCTTAGAACACTTGGCAAGCAGACATGCACGTGGGTCATTTTGTTTATTAATACCAAACTCCTCCAGTTGATTATAAGCTCCACAAGGGCAGGGCTGAATTTATCATTCTTATCGCACGGTGGGGCTCACATGTCAGTCATCACTGAACAGTTAATGGACATTTGATCTGATATGCTTCTGGTATAATTTCGTGATATCGGATCTGGAGACATGAAGTCATTGTTTTCCTGGTGGGGAGCGTGACACCACCACCTTGTTCACCGTTTGCAGAGTTCCTTCCTGTCTTCTGGCAGGTAGATTCGGTTGTATCATTATCTCCGTTTATAGCTGTCTCAAACAAATCCTTTAGAAGAGGGAGTAAGATGGTCCAAAGAAAAATGAAGCCAGAGGAGGAAAGTGAATCTCAAGGAAGCTAATGACTTGCCCAGGAAGGCTGTCACACAGCAAGAACTCAGACGTGGGTTTTACAACTCTGAAACTCATCCAGTCCTAGGCCCCAGCCTCACTCTCTCAGGAGAAGGTCCTGGAGGAGATTCCCCTCTCACTTTCCAGAAAAAGGACAAAGGGAATTAGGAATCTTTTCTTAACATTAACACTTTGCCAATTTCTAGACCTCCTCTCCTGCTCCTCCCTTAAGACATCCTATTTGCACGTCTCTGCTATTAGAGGCTATTGGGTTTAAGCACCACAATAAATAAAAGGCAATAAAATAAATAAAGGCAATAAAAGATATCTCCTAGTAGGATATAATTTTCTTTCTTTTGTTCACTGTCTCAGAGTTATTTTATCTTTTCACCGTGAGGGACTCAATTGGAACTGGCTCTCTTATTAGCCTTCGGGTTCAACAGGCTTCCATGGAGGCATTGTCTCCTGGTAGACCTGGTCACTTGACAGACCTTCACAGAAGTTTCATCAGTCTAAGGACCCAAAACACCATCTAAATGGCTTCACCCAGCCATGGCAGATGCCCTTAGCTGCTGGGTTGGTTTTTTGTTTGTTTGTTTTGAGACGGAGTCTCACTCTTCACCCAGGCTGGAGTGCAGTGGCACAATCTCAGCTCATTACAACCTCCACCTCCTGGGTTCAAGTGATTCTCCTGCCTCAGCCTCCCAAGTAGCTGGGACTGCAGACACACGCCACCACACCTGGCTAATTTTTGTATTTTTAGTAGAGATGGGAATTCGCCATGACCTCAGGAGTTCCACCTGCGTTGGCCTCCCAAAGTTCTGGGATTTCAGGCATGAGCCACCATGCCTGGCCCTGCCGTTTTTACTTCTGCCTGAAACCCACTGGGGTAAAAGGACAGGCCTTGGAAATGTCCCATTAGTAGCAACTGCTCCTTCTAAGGGGAGGGCACATCCCTTCCCCATATTCAGTGCGGGCATCACAGAAGCTTTAGCACTACCTCAGGAATGGGCTTCCATTCATTCATTCAACCCATATTTACCGAGCCCCAGTATGTGCCAGGTACTTCTGGACCCTTGGGGTATGAGATGAACAGCTCACAGATCCCTGTCCTGGAGTTTACATTCTCATGAGAGAAACGGTCAGTGAATGAGTAGTCAAACAAGTTTTACTTCCAGTAATATGTGGTATGGAGAAAAATAAATGAAGGAGAACACAGATAATGTTTGGTGATGGTGGAAGGTGGCAGACAGGGTAGCCAAGGAAAGCTTTGCAAACGAGGTGACATTTGAACAGAGACATGACATGAAGCTCTGGGAGAAAAGTTTACCAGGCAAGGTATATGGCTGGCAGAAAGCTCTGGGTCCAAGGCAAAAGTGACTGTCCACAATCAGCCAGAGGTCACCATGGCTGGGAAGCATGGCAGGAAGTGGGACCAGGGATGCACGCAAGGGCTGAAACAGGAGGGAGTTCCTGCTGCTCATATCTGTTGTGGAAAGACACTGGAGAAATGTGTGGGAAGAGGAACATGAACTGACTTACGCTTTAAATAGAACATTCTGACCATCATGTGCAATGAATGGAGATAAGTGGGGCTAGTCAGGAGTGGGGCAGAGAGATAAGGAGAGATGCTCCTGGAATAATCCAAGTAAAAGATGGAGGTGACCGGATTGGGGTGTTGGCAGTGGAGGTTTTGAGGAGCAGTCAGATCCTCATATGTTTTGAAGGCAGAGCTCATTCACCGTTGTTGCTGTACCAGTTGTGGGCTAGGAAAGAAAGCAATGTGGGTCAAGCATCACTCATTCATTATAAATACTTGTTGAATACCTATTATGAACCTGCTCTTGTTCTGGGTGATGGCTATACACGTAAACAGAATAGTCAAAGCTTCCTGCCCTTGTGGAACTTATACTTTATTTTATTATTTTATTTTTATTTATGTTGTTGAAAGGAGGCCTTGCTCTGTTGCCCAGGCTGGAGTGCGGTAGTGCAATAGTACCTCACTGCAGTCTCAAACTCCTGGGCTCAAGTGATCCTCTGGTTCCAGCCTCCCAAGTAGCTGGAACTACAGGTGACGCCACCACACCTGGCTAGTTTTTGTAGAGACAGGATCTCACTGTGTTGCCCAGGCTGATCTTGATCTCCTGGCCTCAAGTGATCCTCCCACCTTGGCCTCCCAAAGTGTGGTATTACAGGTGTGAGCTACTGTGCCCTGCCTAGTTTACATTTTAGAAAAAGAAAATAAAGGTAAAAAAACAGTAAGTGAATTATTGTACATGTTCATAAGAGGATATTTGTTATGGTAAAAAGAAAAAAAATAGAGCAGAAGAGGGACCGTGGGGCGGGGGAGCAGCTGAAATTTTAACTAGGGCAATCAAGGTGGGTCTCCTTAAAAGGTCACCAGGTTTTGGGCCCTTAGTAGTTAGATGGATGCTCATACTACTATTTAATGAGAGGTCTATAAAGAATACATAAATAGGCTGGGTACAGTGGCTCACACCTGTAAATCTCAGCACTTTGGGAGGCTGAGGCGGGTGGATCGCTTGAGGTCAGGAGTTCAAGACCAGCCTGGCCAACATAGTAAAACCCTGTCTCTGCTAAAAATACAAAAATTAGCTAGGTGTGGTGGCACACACTGTAATCACAGTTACTCAGGAGGCTGAGGCAGGAGAATCACTTGAGCCCAGAAGGCAGAAGTTGCAGTGAGCCGAGATCGCACCACTGCACTCCAACCTGGGCGACAGAGTGAAACTCCTTCTCAAAAAAAGAATAAATAAATCCAAGTGGGAAGAGGAGCTGGCTGGAGGTTAGGGTGGGGTAAACAAGCTGTTGTCATACTTGAGTCCTTGAGTATTGAGTTTGAGCTGCCTCTTAGTGATAATACCAAGTAAATAGTTGGATATTCAAATCCGGGGCTTAGGCAGAGGCCAGGGCTGTTTATATACATTTCAAAGTATCAGAGTCTAGAAGGTCTTTAAAGCCATAAGACCAGATGAGGTCTCCAAGGATGAGAGTGGAGAGAGAAAAAAGAGGGCCCAGGGCCAGAGGCTGCTGGGTCCTCAGAGTGGAGAGAAGAAAAGAGGAATTAGCAGAGGAGATGTGGAAGGAATAGCCAGGAAAGTGGGAGAAAAATAAGTCGTTTGAATGAAGAGTTGAAGAGGTAGAAAGCAAGTCACAGCGCTCAAAGCAGCAGGTGAGATGGTGAGTGGGTTGGGGAAGTCACTAGGAGAACTTTTTATAAGCGACTTGCTGAGCAGTAAGCGATCAGGTTACCCTGTTGTTAGCTATTTGACAGTGCTGTGTAGAGTTCCAGAAAGGTGGCCTCTCCCTGTGTGCCCACGGAAACACCAGGGCTGAGCCCTTTGTGTTTGCCAGTGTTCATGTGTTTGCTTAAGAATTAATATTAGGCTGGGCGCGGTGGCTCAAGCCTGTAATCCCAGCACTTTGGGAGGCCGAGACGGGCGGATCACGAGGTCAGGAGATCGAGACCATCCTGGCTAACACGGTGAAACCCCGTCTCTACTAAAAAAAAATACAAAAAACTAGCCGGGCGAGGTGGTGGGCGCCTGTAGTCCCAGCTACTCGGGAGGCTGAGGCAGGAGAATGGCGTAAACCTGGGAGGCGGAGCTTGCAGTGAACTGAGGTCGCGCCACTGCACTCCAGCCTGGGTGACAAAGAGAGACTCCGTCTCAAAAAAAAAAAAAAAAAAATTAATATTATTCTCCAAGGCCGGGCAGTGGGTACAGATCGCAGAAGAGTCAGTACCATGCACAAGATTTTGAACTTAAATTTATAGGCAATGGGGATTTAGGTAAAGTTTTTCAGCAGGAGAGTGACATATGTAACCTGTTCCATGTAAATAGTTTGGAGAACAGAAGGGAAGATGAGTTGGAGGAAAGAGAGGTGATAGGGAGGCCATTTTAGTAGTTGAGCCATGAAATGGGGGAGGTGGGGACTGAACCAAAGGAGAAGCAGCAAGAATTCGAAAGGAGAGATGCGAGAGACACGGAGAAGGTGGACAGCCAGCCTCTGGTACGTGATTGTGGGAAGGTAGGTTGAGAGGAAGATTGAAGACCGCTTTTGTGGGTTCTATCTTGTGTGACTGGGGGATAGAGCCCACTGTGGGTTAGTGCTGGGAGATGGAGAGGAGAGGCTGTCAGATTAACCAGTTTATGGATTAATTATTAAGAAACAGCAGGAACCTGGGAGCACCCCTTCTCACTAATTACTTAGCTGGTAATTAGGCAGAGGCTGAGAACGCTACTGCCTGTCCCCCATCGGGTGGGAGGAGCGGAGCTGAGCCTCCCCACAGTTGCTGTGGTGCATAGAGCGGGGACCTAGAATCACGGCCATCACGTGACACGCCCCCTGTGGCTGCTGGGAACCCGACTCTGAAGGGGTCTCTTTAACATCTGATTTTCTCTGCCAGAGCTCTTCTGAAGTTCTTGCCTAATGAAGAAAAAGCAGAGAAAAGGGAAAGTATGTGTACCACAGAATTTTCCTTCTCTCTAGTGGTGTTTTGCAAAAATGCCATGGCAACTTTCCTCTTCAAATACTTGGGATTCGTTTCTCTTGCATCTGTCAAGTGCACATCAAAGTTGAATTTTCCACTTTGGAATTACGATTTGTATTCTGCTTCTCCCATCTGGGCTTCTGTTCTCCTGAAAACTGCCTGTTCTACTATGAAATGAGCATTTCCCAAGGCTGATGTAGCCGCTTCTTGCTAAGTGTTGATGGGAAACCCAAAGCTGAGTTGGGCAAATATTTTTGAGATCTGTAAGTTCCCCAGAGAACTTTAATTCTTAAGGGACATTCTGACCTCTTGTTGGACCAATGAGAATGAAAGAAAAGATTGTTTAAGTAGAAGAAATGTTCAGAATGCCCCTTAGCCCCCAAAATCCAAATATTTTCTTTTCTTTTTCTTTTTGTTTCTTTTGAGACGGAGTCTTGCTCTGTTGCCCAGGCTGGAGTGCAGTGGCGCAATCTTGGCTCACTTCTACCTCTGCCTCCTGGGTTCAAGCCATTCTCCTGCCTCAGTCTCCTGAGTAGCCGCCATTACAGGTGCCCGCCACCATGCCTGGCTGCTTTTTGTATTTTTAGTAGAGACGGGGTTTTACTATGTTGGCCAGGCTGGCCTCAAATTCCTGACATAAAGTGATCTGCCTGCCTCAGCCTCTCAAAGTGCTGGAATTACAGGCATGAGCCACCACACCTGGCCATATGTTTTCTAGTTAAGATCAAATACCCATGCCAGAGTGCCTAGCTCACACTTAATTATAAATGTCTGCCTCGAACAGAAGTCCTGGGTCCATGTTTCCACCGTCCTGCAAGGGACACACAAGAACACTTGGCAAACGAAGAAGGGAAGGTCTAGGGCTACAGTGGGTAGGGAGTACCAGAGACCCAGGGGACAATGTATGGGTTGAATGAGGACTTTATTTAATAGTATTTTTAAAAATTAAAATTGTGACAAAATTTAGGAATCAGTAATTATTTAAAAATCCAAATATTCTGCTTCTCTTGAAAAATCAGAAGACATGGCATCTTGGGGCCCAAATTTCTATTTGGCAGTTTTCAGCTGGAGGTCAGCTGGTGTCTCCCTAAACTCAAGGCATGTGGTCCCCTGTGGGTCACACCCACAAGAATCCTCTGCTGTCTTGATAGCTCTGAGGCCCTTCAGGGAATCACTGGGGAATGATGTTCTCCTAGAAGACTTTCTTGATCCTCCAGGTCCAGGTTAGATGCTAACCAATGCTCTTAAAGTAGCTATAGCAACTTTTGCTAATATATATAATATTTTATATTTTTCGTTATTATATACTTTTTGTTATTATATTTTAATCACTTCCTGACTTATCTCAATCCTCTTCAGTGTAATTTAGTCTCCAAAAGAATAAGTACTTGTTGTGTTTGTTATTAATCTCCAACATCTTGGCTGGGCTCAGTGGCTCACACCTGTAATCCCAGGATTTTGAGAGGCTGAGGTGGGTGGATCCCTTGAGCTCAGGAGTTTGAGACCAGCCTGGGCAACATGGCGAAACCTCATCTCCACAGAAAATTAGCTGAGTGTGATGCTATGTACCTGTACTCCCAGCTACTCAGGAGGCTGAGGTGGGAGGCTCACTTGAGCCTTGGAAGTGGAAGCTGCAGTGAGCCAAAATTACGCCACTGCACTCCAGCCTGGGCGACAAAGCAAAACCTTGTCTAAATATAAAAAATTAACAAATCTCCAACATCTTGCTTAAGGCCCAGGCCATAAGCAGACATTGAAATAAATTAATTTACTAAATAAGGACAATAGACTAAATAATACCTGGGGTCGATTTTAGTTGTACTATTCTGTTGCTTTGATGTTTGTTTTTAAAGAAACAGATTCATCAGATTCATGGGGTTTCTATTAGAGCAAGACACTGTATTTGTCTCTGCACATACCTGAGTAAGAACGCTTTGGGGTAGCTCCCTCTTTTTTGGTTCACAGAACTAGAGAAGAGAAGAGATGGAAAAGACCTTAAAGTTCAGCTTCCTAATTTGCAGGTGGAAAAACAGGCTCAGAGAAGATAAGTGGATCCTTCGAGTCATATAGTTGTAACCCAAGTTAGAACATTTGCCTCCAGGGCAGAGTCCACCTGCTTTGGTCTCTAGTCTGAAGTGTGGTAGATAAGAACAAAGTATATTCAAAGCCTATAAAAGAAAAGAGAGAGGCAGAGAGTGGAAAGTGGTACTAGCTGACAGATGTCACCTTAGTGGCAAAAACAGTAAATAATGTAGAGGTTTATAGGACAGAAATTACTTCAGAAACGTAACAAGGTTTAAGCAATCCAGTGTTTATCAGTAATGGTTCTCCGACTGGGGTGCCCAAATGCATTCTCAGGGGACTTTGAGTTCCCTTTCAAAACAGCAAATGTACAATTTCAGGGTTTTTCATCATTTCTGTGAGTGAGTATGACACTTTCCTGGTCACTGAAGGGGAGAAGGGAATTGATTTGTAAATGATGTGTGTACACTAAGTGAAGGCCCAGTGATGCAATGGTGATGTTTTGCAGTAGTTTGGGGCTGTGGTAATTAGTGACATTTTGTTTTTACATTATAAACAATGATGTAATTGGAGTGAAATGCCATTGTCCACTGTGTCATTTTAATGCAGTCAATTGTTACTGGCTTCATATTTAGCTTTTACACTTATGCTAGTGTCAGAATTATAGAAGAGTTGTAAGCAAAAGCACTTTGCATCTAGTTGTGTTAGTTTTGTATACATTGAAGCAACATTGCAATGAAAGTAATCTAAAACAATGCCAACAGTCCAAGAGATTTTATCTTTCTTCTAGAAAGAGTGTATGTGTTATTCAAACTTGTTGTGAACGCTGACTTCCTATAGCACTTGCATTTAAGTTATGAGAAGTTATTGGCATGAGAGATAATTTAAGTGGCATGAGCTCATCTGCTGTCACTGCATGAATTACTTGGGAGGAACTTGGTGTGGGAGATGTGATATACTCTCCCCTCAGTAGGTGGCTGTTCCCACAGGCAATTCTAGATTCTAAGATAATTCTGACTATTGTTTTGTTGACTTTAGAACCAGATCCTTTGTAAGATGTTATGAGGTACAGGGTCTAAGTGGTGGAAGGATGTGTCTTCCCTTTAATGTGATGTAAGCCAGAGTTCAGCAAACTATGGCCTATGGACCAAACACAGCCCACAGTCTTTTTGTCAATAAAATTGTATTGGAATTTAGGCACACTCATTTATATATAGACTGTCTGTGGCTGCTTTCATACTATAATGCCCTATCCGATCATTGCGATAGAGACCCTATGGCTCGCAGAGTCCAAAATCTTTATTATCTGGCAGTGCCCTAGGACCCATGGCCTAAATATAACCATTTCTGTGCTGCGCTTTCAGCTTCTGTATATTTTATTTGTTTGATTCTCTAAAGTGACCTAATTAATCTGTCCTGTTGGGATAATTAGGGAATTCTAGATGGTTGTTGCTTTGTGGAAGATTCCTAGATTTCTCTAATGAGGGAATCTAGTCTATTCGCAACATGGATTCCTACTTTCTTAAAACAGGATGCTGGAGGCCAGCAAGATGCTGTTTGATTCAGGAGCCCCACCTGCCGGAGCTGGCCTCAGGCCGCACTGTGAATGAGCCGCTTGTGTTTCCACCCATCCGCCCTGCTTTTCGGAACCCCCGTCCTTCATCATGCCTTTGTGTCACTGCCTTTTCACTCTGTCCTGCCTCTCAGTCACGTCAGTGAAGGCTCTGATATCTCACTTTTACCTCCATTTAAATTCACTTCATTTGTCCACTTCTTGCTCCTTCCAAGGGTGTTTGCACTTGAGGTTTTTTGCCCCCTCTATGTATAGGAAGCGTTGCCTTCCCTGAAAGGTTTGACCAACTCAGAGGAGTGGAGGGAGAAGGGATGAGGGGGCAGCACAAGGAAGGAGGTGGTAGGGACAGGGCTGTCCCTGGAAACACACAGTCCTCCTCAGTGCACGGCTCATTGCACCTCATTCCTGAGTTGCTATACAGATCAGAGTCTACCTCACCTCAAAAGCCCCACGGTGTTTGTTAAATGTCTGGGGGATTCCAGGCACTTAACAAATAATCTCTCAATGTGGTTGACTTATTTAGGGAACAAACACAAAAAGACTAACGCAAGAAGCACAGGAGTCAAATGCTCTTTGGGGCACTTGGCTGGAGAGGGCTTTCTACATAGACTTGCCTAGGAAAATCGTCAAAGGGTCGGAGGGGAGGAGTTGTAGGATGTAGGGACAGTTCCTAGAAGGAGATACTTACTCCTGAATGTCCTCTGCTTAAAAAAGAAGAAGAAGGAAGAAGGAAGAATAAGGAAGAAGAAGAAGAAGAAGAAGAAGAGGAAGAGGAAGAGGAAGAGGAAGAGGAAGAGAAGAAGAAGAAGAAGAAGAAGAAGAAGAAGAAGAAGAAGAAGAAGAAGAAGAAGAAGAAGAAGAAGAAGAAGAGGAGGAGGAGGAGGAGGAGGAGGAGGAGGAGGAAGAGGAGGAGGAGAAGAAGAAGAGGAAGAGGAAGAAAGACGAAGAAGAAGAAGAACAAGAAGAAGAAGAAGAGGAAAGGAGAAGGAGAAGAGAAGAGAAAAGAAAAGAAGTAACCACAATACTGAGCCTTCTTAGCCAGCCTGAGTTGGCATTGCTCACCCTCTGAGGATTAGGTCAGCCACAGTGAGCTTACTCAAGGAAGTGGTGCCTTGGGGAGCCCACATTGGAAAGCAGTAGCAGATGGCCGCCGTGGGACTTATATGGTCCTGCTTTTTTAATATGTGGAGAAAAAAGTCCAGCACTCTCTTTATGTTCACATATATCAGGATCATTATATGTTAATTGCTTATTATGGCAACTAATGATTCGCCTCCTGTTTCTTATGTGTTCTGTCAGCGAACATTTATTGGACACCTGCTGTGTGTCAATAGAATCTGCACAATGGCAGGTAAAGTTTTCCCTGTCTTTAAAGAGTTCAAATCTGATAAGAATGACAACTCATGAATAATTGCAGTCTAGGCTGGAAAAACTGGGAAATTCTCCCTTAGAATTGTATCCCCCTCATTCACTCCACACGAAATTTGACTTTTTTTTTTTTTTGAGACGGAGTCTCGCTCTGTCGCCCAGGCTGGAGGGCAGTGGCGCGATCTCAGCTCACTGCAAGCTCCGCATTCCGGGTTCACGCCGTTCTGCCTCAGCCTCCCGAGTAGCTGGGACTACAGGTGCCTGCCACCATGCACAGCTAATTTTTTTGTATTTTTAGTAGAGATGGGGTTTCACCCTGTTAGCCAGGATGCTCTCCATCTCCTGACCTCGTGATCCGCCCATCTCGGCCTCCCAAAGTGCTGGGATTATGGGTGTGAGCCACTGTGCCTGGTCTAAATTTGACTTTTTAAATTCAACAGTGATTATCTAAAGCCTGAGCTGTTCAGATTGTTAAATAAGAGTACTCTAAGTTAATCTACAAGAATCTTAATTAAAGAAGTGAATTTGGATATGTTCAAATTATAACTCAGCTGAAAAGCAGTTTCTCTACTATGCATCCCCCTCACTAATCCCACTTCCCAAATAAACTGACTGAGGTAGGATAAAAGGGCCCAGACTAGAGGATGGCAAACAGCAGCCCCAAGGTCAAATTCCACCTGCCACCTGTTTCTATAAATAGTTCTGCTGAAACACAGAAATGCCCGCTCATTTACATAATGTCTATTGTCTGTGGCTGCTTTCAAGCTACAAGGCAGAGGTGAGCAGCTGGGACAGAGACAGTGTGCGGCCAGCAAAGCCTGAAATATTTATTTCTTGTATCACAGGAAAAAAAAAATTGCCAACCCTTGGTCTAGAGTAAACTGAACACCCATAAAAAGTAAAATCAACTTTATTCACCACCTCTGACTGGCAAAATGACTTAAGAACCAGCACACTGCTACATTTTAATAGTGGTTAAAAATCTAGACACATTTGGATTTAAATTGAAATCCAATATCCTCTTCTTCATGATGAAGTATTAATGTGATTAGCTAGCTAAGAAACATTTGACTCTCACATACTTAAAATATGTGTTTTGGTGTTTGTGTACACAAATGAGGGAATACAAAATACATTTATGAAGTAAGTCATCTTCACTAATGGATAGAAATATTCCCCAAATTGCTGAGACCATGCATCAACCCCACTGCACAGTTAGAAGAAGGGCCACACTAATTACCCGAGGATACAAAATCTCTTAGGAAGAGGAGTGGCCACAGAGAACAAGAGCATATATAGTGCATTTCAGGGACGTTTCTCCTGCCCTCCAGATTTCCCTGTGGACCTACTCTGAGTCCATTCTGTAAAGGGGCATTTCTGCATTTGAGCAGCTCCCGTTCTTACCCATTACCCATCCCTGTGTATAGGGGGCTTCAGGAAGAACTTGCACAACCAATCGATGCCCTCAGTTTAATATAACATTTCAAAATATCTGGCTCTCCTGATTCCGTAGCCAAACTCAGAATCATCAGGGCCGCTTCCTCTCCCAGGAGAGTAAGCAAACTTATTGCCCAGATGTCCCACAAAGTGTCTTTGCTTTCAACTTGGCTGCAGGCTGGAAAGGCTGTTTCTCTACAAGGACTGGAGATGCAAACCCTTGGAGGGGAGGGGTCTGGGGAGGGCAGGCACGTGTTAAAAAGGGCAGTGGATGAAAGCAAATATGGCTGCAATTGTCCACTTCTGCTTGAACAGCAAGTCTGTCCCATGCTATGACAGTCAGGGATTCTGTAGGATGGATCCTGTTTTTTAGAGAAAGTACATTGTTAATCCATCACTTTATGTGTTATCTCTAAGATAGCATCTATCATGCATGTAGGCACAAATGCATACTGGAGTGAATTCATGAATTAATAGATGAATTAAGACCTCAGACTCTGGCGACAAGCAAAATTGAGTTTAAATTCCATCTTTGCTAGTTAATAGCTGTTAGTTATCTATCGCTGTATAACAAATTATCCCAAATTTAGTGGCTTAAGTTATTATCTCACAGCACTGTGGGTAAAGGATCTGGGTTTGGCTTTGCTGGGTACCAAGGCTGCAGTCATCTCATAGCTTGGCCAGGTGGGGAAGGACCTGCTTTCAAACGCATGTGGTGGTTGGCCGGCCTCAAATCCGTCATGGTTGTTGGCTAGAGACATCAGTTCCTTGCCACCTCGTCAAAGGGCTGCTCACAACTTGGCGGCTGCTTCCCCCAGAGAGGGGAATCTGAGAGAAAGATCCAAGATGGAAGCTACAGTGTTTTTGTTTTCCCTGGGAATGTGGGGGAGGCATTGAAAATGATTTTTGTATGAGTGATAAAATATATACAACATTATTTGTTATTGTAACCTTTCTTTTTTTTTTTTTTTGAGACAGAGTCTTGCTGTGTCACCCAGGCTGGAGTGCAGTGGTAGAATCTTGGCTCACTGCAACCTCCGTCTCTCGATTTCAAGAGATTCTCCTGCCTCAGCCTCCCAAGTAGCTGGGACTATAAGTGTGTGCCACCACGCCTGGCTAATTTTTTGTATTTTTAGTAGATGGAGTTTTGCCATGTTGGCCAGGCTGGTCTCAAAGTCCTGACCTCCAGTGATCTGCCCACCTTGGCCTCCCAAAGTGCTGGGGTTACAGGTGTCAGCCACCACACCTGGCCTGTTGTAACCATTTTTAGGTGTGCAATTCAGTGGCATTAAGTATATTCACTATGTTTTACAACCATCACCACTCTTTCTAAAACTTTTCATCACTCCAAACAGAAACTTGAAGCTACAGTGTTTTTGTAACTTCATCTCAGAAGCAACATACCACCATTCTGTGATATTCTGTTTCTTGGAATCAAGTCACCAAGTATAACTCACACTTCCACGGGGAGGGGATCCTGAAGGGCAAGAAGACCCAGGAGGAAGACATCCTAGAAGGCAATCCTAGAAGCTGCCTACCATACAAGCTATGTGACCTTAGGCAGGTTACTTCACCTCGCAAAGCCTCAGTTTCAGCCTCTGTAAAACAAGGATGATATCTTGGTCTGTTCAGGCCGCTATAACAAAATACCATAAACTGGGTGGCTTATAGACAACAGGATTTTTATTTCTCACAGTTCTAGAGGGTGAAAGGCCAAACGCAAGGCAGAGTCTGTCTGGTGAGGGCCTGCTTCCTCACAGGTGGCACCTTCTTGCTGTGTCTTCACATGATGAAAGGGGCAAGGGGTCTCTCTCAGGCATCTTTTTAAGGGCACTTATTTCATTCATGAGGGCTCTGTTCCCGTGATCTCATCACCTCCCAAAAGCCCCACCTCCTCATACCATCACCTTGGGGTTAGGATTTCAACATATGAATTTTGGAGGGACACAAACATTCAGACTTAGCAGATGATTTTGCCGACCTCATAGTGCTGTACCTATATCCAGGGGGAGCACTCCCAAGTGTCTACTCTTCAGTATGAGATGAAATGGATGGTGCTGAACCATGATGTTTGGCCACCTTGGACTCCAGGCAGTGTTTTCCTGCACGGCTTCTCAGATCTCTGTGGTGCTTCAGCAGAGATCACGTCTTTAGATCTCTGACAGCATGAGCAGATAGAGAGCAGAGCAGAGGCAGAACTGCGGCAATACAGAATATGATTCCTACATCTTCTTCCCAGTACAATCTTTATGGGGAGCAGAGCTTCCTGTAAGGAAGGAGAAGCCTGCCCTGGACAGTGTTGAGCTCCCATGTCCTCATCGTACCTCCTCTGGGAATGGATCCATCCCTCCCTCAGTTGCTCACATTCACCACTAAGATACTATCCTTGCACCCATCATGGTTTATTCTCTTTCTTCCATGCACATTCCCAGTATCACTTTAATGTGTCCTCCGTCTTTCCTGGTGAGCTGTCCTGTGCAGTGAATAAGAAACAGTTACTTCCTCTGGAGGGCTTGCATATGATTATGCAATGTGCAAGCAGGCTGCTTTTAAAACTGGTATTTAAAAATTTTCAAAATGGTAATATCGCTTTCCATCCTTGTCCCCTCTCACAGGTCAGCCCTAAACAAGTCAGGGTCTCATTCCAAACACCAGCTCACGGATGTGTTCTGAGCCATCATATATTCCAGCCATATCTTTATACTTCTGTGGTCCTGTGGAATAGTAGCAATCCAGATCCTTAATTAGCTGAAAATTAATTCAGATGATTGCACATTTAAGCCAAAGAAATAAATTCATATTGTGTACAAAGGTTTCTGGTGATGAGTATTTTGGAAAGACTATTAAAAACATTTGAAATAAAAATAGTTTCCTGGCTAATGCTCAGAAAAAAACAAAAATAATTACTGATCAGTGTTTTCTAAAGTGTGTTTTGCAGACTGAAATGCTGTTTGCCCACTGACCAAAATTACATTGATAATCTCCAGGGTTGATAAGAATGTGGTAAAACAGTCATGGACTGTTTTCTGCTGGGAGTATAAATTGGACATGCCTCTAGGCAACCAATTTTGTAGTATTTATCAGAATTTAAAATGTATATGCCCTCTGACTAGCAATTCTACTTCTAGAAGTTAATCTTACATCATTCTTGCACATATATCCAAGGGGCTTTATTGCAGTACTGTTTATAGTAAGAAAACGTTGGAAACAACTTAAATGTATGTCTATAATAGACCAGGTAAATCAATTACAATGTGCCTCTACTCTTGAATATTGTACAACAGTTAAAATAATGAGCAGGCTTGGTACAGTGGCTTATGCCTGTCATCCCAGAACTTTGGGAGGCCAAGATAGGAGGATCTTTTGAGGCCAGGAGTTCAAGACCAACCTGGTCAATATAGTGAGACACCCATCTCTAAAAAAAATAAACAGCCGACCTGTATGTATTCACATGGAAAGATGGACATAGTATTTCATTACCTGGAAGAAGCAAGTCCTAGAGCAATATTTTAGTATAATTACTTCTGTAGGAAAACATGTATATATATGGTATTATATATATAATTTCTATGTATATGCACAATATTGCATGTGTGTGTGTGTGTATTAGTTTGTTTTCATGCTGCTGATAAAGACATACCTGAGACTGGGCAATTTACAAAAGAAAGAGGTTTAATTGAACTCACAGTTCCACATTGCTGGGGAGGCCTCACAATCATGGCGGAAGGAAAGGAGGAGCAAGTCACATCTTACATGGATGGCAGCAGGCAAAAAAAGAGAGTTTGTGCAGGGGAACGCCCATATTTTTTTCTATTTATTTATTTTTTTTAATTATACTTTAAGTTCTAGGGTGCATGTGCACAATGTGCAGGTTTGTTACATGTGTATACATGTGTCATGTTGGTGTGCTGCACCCATTAACTCATCATTTACATTAGGTATATCTCCTAATGCTATCCCTCCCTCCTCCCCACACCCGACAACAGGCTCCACTGTGTGATGTTCCCCACCCTTTGTCCAAGTGTTCTCATTGTTCAGTTCCCACCTATGAGTGAGAACGTGCGGCGTTTGGTTTTCTGTCCTTCAACGGTTTGCTCAGAATGGTGGTTTCCAGCTTCATCCATGTCCTTACAAAGGACATGAACTCATCTTTTTTATGGCTGCATAGTATTCCATGGTGTATATGTCCCACATTTTCTTTTTTTCTTTCTTTTTTTTTTTTTTTTTTTTTTTTTTGAGACAGAGTCTTGCTGTGTCTCCCAGGCTGGAGTGCAGTGGCGCAATCTCGGCTGACTGCAAGCTCCGCCTCTCCGGTTCACGCCATTCTCCCGCCTCAGCCTCCCAAGTAGCTGGGACTACAGACGCCCACCACCACGCCCGTGTCCCACATTTTCTTAATCCAGTCTATCATTGATGGACATTTGGGTTGGTTCCAAGTCTTTGCTATTGTGAACAGTGCCGTAATAAACATACGTGTGTATGTGTCTTTATAGCAGCATGATTTATAATCCTTTGGGTATATACCCAGTGATGGGATGGCTGGGTCAAATGGTATTTCTAGTTCTAGATCCTTGAGGAATCGCCACACTGTCTTCCACAATGGTTGAACTAGTTTACAGTCCCACAAACAGTGTAAAAGTGTTCCTATTTCTCCATATCCCCTCCAGCACCTGTTGTTTCCTGACTTTTTAATGATCGCCATTCTACCTGGTATGAGATGGTATCTCATTGTGGTTTTGATTTGCATTTCTCTGATGACCAGTGATGACGAACATTTTTTTCATGTGTCTGTTAGCTGCATAAATGTCTTCTTTAGAGAAGTGTCTGTTCATATCCTTCACCCACTTTTTGATGGGGTTGTTTGATTTTTTCTTGTAAATTTGTTTAAGTTCTTTGTAGATTCTGTATATTAGCCCTTTGTCAGATGGGTAGATTGCAAAAATTTTCTCCCATTCTGTAGGTTGCCTGTTCACTCTGATGGTAGTTTCTTTTGCTGTGCAGAAGCTCTTTAGTTTAATTAGATCCCATTTCTCAATTTTGGCTTTTGTTGCCATTGCTTTTGGTGTTTTAGACATGAAGTCCTTGGCCATGTCTATGTCCTGAATGGTATTGCCTAGGTTTTCTTCTAGGGTTTTTATGGTTTTAGGTCTGACATTTAAGTCTTTAATCCATCTCGAATTAATTTTCGTATAAGGTGTAAGGAAGGGATCCAGTTTCAGCTTTCTACTTATGGCTAGCCAGTTTTCCCAGCACCATTTATTAAATAGGGAATCCTTTCCCCATTTCTTGTTTCTGTCAGGTTTTTCAAAGATCAGATGGTTGTAGATGTGTGGTATTATTTCTGAGGCCTCTGTTCTGTTCCATTGGTCTATATCTCTGTTTTGGTACCAGTACCATGCTGTTGTGGTTACTGTAGCCTCGTAGTATAGTTTGAAGTCAGGTACTGTGATGCCTCCAGCTTTGTTCTTCTGTCTTAGGATTGTCTTGGCAATGCAGGCTCTTTTTTGGTTCCATATGAACTTTAAAGTAGTTTTTTCCAATTCTGTGAAGAAAGTCGTTGGTAACTTGATGGGGATGGCATTGAATCTATAAATTACCTTGGGCAGTATGGCCATTTTCACAATATTGATTCTTCCTAACCATGGGCATGGAATGTTCTTCCATTTGTTTGTGTCTTCTTTTATTTCATTGAGCAGTGGTTTGTAGTTCTCCTTGAAGAGGTCATTCACATCCCTTGTAAGTTGGATTCCAAGGTATTTTATTCTCTTTGAGGCAGTTGTGAATGGGAGTTCACTCATGATTTGGCTCTCTGTTTGTTTGTTATTGGTGTATAGGAATGCTTGTGATTTTTGCACATTGATTTTGTGTCCTGAGACTTTGCTGAAGTTGCTTATCAGCTTAAGGAGGTTTTGGGCTGAGATGATGGGGTTTTCTAAATATACAATCATGTCGTCTGCAAACAGGGACAATTTGACTTCCTCTTTTCCTAATTGAATACCCTTTATTTCTTTCTCCTGCCTGATTGCCCTGGCCAGAACTTCCAACACTGTGTTGAATAGGAGTGGTGAGAGAGGGTATCCCTGTCTTATGCCAGTTTTCAAAGGGAATGCTTCCAGTTTTTGCCCATTCAGTATGATATTGGCTGTGGGTGTGTCATAAATAGCTCTGATTATTTTGAGATACATCCCATCAATACCTAATTTATTGAGAGTTTGTAACATGAGGGGCTGTTGAATTTTGTCAAAGGCCTTTTCTGCATCTATTGAGATAATCATGTGGTTTTTGTCTTTGGTTCTGTTTATATGATGGATTATGTTTATTGATTTGTGTATGTTGAACCAGCCTTGCATCCCAGGGATGAAGCCCACTTGATCATGGTGGATAAGCTTTGTGATGTGCTGCTGGATTTGGTTTGCCAGTTTTTTATTGAGGATTTTTGCATCGATGTTCATCAGGGATATTGGTCTAAAATGCTCTTTTTTTGTTGTATCTCTGCCAGACTTTGGTATCAGGATGATGCTGGCCTCATAAAATGAGTTAGGGAGGATTCCCTCTTTTTCTATTGATTGGAATAGTTTCGGAAGGAATGGTACTAGCTCCTGTTTGTACCTCGGGTAGAATTCGGCTGTGAATCCATCTGGTCCTGGACCTTTTTTGCTTGTTAGGCTATTAATTATTGCCTCAATTTCAGAGCCTGTTATTGGTGGCTTCAGGAATTCAGCTTCTTCCTGGGTTAGTCTTGGGAGGGTGTATGTGTCCAGGAATTTATCCATTTCTTCTAGATTTTCTAGTTTATTTATGTAGAGGTGTTTATAGTATTCTCTGATGGCAGTTTGTATATCTGTGGGATCGGTGGTGATATCCCCTTTATCATTTTTTATTGTATCTATTTAATTCTTCTCTCTTTTCTTCTTTATTAGTCTTGCTAGCGGTCTATCAATTTTGTTGATCTTTTCAAAAAACCAGCTCCTGGATTCATTGATTTTTTGAGGGGTTTTTTGTGTCTCTGTCTCCTTCAGTTCTGCTCTGACCTTAGTTATTTCTTGCCTTCTGCTAGCTTTTGAATGTATTTGCTCTTGCTTCTCTAGTTCTTTTAATTGTGATGTTAGGGTGTCAATTTTAGATCTTTCCTGCTTTCTCTTGTGGGCATTTAGTGCTATAAATTTCCCTCTACAGACTGCTTTAAATGTGTCCCAGCGATTCTGGTATGTTGTATCTTTGTTCTCACTGGTTTCAGAGAACATCTTTATTTCTGCCTTCATTTCATTATGTACCCAGTAGTCATTCAGGAGCAGGTTGTTCAGGGGAAATGCCCATTTTTAAAACCATCAGATCTCATGAGACTCATTCACTATCATGAGAACAGTGCAGGAAAGACCCATCCCATAATTCAATCACCTCCCACCAGGTCTGGGTTCCTCCCATGACACGTGGGAATTGTGGGAGTTACAATTCAAGATGAGATTTGAGTGGGGGCACAGCCAAACCATATCATGTATGTGTGTATGTAATACATGTACAGTCACATAGATTTGTTTGGAAGGATACACACCAAACTGTTAATAGTGGTTATTCTTTCTCTTGAGAAAGAAATCGAATTTGCTAGAGGGTAGGAGGGTTGCTTCCTGCTTTACTGTGTATACTTGCATATTGTTTGAATTTTTTATAATTAGTATACATTGCCTCTGTAATTTATTATTAAATTATTAAATTGAAGCAACTTAAACATTACCTCTTAAACTTATAGAAATAACCTATTTATTTATTTTTTTTTTTTATTTTTTTTTTTTTGAGACGGAGTCTCACACTGTTGCCCAGGCTGGAGTGCAGTGGCGCGATCTCGGCTCACTGAAAGCTCCACCTCCCGGGTTCCCGCCATTCTCCTGCCTCAGCCTCCTGAGTAGCTGGGACTACAGGCGCCCGCCACCGCGCCCGGCTAATTTTTTGTATTTTTAGTAGAGACGGGGTTTCACTGTGGTCTCAATCTCCTGACCTTGTGATCCGCCCGCCTCGGCCTCCCAAAGTGCTGGGATTACAGGCTTGAGCCACCGCGCCCGGCCCTAGAAATAACCTATTTATTTTTAAGCAAATTAAGAAAAAAACCCTATAATCTCTCTGCCCAAATATAATTACTATTAATCTTCCATACCTTTTTCTTTTTTTTTGACAATTGTTACTTAGTTTTTATTTCATAATCATAAACTTAACTCTGCAATCCAGCTAAACATGGGAGAGAACAAGGAAAACATGGAACCCAAAGGGAACTGCAGCGAGAGCACAAAGATTCTAGGATACTGCTAGCAAATGGGGTGGAGGGGTGCTCTCCTGAGCTACAGAAGGAATGGTCTGGTAGTTAAGATAAAACACAAGTCAAACTTATTCGAGTTGTCCACAATCAGCAATGGTGATCTTCTTGCTGGTCTTGCCATTCCTGGACCCAAAGCGCTCCATGGCCTCCACAATATTCATGCCTTCTTTCACTTTGCCAAAGACCACATGCTTGCCATCCAACCACTCAGTCTTGGCAGTGCAGATGAAAAACTGGGAACCATTTGTGTTGGGTCCAGCATTTGCCATGGACAAGATGCCAGGACCTGTATGCTTTAGGATGAAGTTCTCATCTTCAAATTTCTCCCCATAGATGGACTTGCCACCAGTGCCATTATGGCGTGTGAAGTCACCACCCTGACACATAAACCCTGGAATAATTCTGTGAAAGCAGGAACCCTTATAACCAAATCCTTTCTCTCCAGTGCTCAGAGCATGAAAATTTTCTGCTGTCTTTGGAACCTTGTCTGCAAACAGCTCGAAGGAGACGCGGCCCAAGGGCTCGCCGTCGATGGCAATGTCAAAGAACACGGTAGGGTTGACCATGGCTAGTAGTACAGGACTTTCCTCGGCGGCAGCGTCTGCAAAGCGGGGCCATACCTTTTTCTATAGATGTATTGTTTGTTTTTACAAATGTAATTATTCCATTTAGACCATTTTGTAAGCTGCTGCTTTTATTTCACAATATGGGATAAATGTGATTATTCCCTGAAGAGTTGGATAATAAACACATTTATGTGCCAGTAGATATTCAATTATATTTCTGATGATTTCAATGTTATGGTTTTTAGGTACATGAGATTACTGGAAACTAGGCATTTGAAATGGGGGAGGTAAATTCCTAGTGCGATATCCTATTACCTGGCTTCTTGCTTTCATCTTGTTCATCCGTATATCTAGATGGTCCACCCTTTATGCCTAATCTCTGTCAGTGTCTTGAATAAAGTTTTCCATGGCTGCCCATTGCCCTCAAGATAAATTTCTAGTTTCCTTAGATGGATTGCAAGGCCCCTCACTTTCCAGCTCACGTTTCCTCTGGCACATCTTTGGCTAACACCTTTATCTTCAACTCCCATCAATGGCTCACCTCACCCAGGCTTATTCTTACTCCACCTTCAGATTTCAGCTCCAGTGACTCCATTTCTGATTCAGTTACTTCTGTCTTTCTCAGAGCATCTTCCTCTTCGTCCATCTCTTGTTTTTGCCACCCAATAGGTATTCTCCCTTTTCGTGACAAAATAGTTCATTGTGTGTGAGAGACTTCAGGCAAGGTTATTAAGCTCTCCACGCTTCAGGCTTATCATGGTTTATCATCTATTAATGGGATAATAATAGTACCGACCTCCTGAGATTGTTACTTGGAGGAAGTGAATGAATATCTCTCAGTGGATTAGAAGTGCCTGTGACATGATACAGGCTCTATGTGTTTGAGGCTGCAGTTGCTGTAATTGGGATCATCTCTCTTTTACTCAGTCCACCTAGTTTGGTTGAAATTGGTTCTACCCTCTGCTCTAGGGGTTGCTGAGGTAATCAGTAAATCTAATCCTTCTAGATCCTGTGATGGGTTCAGAAGAGAACACAAAACCCGATTTGAGCCAACGAGAGTCACTATGAAGACTTTACTTTCTGAGGGAGAGAAACTCTTTATCTCTAGGCATGTGCATAATGCATGCTAGGCTTACTGCTGTTGCAGCTGAGAGATTGCAGATGGGAGCCCGTCAGAGCATGGAACCTGTGGAAACAACACAGAGGCAAAAAGGCTTAGCAAAGAGAGAGAAGTCCTGTCCTGGTGATACTGGGTCGAGCCTTTTGTGAAGTGATGCCTGACCAAGCTCTTCCTCCAACTCCTCAGTCATTTGAGCCAAATTGTTGCTTAAACCACTAAGGTTTAGGTTTTCTGTCACTTACAACCCAGAGTTTCCAGAAATATATACCATGTCTTGCCAACATTATACCTTGTTATAATGGTCTTTCTATTGGTCTCTCTGCTGCATGAGACCTTAAGGTCTGTGAGGACAGGTCTGGGTCCTATTTCCCTTTGTATCTCCAGCTTCCAACATAGTGCTTGACTATATTAGATGCTAAGTATTTGTTGAATGAAAAAATGTCTCAGAGACTACCTTGACTATTTCAGCATAACTTGTTCAATGCTGCTGGTTTATCCAGGCCTAAAATTCTGCTAATCCTATCAGCAAGGCATAATAGGATGGAAAAAGAATTAATATTACTGAATGCCTGTCAGTAACTAGGTAATGTATATGATACTTTACATTATGTCATTCAATCAGAAAGCATAATTGCTCTTTCTCCCTTCCTGCTCTCTCATGATAGGTCTATTACTGTACTTCCAAGTCAGTAAAATAAGAACAATGAAATAAAAATATCAGTGAAATAAGAACAAAGGTCAGCTGTGGTGGCACACACCTGTAATCCCAGAACTTTGGGAGGCTAAGGCAGGTGGATTGCTTGAGCTCAGGAGTTTAAGACCAGCCTGGACAAAGGTGAAACCCTATTTCTGCAAAAATTAGCGGGCTATGGTGGCACACAACTGTGGTCCCAGATACTTGAGAGGCCGAGGTGGGAGGATTACTTGAGCCTAAAAGGTCGAGGCTGCAGTGAGCTGTGATTGTGCCACTGCACTCCAGCCTGGGTGACAGAGTGAGACCCTATCTCAAAAAAAAAAAAATATATATATATATATATATGAAAATATGTATACCTTTAGTATCTTACGAGAAAAATGAAAGGCAGATAAAAAGTATACATATTCTATTCTTTAAAAGGCAATAATCATTTGAATCTTTTGAGTTCAAAATGCTATATTTTATAAATTTTTCTTCTATTTCTTCTTAGCATTCAAGTGAGTGATTTTATTAAAATATGCCATTTTGGTAGTAAAACATTTAAATTCAAAGTCACCTTAAGTGAGTGATGTGCTTGTACCCAGCCACTTAATTAGCTGGGGGAAGTGACACAGTTGTGTATATGCAGGACAATTTCGAGGTCACTGGAAGCCCTCTCACCTCCCCATGGTGCCAACTTATTGTCCCATGCTGAATGGTAACATTCAGATTTAGGACTAGATGGCCAGGAGAAAAGCACTAAGCAGCCTGCACTCCAGAAGGATTTTTTGTGCTTGACTCCCTGACTTCTCCTTTTGTTCAGGGAGCATGCAGTAGTGAGAACACCTAAATCGTGATCCTTGTCCTCCGTCTATAAACAATTGGTATTGTTGTAGGTTAGTTTCTCAGAGCATAAGAATGAAGACTGTAGTATGGCCCGGCTCTTTCTTATGAAAGCACTCTTGATAAAACAATCTACATAAGTAGACTGACCAGTTAAATGTGGTTATTAGTCATTTAGTTTTATCTGTATAATGGTCTTATCAAGACTAATTATTGCTATATTCAGTAAATATTTAGAGAGCACCCTTTTATGGACCAAACTCTTTGCAGAATACAAAGATACCCAGGAAGTGGATCTCTTGTCTTGAAGGAGCTGAAAATTGAGTTGCGTTATCCTGGAATCACTTTTTTCCTTTAGAGTTGGAATTTTGACAGATGGAGAAAATCATCTAATAAGGTGTTCAAAAACTTGGTTGGCCCATGTGTGGGTTGAGGATTAATTCGTTAGTGAGAGCCACAGGCAGATTGAGCACACTATTCTTAGCTCAGTAGAAGCAAGTTATTCAGAGAAGGATGAGAGATGGCAAACTCCCCCTAGTGCCTTTTTGCTGCTAGAGAGGTGAGCTTCCAGGGGCTCCTAGTTCAACTTGCTTATATTTTTTTCACTTATATTTGGTCTCCACAAGCCTTCCTTTCATCTTCAGATTTGTCCAAAGTTTAACACCTGTGTGTGTCCAATCAAGGAAGGACATGTTATCACATATGAGTATATTTAGGTGGGAAGTCTTTGAGGAAACTAAATTTTGTCATTTGAAAGAAAGAAGAGTGTTTTATTTTTGAGTCACTTCAGGTCTTTGTCCTGACCTTTGTTAAACTCTTGTTTAAACTTGTCTCAGTGAGAATGTTTGCGGGGATGGGAGATAGCAGTTCCCATTGCATCTAATCATCTAGAAAACGAGAGACTACACCTTAACGGTGCAAATCCTTTTAGAACTGATCTGCCTGGTCTTCTGCTTTTTCCTTTCTCCACTCTGCTTTGTCTTGAATTCCCAGAAATGCCATCTTAAAACTCTTTCAAAACTGCTAACTACTCTTTCCCCTCTTTTTTCCCTACCAGTTTCTTTTTTTAACCATCATATAAAGAGACAGCTTCCAAATAGTGCTCTATAATTGAGCAATAAACAACAAACTTTTGTCTGTATGTATCCATACTACCAATCAAAATACTTAACAACAAAATATCAATAAAAAATGGCCAGTGTCACATTTTTCATCTTCTGTCAAAATCAGAACCCTCTATTTTACCATTTACTTTTAAATCTGGGGTACATAAATTCCTAAGAAAATACTAAGCATATCAAAGAAGTTCAGACAAATATATGTGAACAGAACAGTTCACTGACACTAATCTTGGCCAAAACCTAGAGTTATTCAGAAAAGATGTCCAGAGACAAATATTGGAGGTTTTGAAGAATTAGAAAAATAAGAGGAAAACCTGGATACAGAGGTATCTCAGAAGCTCAGGAAAGTGTTTTAAAAAGGAAGAAGAGGCCAACAGTGTCAGGTGCAGCTAAAATATTTCGTATAAGGAGGACTGAAAAATATATCTTGAGTTTAGAGACTTGAGGGTTATTAGTGACCTTAACAAGCATTGTTTTTGGGGAGTTATGGAGCTAGAAGTGAAACTGGTAGGTTGAGGAATGAGTGGAGGCTAACTAAGGCAGTTGAGCTGTGGGTATGGACGCTTCCTTCAAATTAGCTGTAGAGAGAGTAATAGAACAGTGGCTGTAGGAGTGGGGACTGAGGACTAGGAAATAATTTATTTTAAATGGGAGACATTTGAATAGGTTCAAAGCTTATGGGAAGGATTCAGCTGAAGACAGAGGTCCAGTAACAAGAGAGAAAACAGAATAGATGATGTTAAGTTCCCAAGATCCACAATGACCGTCAAACCCAAGAATCATCTTAGAATAGACTTGGGATACAAAGTTCAACTGCAGAAGACCCTATTTTTAGACAGCCTCTGAATTTAAGAAACAATGTCCAGCCTGGAGGAAAAAAGAAGAGGACTGAGTTACTATTTTCTCCATGTTTGATTCTAAGGAACGTAGTGTTATGTTGGATATTACATCAAGCCTTGGAAAATAAGGGAAGGGGCAGGCCATGAAGATATGTGCAATTAAAATTAGAAACTACACATAGCCAGTAAATTGATTACCAGTTAATCTGGCTTTGCCATCACCTGAGAGAGGTGATGTAGTCAGGTAGTTAGGTTTTATCTCAGGTCGGATTTCTAAATATTGAAAGCCATCACCAAAGAAGCTAACGTGGAACCAGTACATTACCTGGGGGAGAGTACCTGGAGCCATAGATGTTGGTGTGCCTGAGAAAGGTCAGAATTTTAAAAATAAAATTAGAATAGCTGTGACCAGCTGTACCCTCCAGACTCCTCAATTGCACACAGCTCCCTTTGTGTCCATTTTGAGGACTCAGCACCAAGACTTCTAAGGCATGAAGCACTGGGCAATGCTTTGGGGTTGCGACAATGCAATTATGCTAAATACTCATGTTGTCTAGTCTTATATTGATATTGATAACCTAATCAAAGATTCACTTGAGCTAAGCTGACCTTGCTTAGCTTAAGCTAAGCAATTGCTGAATTGCCTGTGTTAGCCGCCAACAGTGTCAACAGAGAGGAGAGTAATGGTCAAAGTGGAGGCAGATAGTGTTATGATTTATGTGGGGCCATGAAGGCAGTGTTTTTGTCCATGGGAGCTGTGAATAGATGCTATGGGTAGCTGAATATGGTTGAGATTTTTCAAAAATTGGCAGGCATGTTACTTTGGAGGTTCTCCAGTGACACATCAGAGATTTAATAAATTATTACAGTTTTGTATTCTTGCTTTCTGTGACATCTCTCCCCTTTGTGCTTAATCATTGTTTGTTTCCCAGTATGTGTTTGTCACTATTATTAATTTTGGGAGATACAAGGAAATCCCCAAATCAGTAAATGCCCTCTAGGAGTGATTCTCTAGTCTTGTAGTTGGACAGAAACCCACAACATAACCCCCTTTGTAGGCTCATGCAAGAGGAAAGGAATTCAGCTTCCTTAGTGGTGGAGTAGGCCCAGTTCCAAGGATGTCACTGGGTATCCTGTGCATCCAGAGAGGAACAGGGCAACCTCCTGACTCTTTTACATCACTTTCTGAAAGGAAAGGGAATGTTTCAAAGCAGGACCATGCACAGATACCTGACCACCTATCCCTTTTGAAAGTCCCACCTGTCATGTCTCCACACCAGTTGTATTGCATTACCTGGGTAAAGGAGTCTAGTGGGAAGGGGTGGAGGGTAGTCCCAAGCTAGTGAGACCAGCATTCCCCTGGGTTATTTTATAGTTTCTCTTATTAATCCTAGAAGCATGGCTATGAGGCTTGTGTTAAGGAGTTTTCTCCTTGGGGAAAGAGAATCTTACCAGCATCTTCGGGCTGTTTTCCTAATTATTAACACTACTCCTATATATTCCCCACTGGGAGCTATGACGTAGACAGGTTTGCCTCTCAAGACTTTCTATGAAAGCTTTTTTGATGTTACTCCTGGGAGCTTCTGAAAGGCCAGGAAAGAGGCCTCAAGGCCACACTATATACTAGGCTATGTCACACACCCTTTTCTTTCCCGTGTCAAATTGCAGTCTACCCAATGCCATCCACTCAAGCAGAAGGTCCTATGGAGCACCCAGGTAACAGCACTATTTGACGGGGAGAGACGTCCCTCTTCCCAAAGACATTTACCTCATCATCACATTCTCATGAACAACATCTTGAGAGACAGTGTGTGAGGGGCAGACATTTAGATTATCATCAAGGCCATGACAGATTGGCGGCTACAGTTGTCTAAAGTTAGATAGCAAACCATTCCAGGTAGATGCAGGTTTATTCCTAAAGATCAGCAGTTTTTGGTTTTGGTGGGAATCTTTCTTAACTACAGACAGTGTTGAACCTCAGCTGAGCTCTATGCTCCTGGAAAACAGCAACAATTAAGAAATACGTCCGTACTTTTGTTCTGGGAAACAGCTCACTGCAAAGAATCACCATCCCCACATGACGACGTATGTAAGATTCACAGAGGATCCTCTTGTTTACCTATGACGAGGCCAGTCACAGGCCCTCCAAACTCCCTATCTGTGTCTCATAAATGATTAGCTGAACGTTTGCCCCCTGTGATCAGTCTGGACAAAATACTTACTAATTTGATTTGACCACTTTAATGAAGCTTCTCTCATCCCCCCACCGCCTATAAACTTTGACTTATTCCTGAGACTAAGCAAGTGTTGGAACTGGGAACAACCCCTCCTCAATGGCCCTTCCTGAGATCCTCCATCAGCTGCAGACAAATCTTTCCTGTTCAGCTGTCACATCATCCCATGTGTGCATCCCCCAGGCCTGGTTCCTTCTAGCCTTGTTTACTCCTATTCATTAAAAAAGAAGCCCTTTCAGCCTGATCATCTGGATGTTTATAGACCTTATGGTCAGAGCCTTTTCCCTATTGCAAGAATCATCCTCCCCTTTTGGCATATTCTTTAAAAGTAAAGTCTCTTCTTAATTTAGTCTGGGTTTGTTTTTATTTGACACTACTCTCTATATTTTGGTATTTAATACTGTGTACGCTGAACATGATCTTTTCTTGATGACCTACCTTCATCTTTAAGACTGTTATCACATTGTGCTGAAGAGGTAGTTGTCAGTGAGGCCAGTTCTGGGTGGGATATTGGCTGACCTGGCACTAATGCTGGAGCCAACTTATTTCTGGGATAGAGCAGCTACTTTTGTTTTATGCATTTCTGAGTTACATTAAACTCATTTGGATAGAGTATAATGGTGATCTTTCACTAGAAAAAAAAAACTACATTGTTTATTTTCTTATTTTTTGATTTTTTTTTTTTATTGAGACGGGGTCTCACTCTGTCACCCAGGCTGGAGTGCAGTGTGTGCAATCTCAGCTCACTGCAGCCTCCACCTCCTGGGCTCAAGTGATCCTCCCACCTCAGCCCCTTGAGTAGCTGGGACCACAGGCATGTGCCACCATGCCCAGCTGATTTTTTGTATTTTTGATGGAGATGGGGTTTCACCATACTGACACTGTTTTAAAAATAATTCTAGAATTCACAACTTTCTATCTAGCATGTGTATGTATAAATTACAATCTCTTATGTTTAGAAATTAACAAGAATCAAATAATGTAAGCTAATTTTCCAAAAAGTGATTGAGCTACAATGCAGGCATCTGACTATCTTATTTGTAGCCCCCAAGACATGCAAATGTTAGAAGAAAAAGAATCTTTAAAATTGCAATTGATAGTAAAGTTGCTTAACTGTATGTCTAATATGTGGAAGAATATGTATATACAGCCCTTTATCAAAAAAGAGGTCAGGAAAGTTGGATGCAGCGTCACACACTTGTGGTCTCAGCTACTTGGGAGGCTGAGGTAGGAGAATTGCTTGAGCCCAGGAGTTTGAGTCCAGCCTGAGCAACATAGTGAGATACTGTCTTTTGTTTTGTTTTTGTTTTTGTTTTTGTTTGTTTTGTTTTTGAGACGAAGTCTCGCTCTGTCACCCAGGCTGGAGTGCAGTGGCACAATCTCGGCTCACTGCAAGCTCCACCTCCCAGGTTCATGCCATTCTCCTGCCTCAGCCTCCCAAGTAGTTGGGACTACAGGTACCCACCACCACACCCATCTAATTTTTTGTATTTTTTGTAGAGACGAGGTTTCACCATGTTAGCCAGGATGGTCTCGATCTCCTGACCTCGTGATCTGCCCGCCTCGGCCTGTCTCTTAAAAAGACAGGGGGAGTAGGATAAGGAAAGAACCAGGTAAGGATAGAAAAAAAGCATCCAGCCATGAGGCCTTACAGAGCAATATGATATAGAAATTATTCTCATTTATTAATACAAGTGAGAACAATTAGATTTGAAAATTTGTGATTCGCATAAATTTACCTGACTTGTAAGTGCCAGAACCAGGGTTAGAACTCCATTATTCTATTTTCTGGTCTATGACTGTCATCAGGACACTGTGAAGCCTTTCCTTTAGTGAGTTTCAGGTAATACAGACCAGAAAACAGTTCTAACTGTATTCCTTGTTGTTCATGTCACTGTCAGACTCTACAACTTGTTGCTTCCATTACTGATTTCAACACCAGGGACTGCTGTCCGCTCCTCTCTCCCTCCTTTTCTAGGAAGCCTTACTATTCAAATGTGTAACAACTCATTCTTGACTTCCAGCCAATCAGCCAGAGACATGACCTTCATGCAGACCATCATCTTTTTGAGGCTGTGTCTATTTCTGAGTACTTGGGGGCTGCTGCTTTGCTGATAGGGATAGAGATAGAAAGAAAAGAACTGTTTCTCTGTTTCGCACTGTTAGAAATGCTTGTTCCCCGGTGCCATAAAGAAATAGCACTGGAACATAAATTTAATTTCCTCAGCAAGGCCATTTTTTTACTTTCTGCAGAAAGGGTACACATGTCAGCAGTTTTGCCATGAGAGTACACCCAACAAAGGAGACAGAGTCATTTATAACCTGATGCATCCACCCTACTGCTGTGTCC
Organism: Macaca thibetana thibetana; assembly: GCF_024542745.1. Lineage (NCBI taxonomy): Eukaryota > Metazoa > Chordata > Mammalia > Primates > Cercopithecidae > Macaca > Macaca thibetana. The sequence goes on along the minus strand of NC_065584.1, from coordinate 35,472,740 downwards.
GGTTTCCATTGGCTGGAACGGGACATCACATTCTGTATCTGTCCTGATTGGCTAGCAACTTAGAACTTTTTAAAAGAGGCAAAGGCAGAGGAGAACAAAGGAAAGAGGAAGTAACTTGTGGAATGCTGAGAAAGGTAAAAATGCCTTCAAATAAGGAAGAGGAACAGGTTAAGACCTCATGCTTGCTTGCACCAGTATAAGCTTGCCAGGGCAAATATTTAGGCTAAATTGTGGGAGCTAAGAACATAAAGTACATTGATCTCTTTATTACAGCTAGCAGATATTTAAGAATATTGGCACATTGAATAATGTTTGAATAAATTTTGCTTCTAAGAGAAGTTACTATTTATTCCTAATTAGATGGGGAGGGAAGTCTTTGAAGAGGAACCTCTACTTTATATTCTATGCTCCCTCACCTTGCTACATCATCTGAAGGTCTTCCTGAGTTTCTGGAAAACAGAAAGTATCCTAAATACTTATATAGTATTATATGCTACCAATTAATTGTCCACTCTATCATCTAAAGATCTCATGACACACAGTATATGGAAGTATATGTTTTACCTTATTCTGTAGGTCCAAATTCTCTGTTGAGAATTATGTGGACTTCAGAGGTAATTTGTTTCGTTGACATGCTCCATGCCTCACTTGGTAAGGCTCAGGCCTCGCCCAGAGCAGGGTATAGCCTTTGGTCTAGCCAACCTTGCTGGATGTTATAAAGTATTTTAGCTGTTGGATTATGCTTTCTATAAATGTAAAGATGTCATGGGACCTCAGGTGTATTCATGCAGGCTTTGCCATTTATCCTAACTCCAATTAGTTACCACAGGGACAGCAAAACAAATGTAAGGCATCACATCAACACAAGGAATTATCAATCTTGTTACTAAGAGGACAGAGGAATCCCTACCAAATAGGGTAAATTTCTTTTTAGGTCCTTTAAATGTGAAATGTAATAAGGTAATTTAAAGATCGTTTCACTAACATGTAAAGGAAAATACAAACATGTGCACATCAAATTGCAGGTCTTACAATTTTGGTTCTAAGGAAACAATAATTAACATAAGCTCAAAATGACACTTGCTGTCTGGGAACAGTTCTAGTGAAATAATGAACCTGTAGAAATAAAATTGAAGAGCTAATCAGCCTTGAACGGTGCTGAGGTGTTTCTCTCTCTCTGGTTGCTGTTCATCTCATGCTTGTCTCTTTGCTTTCCTCTACGTCTTTGATGAGACACATGATTTTTATGTGGGGCGATAAGGTCCCGGTTCTCTTTGATAATTACATAGATGAGAATATGTTTGGTTTTGGAGGAAAAAAACATTTACTTTACAAATGTATATAAAGAAATAACTTTGACCTTCTGGTAAAGATAACCAAGTACTTCCTCAGCAACAGAAAAATAGGCACGGCCGGGCGCAGTGGCTCAAGCCTGTAATCCCAGCACTTTGGGAGGCCGAGACGGGCGGATCACGAGGTCAGGAGATCGAGACCATCCTGGCTAGCACGGTGAAACCCCGTCTCTACTAAAAAATACAAAAAACTAGCCGGGCGAGGTGGCGGGCGCCTGTAGTCCCAGCTACTCAGGAGGCTGAGGCAGGAGAATGGCATAAACCTGGGAGGCGGAGCTTGCAGTGAGCTGAGATCCGGCCACTGCACTCCAGCCTGGGCGACAGAGCGAGACTCCGTCTCAAAAAAAAAAAAAAAAGAAAAAGGAAAACAGGCACATTCGTGGGTGTGAGTTTCCTTTTATAGTGATAGCTCCTTCTAATAAAAACCTTTGTAAGGAAAAGGACAAAGTTGTTGGTTCAGGGGGCTAGCAGTAGACCCCTTCCCCTAACAGCTCAAAGATAAGGTAAATCAAAGTGTCCCCCAAGAGTTAAATGAGGGAAAACCCACATGCAGTGGATGGCATTAGCCATCTGTGGTGGGAAAGGAACAGATTGTCAATCGATGCGTGGTTAAAGAGTTTGAGAACACCCGAAACCTTAATCAGGGTCACATGGGAGCAATCTCATGAAGGTAGAATGGGAGGATGGTTGCATTTAGCTGTTACAACCTCATCAGTTGCATTCCCACAGGAAGACTGCCTGGATATTGAGACGATGTCATCACAGAGCTGGGATTCTCACAGTGTGGTAAGAAGACCTCTAGCCTAAGCATCTCCTGAGGTCCCTGTGAAAATGCACATCCTAGGGCTTTACTGCACAGAGACCAAAAATATTTGGAGTGGGCTCAAAGAATCTGCATTTTGTTTACATTCAACTGAATTTTCTTTTTTAAAGTTTTTCTCTAATTTATAAAAAAAATTAACACAATATGGGCTCATTGTAACCACGAATGCAAATATGAGGAAAGGAAAAGTAAATCTCAGTTGATCCCTCTTTCTCTCTTACCCTGTGGTAACAATCCTAGTAGCAATTGTTACTAGTAACAATACTGGTGAGCATGAGCATCCTTCCATCCCATTTTTCGCACTTACAAACATATATACATTTTTAAGAGGTTTTATTTTTTGCTTCTCTTGTTTGTTTTTATAAATTAGGTCATATTGTAAATAATATTTTGAGATTTACTTTTCTCAAGTCATAATGCCAAACACTCTAGGTTTTTTTTAAAAAGTATGTACATCTATATACGCATTCACACACATTTACACATATACATACAAACACATACATATGTGTGTCGGGTTGCTTGAAAATGCAGCTTAAAATGGATGCTAAATTCCATTTAGGGCTAAATACTGGCACAATAGTCCAGTATAATAAGGAAAAGTTGAAAACAACTTTGAAGAATGACATTCTTTTAAGTTCTATAGTTTTCTATGGTATGGATTATTAAGATATTCAAGCATGTCCCATAGATGAACATTCAGGTTGTTTTCTATTGTTGCTGCATGTGTTTTACTTCATTGCCATTACAAATGCCTTTATTTTGGGGATGATAGGTGAACAGAAATGGGATTTCTTAGTCAAAGGCTATGTTCATTTTAAATTCTATTAGTATTATAATGACTTTCTCAAAGCTTGAGGTAAATTACAGTCGATGATCATGATTCCACTTAGTTATATCCTCTAAAATCACCTTGAGCACTGAAATAGCAGACACTGACTCACTGTATTAATGTATTAATATGTTGTATCAATATATTAATATTAATGATTAACTCTAGAGGAAATACAGAGTTAGGTTTCTGCAAGCTCCTGGTCACGCTTTTGTCAACCCATCAATACATAACCTTGTTTTACATGTGTTTCTGTTTAAATACAGCTTATTTATTTATTTATTTATTTATTATTTTGAGATGGAGTCTCTCTCTGTCACCAGGCTGTAGTGCAGTGGCACAATCTCAGCTCACTGCAGCCTCCACCTCCCAGATTCAAGTGATTCTTCTGTGTCAGCCTCCCAAGTAGCTGGGACTACAGGTGCCCACCACCATGCCCAGCTCATCTTTGTATTTTTAGTAGAGATGGTGTTTCACTATGTTGTTCAGGATAACCTTGATCTCTTGACCTCACGATCCACCCACCTCAGCCTCCCAAAGTGCTGGGATTACAGGCATGAGCCACTGCGCCCGGCCAGCTTATTTATTATCTATTATCGATAACCTAGCATTGAACTCATGGCCAGCAATATGTCTCATGCCTGAACAATGCTTATCTAACACATGGACTTTCTCTACAAGGCACTTTACAGACTAAAGTGCCTTTACTAAAGTCTGTAAAGTGCATTATGGGGAAAGTCCGTGTGTTAGATAAACATTCAGCCCTGTGCAGAAAATGTGGCATTAAATTCACCACCAAAAGGATACTAGTTTACATTATGAGGGTGAAACAAGGAAGGAGAATGTCACTTTGTTCTACCTGGACTGGGAACGTGTATGCTGGGTGACCACACTGCACGTGACCATGAATGACCACAAATGATCTCCAGAGTGCCACAAGTACTGGCTTTGGGGTTACAAATACATTTGAGAGTGTAGGCAAATTTGCGAATACAGAATCCACAAATAATAAGGATTGACTGTATATTCCCACCAGCAATGTGTTTGTCACGTTCATTATTCTTCATCTTCACTGTTTCTCTTTTTTTAATATTTGTGAAATTTTAGGGGAAAACTGTTTCCTTGTTGCCAACTAACTGGTGAGGTTAAGCCTATTTTCTTAATTTATTGCACATTTAAATTCTATTATTGATCACTTACCTGTTCATATACTTTGCCCTTTTTGCAACCAAGTGACTTAATTTTTTTTCTCATCAGTTCTTAGAAACTGTATATTAGGGATATCAATCCTTTGTTATATGTTATGTAAATACTTTTTTATTCTATTGCTTGTCTTATTTTTGTTTTGGGTATCTTTGCTATATGTTTTAATACTCAAATATATCTGCCTTCCTTTTGTGATTTAAGGTCTCCTGTCTTATTGTATCTCCAAGACTACATCAAGTTTTAAATTTTTATCCCAATATTTTTATTGTTACATATTTTACATTTAAATCTTGACTCTATCCAGAATGTTTTTGTATCTGGTGTTAGGCAGGGGTCTATGTTCGTTTTTTTCTTCCAGACGAACATTCCTCAGTTGTTCCAAATAGGAAGAGAGGAAATCAAACTCTCCCTGTTTGCAGACAGTATGATCCTCTACCTAGAAAATCCCATTGTCTCTGCCCAAAAGCTCCCTTATCTGATACACAACTTCAGCAAAGTTTCAGGACACAAAATTAGTGAACAAAAATCAGTAACATTCCTATATAACGATAACATTCAAGCTAAGAGCAAAATCAAGAATGCAATCCCATTCATAATCACTACAAAAGAATAAAATAAGAATACAGCTAACCAAGGAGGTGAAAGACCTTTGCAATGAGAATTATAAAACACTGCTAAAAGAAGTCAGAGATGACAAAAACAAACTGAAAAACATTCCACATGAATTTTTTTTTTCCCATCTGAGTTGTTCCGATCTACATTATCCATGCCTGGTTTCCAGGGCCTCCCAGAGATTCTGTGAACTACTTATATCCTTTATTGATCCTTTTCTACTTAGCCCAGATAAAGTAGATTATGATTTTGCAACTAAGAGTAGTAACTGGTGCTGGAAATATTTGTACCTAATGGACTGTCAAGTAAATGGGAATCTGGGATTAGCTATTTAACATAGTTGAGTTTGAAGGCATGTAGAGTGAAACATTTCCTTAAATATTGGCTATGGTTAATGGGAGTGAAGTGCCTACTGAAGGCAGAATTTTGGAAACTCAAGTGGCTGCTTCCCTATAATATTTTAAGAAATGTGGCTGTACTGGCTACATGGAATTGTGCTAAAAATCTTAAAGAAAAATAAAACAGACTCAAGGTTTTAAATTATTGCCTCAATGTAGTCTCAGAAAACAAGAAAATTTTTGACTGGCCTAAAATAGTCTCTTATAGCAACAGGGTTGATGAAGTTGAACATCAAACATATGCTCTGATTCTGTGACTTATTGAATTATAGGCTAAATTTAAAGACTGGCTGTGTTTCTTAAGTGAAATTTAGGACATTGGGAAGAAAAGAATGGGACCCTGAGAATTGGAGTGGAGACATTTGAGAGGATTCAGATGACTCACACTCCCAACCTCGCTAAATCCTCCTTATCAGCAGGAGCAACCCTTATCCTCTGAAGGACACAAACCTGTCTGAGGACCTCACAAAGACCTTGCCTAGCTTCTAAGAAGATTCCAGTTCCTCATCACTTACTCCTATCTTACTACCTTTACTTATCTATTTGAAGTCAGATCCCAGTGTGTCTCAGAGATTTAATCATAAAGTCATACCTTGGGAGAAATATATTTCCCCTACTACTGCCACTGCTGTTACAATTTTTTACATACCAAAAAATCACAAGATTTTGCAATTTATGTCTACAAAATTTGCATAAAGTTATCCATTACCCATCCTAATTTTCTTCCTAACTAAAAAGAACATCTGTTTTTGCAATGACTGTACTAGAATACTACATTTCCCAAACTTCCTAATATCTAGGGGTGGCCATAGGACCTAGTCAATGAGACATAAGTTTAATTGTACTGATTATTCCTAAAAAAGTTTTGGCATTCTAATAACTGCTCTTCCTTCTTGTATGTTCCTCCTTACTGCATGGGCTTGGTCATAATCTCTGGAACTACAGAGGTCATCTTGCACTCATGAGGGAAAGGCCAGGAGAATTGCTAGAACTTCCAATCTGACATTTGTAAGCTCCTGAACAAGTGACGACAATCACTTTTACTCTTTTTTTGTTTTGTTTTTGTAATTAATGGAGGGGAAACAAACGTAATTGATACATTCAGTCAAACACAATCATCAGCAGTGATGATGCAAAAATGTAGCAAAGACATAGAAAGCATCTATTTTCCCCTTGAAAAAGTGAAAATTCTTGGGAGGCCGAGGCGGGCGGATCACAAGGTCAGGAGATCGAGACCACAGTGAAATCCCGTCTCTACTAAAAATACAAAAAATTAGCCGGGCGCGGTGGCGGGCGCCTGTAGTCCCAGCTACTCAGGAGGCTGAGGCAGGAGAATGGCGGGAACCCGGGAGGCGGAGCTTGCAGTCGCCACTGCACTCCAGCCTGGGCAACAGCGTGAGACTCCGTCTCAAAAAAAAAAAAAAAAAAAAAAGTGAAAATTCTTGAGCTTCACTGATTTTACTAATTTAGATCCCATACCGACACTTGATTCAATTAGTTTGGCTGGAGAGTCACTGTTTGCTAGTTGGCTTAGGCCAATAGGGCCCTCCCTGGGAACTGGGGTCAATCCCATTAAACGCACTTGTTTGCAACTCCCTGGGGAGAAGTGCTAAGAAGGAAAAAGGAGACGATTGGATGTGAAATAGGTGAGTAACATGTCCACTTCATCCCTACTGTGAATATGTCATTAAAATTTATTACTCTTATTCCACTTTCATGGTCACTGAACAGTCTGCTTGTTGGATTTGACTTCTCGTGTAATTTATAATAGGGATAGGAACTAATCCACTAATATTAGCATTGTGATCTGATTGCCAGTTTAGTTAATACACTTACATAGAAGATTTCATGAATCAGCATCTCTGTCTCAGTTTAGTTAACATAAGTACACTCCCACCTCCAAGAGATGTGCCGTGCCTGTGATGACAAGCCATGTCTTGAGTCTGTAAGGATGCTCAGGGCCAAATCCCAGAGCAGGGAATTCTCCAAGTAAGGGCATCCTGCCCACTCACCACCTGGGAAACTCCCTTTGCTGTACCTTTTAGCATCTCCTTGAACCCTTGAAACCGTTGTAGATGTCATGAGTGTTATTTTTCTTTGTGTAAGATTTCAGCAGTAACATGTGCCCTGTCTCTAAGTGTACCAAAGATGCCGTGCAGGGTGGGACAGAGCCAGTTCCCATCTTCCTGGAGTCAACATGATCCCAGAGCCTTCACCACTATAGATAGTTATCACTTTGATTCCATTTAAGGGTGCTGTGACAGATGTAACTAGAATGATACCAATTGCAGAAATGTAGGGTGAGCTTGCAAAACAAAAAGTCGTTGATTCTGTAACCCATAGGCTACCAAGTGTCATGCAAAACATCTGGGGTAGTTAACTTGACAATATTTATTGAGTACAATAAGTTATACATCTGACTAATGGAGATGTTATCAGTAATAATCAATAGGATAAAGAGAGTTCTGGATGGGAAGACAGAAACTACAGTGCTAAGTGCTAATTTTCTTTACTATGGATGCATCCATGAGCAAATCACTTCAATTGAATGGCCTTCAAGTTTTTCACCTCCAAAACTGAGTATTCTTCTCACAACAGTTAAATATTTCCTGGGCAGTTTTGTTTATCTCATTAATTTACTTTAAAAGGCCTTTCTTCATATCACAAACTCCAACTTGATTGTGGTTTCTGAGCAAATAATAACAAATTTTGTGTTTGTGGAAGCCAAATTAATGAGTTTTAACTGCATGCTAATTAAAACTCCTTAGAATTCTGTAAAGACTTTCAAGAGTTCAAATTTGTTGATGAAATTTTCTCGTTAGACTTCACAATGAGTGTGGAAAACAAATGATCAGTCTATCAGCCCTAAAAAAAGAAAAACTCTAAGATTTTCTTCCCAGTTTTTATTATGAAAGGCAGCAATGGAATAGCCTCACAAACCTGGCCTTAAGGTTATCTTGCAGGTTAACTCACTGTCTTAAAGATATTCTTGTAGTGATTTAAAACCAAATGGCAATGTATGATTGAGGTTCAATCAGCAGATTCCTTAGTTGGGTCTTGATCACACCTCTGATTGTCACCTCTAATAGGGTGTATTAAAATTTCCATTCATTATAGTCATTAGTCCCTGCCAGTGATGAAGTTGTGAAGATATCTGTTGGTGTTCAACTTCTAATTTGTGTGATAATTTGTGTTTATGCTTAGAACACTTATTGGTTGTGGATGGAAAGGGTGTGACCCATTTAGAAACTATTCATGTAGATAAATCTGGAAAGTTTGCCTGGAATGGTTAAAGCAAGGTGATGCCACCTAGTCTAGTAATAGACAAGGGCCACTTAGAAGGTCAGATGAGTCTTATTCCATAGTCAGGAAGAGAAGTGGTTTACCCAGAGATGCAGTGGGATTGCTTCAAATGATCCAGAAGGGGGGTTTTGCATGGAAAGAAAGGTTCCATTAGGTCAGTGTTACTCTACAAATGGGGAGAAAAGCACCTGAATCAGAATCATCTGAGAAGGTTATTAAAAAGGTAAGCTCTTGGGCTACACTCCAGACCTCTGGGGCTAGGGCCCAGGAATCTGTGTGGTTAGTGAGTACCCCAAATTACACCTAGGCTTGCTAAAATTGAGAACCACCGCAGGAGACACCTGAGAGAAGAGACACAGAAACAAATTAGGTATAGCAAAGACATCAAAACATTTTGTAGTAAAGTATTGAGAAAACATTCAACTTGTATTTATTATTGGGATTTTTGCCGTCAACAGCTGAAATACAATATTTAAGAGGAAGAAAATTTCAAATTTGCAACATGCAATAAGAAATGGGGCTTGGCAAAGTGGCTCGCTCCTGTAATCCCAGCACGTTGGGAGGCCAAGGTGGGCAGATCGCTTGAGCTCAGGAGTTCAAAACCAGCCTGGGCAACATGGTGAAACCCCATCTCTACAAAAAAGTGCAAAAATTAGCCAGGTGTGGTGGCATGCACCTAGTCTCAGCTACTCAAGAGGTTGAGGTGGGAGGATGGCTTGAGCCCTGGAGAGAAAGGTTCTAGTGGGCCAAGATTGTGCCACTGTACTCCAGCCTGGGTGACACAGCCAGACCCTATCTCAAAAAAAATAAGAAAAAGAAATGTTTTAGGTGTGTGTGTGAGGTGGGGGTGGGGGGTTGTACTTCAGAGGCTTCCAGGTTTTTTTCTTGCTCTGCGTGGTCTTATTTAGTTATTTATATTTGAGTTTGGTGCATAAAATAATTTTAGTGCTTATATATACAAGAATCACGGATATGCTCAAATTTATGTCTCCTATGCCTGAAAAGTTGTGTGCCAATAACTTGTAATTTTTTTAGGACAGTGTACACTTTGTGAATCTGATGAAAGGCGTGGAACTTGATTCCCACAAATGCATGTGCATCAGTATATGAAGCATTACATTTAATCTCTGGGGATTTATAGATCTGTGCTCTCTCTGGACTACATCAAGAGCCTCTGACCTGAGCCTAAACCACACGGTCTGCTGCTTCACAAAGTCAAGTGGCTCCACCTATGACTCAGCCATAGAAGGAAGGGAAAGGGCATGGTATGAGTGGGAAAAATGGATGAAAGCAAAACTGAGGAATTCAGCAGTCCTTAAAGCCTTGATTCACACCTTTAAATCTGTCAGAAATGCCACAAAAATATTTGTTTTCCTACAAGAATATTAGAGGTTTACCCGTCCTAGATGCCCCCGTTCACTCATCAAGGCCTGGTGCCATATTTAGCAAAAGAGCCGTAACTGAAGATGCGTTTGATGAATTTAATAGGATTATGTCTTACTAATAACATTAGGCTCCTGGGTCAGGCTTAGCCTTTATGTTTTATCACTGCAAATGAAGATGATATTCTCGGGCATACGGGTTTTGCAACCTCAGAGTTAGTCTTGCGATATGTGAAGTGGCCCTTGGCTTGGTTTGGGCCCATTATAAATTAGATTTTTTAAAAAACATTGCCTGTGTTTATTTTTATTTTATTTTATTTTATTTTTTGAGAAGGGGCCTCATGCTGACGCCCAGGTGAGTGCAGTGATGTGCTCACAGCTCTCTGCAGACTCAACCTCCCTGGGCTCAGGTGATCCTCCCACCTCAGCCTCCTGGGTAGCTGGGGCTGCAGGCATACGTCACCATGCCTGGCTAATTTTTTTGGTATTATTTTTGTAGAAATGGGTTTTCATCATGTTGCCCAGGCTGGTCTTGAGCTCCTGGGCTCAAGTAATCTGCCTGCCTCGAACTCCCAAATTGTTAGGATTACAGGCATGAGCCACCACGCCCAGCCAAAAACCATTCGCTTTGGAAAAAAGAAAAATCAAACTTCCTATAATGCTACCACCAAAGACACCTAATGTTAATAATATAGCATGTGTTCCTCTAGCAAAAATTCTATGCTTTTTGCAAAAATAGGATCATACTAAGTGTAATGAAATCTGACTCCTTCACTTATATTTTAATATATATTTCAATAAGTTCCATTTATCATGTTCACTGGCTGCTAATATTCTGTATTATTTATGTATACTTTATTTAAGTGTCAATTAATGGATGCTTAGGCTCATTCCATAAATGAGATTTTTCTAACATCTTTCTATGCTTATCGCCATTAACATTTGGGATTTTTGCTGCTGTTATGGTTAATTTTGGAGTCTGAAGAAACAGGTGCTTTGTAGTATCCAGTTTTCTTGCTTAAAAGGAAATTCCTCAGAGTTTAAGGGTGTTTAGATGTAATTTTCACTTTTCACTTTGTTCTGAAAAACTAAGAATAAATAAAAATCCAAATCTATAGCTCATGTCCACCCCCTCCTTTTAAAGTAATCAACCTCAGTCTCTGAAATTTCAAAGGCAAAAACTGAAAATACCACTGAAATCATTTTTAATTAGACATTTAGCAGTTCCTAAAGCAAGTTATAATTTGGCCTTCAAAAGCAGTATTTTTAAAGAGGGAGCATTTTAATTGGTATGTTCTTGCTTAGCATATTTTCTCAGACATTAAAATTTTAAAATCTAGATGTCATATCAAAGTATATGAGATGAAGAATATGATTTCTTCTGTCTAGCTAAACTGTGGCACATAACTGGATGTGTCTCTATGGATGGATCTCTGGGAGAAAAGAAAATCTTTTCTATTAGCTATGGCTTGATATGTTTTGGGGGGCCCAGAGCTGCCAATTTTATATCATGCATACACTGTGTAGCATCTACTACTCAAAGTGTGGTCCACGGACCGGTGGCATCAATATCAACCGGGAATTTGTCAGATAATTAGAACCATGAATCCCAGCCCACACATCCTGGATCAGAATCTTCATTTTAACAAGATCCCCAGGTGATTCTTATACACTTTATTATTGATTGATTTGATTGATTGATTGAGACAGAATCATACTCTGTCACCCAGGCTTGAGTGCAGTGGCGCAATCTTGGCTCACTGCAACCTCCACCTCCTGGGTTCAAGCGATTCTCCTGCCTCAGACTCCAGGTGCGTTCCACCATGCCTGGCTAATTTTTTTTTGTATTTTTAGTAGAGATGGTGTTTTGCCATGTTGGCCAGGCTGGTCTTGAGCTCCTGGCTTCAAGTAATCTGCCCACCTTGACCTCCCAAAGTGCAGGGATTACAGGCGTGAGCCACTGCGCCCATGCATGCTGTTAAGGACACCAAACAAATCAGACCAACCAGATATATACACAACATCCATGTACTTCTCCCCACTAGATATGCAACATTTCTTTCAAAGAACCTGATTCTTGCAGGTGTATGTAAAGTGATTTAAATAAAATATGAAGATGTTGTATGTGTCTTAATATAGGAATGCCTGTGTTCAATCAATTTGACATAAAGAGTTACATATAGTGAAACTTTTCACTTTATTTTGATAATAGGAAGTTTGGTGAGGACCTTCATTCCTTCTTTTCATTTTAATATTGCATATTGTGCAGTTTTTAAAAATTTGTTTTAGACACAAGATCTCACTGTGTTGCCCAGGCTGGACTTGAACTACTGGGCTCCAGCAATCCTTTCCCCTCAACCTCCTGAGTAGCTGGGACTACAGGCAAGCACCACTTCTCTGGGCTTGGAACATTTTCTTAATCTGGAGATATCTAAATTAAGACTGCAGGCCGGGCGCGGTGGCTCAAGCCTGTAATCCCAGCACTTTGGGAGGCCGAGATGGGCGGATCACAAGGTCAGGAGATCGAGACCATCCTGGCTAACATGATGAAACCCCGTCTCTACTAAAAATACAAAAAACTAGCCGGGCAAGGTGGCGGGCGCCTGTAGTCCCAGCTACTCTGGAGGCTGAGGCAGGAGAATGACGTAAACCCGGGAGGCAGAGCTTGCAGTGAGCTGAGATCTGGCCACTGCACTCCAGCCTGGGCGACAGAGCGAGACTCCATCTCAAAAAAAAAAAAAAAAAAAGACTGCAATATTAAAATGATGAAAAAATTGAATAAAGGTGTTCACCAAACCCCTAGTGTTTTGGGCAATAATGATTTTAAGGCTTTGAAGCCCCTTCCCAATGCCAGTCATTCTACAAATTGTTCATAAGCACAAGCAAAATCATAAGTTGTAATTTGGCCTTCAAATACAGTATTTTTAAAGAAGGGAGCGTTTTAATTGGTATGTCCTTGTTTAGCATATTTTATCAGATGTTAAAGTTTTAGAATCTAGGTGTCATATTAAAGTATATGAGATAAAGAATGTGATTTCTTCTGTTTAGCTAAACTGTGGCATCTAACTGGATGTGTCTGTACAGAGGGACCTCTGGGAGAAAAGAGAAACTTCTGTTAGCTGTGGCTTGGTTATGTTTGGGGGTTCCAGAGCAAGCCAGCCACTTGACTGGGGAGAGGGGAAGAGCAATTTATGTGTCAGTAATTATAATTACAAACACATGAGTGTCCTGGGATTAGAGAGCCTGTTCAGTATGAGGGTACCAGGAGATCTTAACAGTGGAAGAACATTTAAACTGAATCTTGATGAATAAGTAGGATTCCCTAAGGGGAACCAGGAGGAACCAGCACCTCAGGTAACTAGAAGAATGAATACAAAAATACAAAAATGGGCCAGGCACGGTGTCTCACACCTGTAATCCCAGCACTTTGGGAGGCCGAGATGGGTAGATCACTTGAGGCCAGGAGTTCGAGCTCAGCCTAGCCAACATGGCGAAACCCCATATCCACTAAAAATACAAAAAAATTAGCCATGCACGGTGGCAGGCGCCTGTAGTCCCAGCTACTTGGGAGGCCGAGGCAGGAGAATTGCTCAAACCCACGAGGTGGAGATTGCAGTGAGCCGAGATTGCACCACTGCCCTCCAGCCTGGGCAACACAGTGAGACTGTCTCAAAAAATAATAATAAAAATATATATATAAAAATGCAGAAGTAGGTTACCATGTTAACAAATACGTTCATCATCTTGTTAGTAGGGACCCACTGGAGGTAGGGACCCACTGGAGGGTTTTAATCAAGGAATGCCATTAGATTTGTATTTGAGAAATATAATTCTGGTGGTTCAGTAGAAATAGAGCAAGGTGAGGTCAGAGGCAGGGAGATCAACTAGGAAGCCGCTGCAACCATCTGAGTGATAGAAGAACTTGAATCGAACATTGAATGTAGCAATAGTAGTGTGGGACTGAGCAGCCTGGTTAGGGACTAAGCAAAGAGGTAGTGTGGGGAGAGTAGAAAGACAAGAAACACTTTGAAGATTCTAGTTAGGAGGTGGGCACGGTGGCTCATGCCTATAATCCCTGCACTTTGGGAGGCCGAGGCGGGCAGATCACCTGAGGTCAGGAGTTCAAGACCAGCCTGGCCAGCCGGCCAAGATGGTAAAACTCCATCTCTACTAAAAATATAAAAAATTAGCCAGGCGTGGCGGTGGGCACCTGTAATCCCAGCTACTCAGGAGGCTGAGGTAGGAGAATCGCTTGAACCTGGGAAGCGGAGGTTGCAGTGAGCCGAGATCGTGCCACTGTACTCTAGCCTGGGCAACAAGAGTGAAACTCCTTGTTTCTGTCTTCCCTTCCTTGTGAAATCATTGTAGATTCATTTGTGGAAAATAACACAAAGAGATTCCACTGTCCCCCAATGGCAACGTCTTGCAAATCTATAATAAAATAAACCCTTCTAAAAATTGTGTGATTTATGAGCAATTTTAAGTTAAAATATCAGTATACTTTCATGCTGATTTCTAACTAGTCATTTCTCTGACCTCCTGCCCTTCCCCTCACCCCGTGGCCCCTACCACCCTCCCACACACATACCTAATGGCTCACCATTACCAGGCCCTGTGCCCATGCTCCCCTGATTAAGCAAATCTTGACCCTTGTGGGGAAAATCACGTCTCTGGTGGTCATTGGAGGCCTGGTGTCCATCCTGACCCTCTAAAGCTAGGATGTCCCATTGTGGGCTGGTAACCCCTACATGTACCCTCCATGTTCACTTGTAGGGACCCCAGCTTCAGTAGTGCTCTTTACCATATTGTTAAATATATGGCAGGTTGGGGGTTGATTCTGGCCACAGCTCTCCCCAGATAACTGAGAGAGTCATTTAGGGCCTTTGTCCCACATTTCTGGGAAATTTGTTTCTATAATAGTTAGGACGTTGGTATGCTAGTGACAGATGCACAGATCAAATTAACTTAAGAAACATAAATATACTGGCTTACTGAGCTGGGAAGTCCAGGGATAAAGCTCCCTTCAGAGATTCTGGGACTCAAACGGTATGATCAAGATTCTCTCTCCCTTGCACTTTTGCTGATTTGTTGACCTCATGCTCTTCCTGGTGTGGTTTATATGGCCATTGGCAGGTCTGGAGATACATCCTTATAGCTCAGAGTGGCACATGAGGAATAAGACTCGCTTCTCCACCATCAGTGCAAAACCCTACTGGAAAAGGGCTCTGTTTGGCCTCATTTATATCCTGTGCCAATCCCATAGGCCAATCACTTGTGTGGGGGGTTGTAGTATATTTTGGATGAATCAACCAATGACTCAGTCTGAGCTCCTTATCATCTGATAGACTTGGAATTGGGGTATCAAGTTGTCTGGCTTAGTAGAACCAGATGGAAAGGGAAGAAAGAGTTTTTCAAAGGAAGAGATATTGACAGGCTGGGCTAGGCAGAACAACTAATGTCCATTTTAGTTCTGCTTGGATCTGACAACTTCTGTGGTGAGGAGAGAGGAGGAATGTCACATGGCATCTATGGTTGTCCCTTGGGAGTTATGGTCAGTGTTGACAGAAGAAGGCAAGGATGGCTGTAAGCACCAAGATGTTCATATGTGTGAAGTTGGAATTTAAAGGTGTTCAGAACTAATAGCCTTAATTGTCTTTGTGAAATTGAAAACAAAGGCACTTGCGAAAAGACAGGAGGGCAGGGTAGGGGAGCTTAAAAAGCTAGTTGAGGGTTTGAAGAATGAGAGATCCCAAAGACAATGTAGAGGACTGCTAAGAGATATTGAGGATCCAACTAAGATGGGAAACTGTAGCACTCAGGATTCTCCAGAGACCCAGTAGGATGGATATATGCATATGTACACACACACAGGAATTTATTTCAAGGAATTGGCTTATGCAACTGTGGGGGTTGCACGTCTGAAATCTCCAGGACAGGACTGCAGGCTGGAAACTTTCAGGCAGGAGCTGATGCTGCAGTCTCAAGGCAGGATTTCTTCTTCCTCAGGGAAACCTCAGTTTTGCTTTAAAGGCCTTCCAGCTGAAGAGATGAGGCTCACCTGCATGATCAGGGGTTCTCTCCTTACTGTCAGTCAGCTGATTGTAGCTGCTAACTACATCAACCAAATATTTCTGCATCAATACCTAAATTAGTGTTTGATGGGATAACTGGGTACCATAGCCTTGCCAAGTTAACACATACAACGGAGTGTCACAGAGTTCTAAACTCTAAGAGCCAGTCTGCATAACATTGGATGACCTATTTTTCCTCTTCAGTTCCACAGAGAGAAATCCCTAGCAAATAGAAGCCAAGAGAATGAATTGTTAAACTGATTGATGATTGTTGGAATCTTCAGGATGGGGACACTGGAGTCTCAAGGGGAGATCTTGATGTTGCTATTGAGAGAATGGTGGACGAAGTCCCTCGGGGTTGTGGCTGGACTGAGAAGTTAGTTCCCCAAGTGTAAAGTGGTGACAAGAGTACCAACCCCACCAGTTAAAATGAGTAATGCATGAAAAATACTTACGTTGGGCACTGAACTAAGTACCACATTAAATTATTATCGTCGTTATGATTTCATGTAACTGTCAAGGAACTGACACTTTACATAAAGTCAAAGAGTAGATTTAGTGGGAGTAAGAGGATGAGCTCAGTGTGGTATATTGGAGTTTATTTATTTACTCAACCACCAGTTATTTAATAAGCATTGGTTATGAGCCAGGAACTGTTTTAGGTGCTAGAGATACAGTGGTAAACAGAACAGACAAAGTCTCTGCCCTCGTGGGGCTTACATTCTGTTGGTGGGAGGAGGTATCTGCTAATAAGCAGACAACTTCAGCAGGCAAAACTAGCCACAGGTCCAGTGGTAAGCGTGTTATGAAGAATAGTAAAGCCAAGTTAGGCAATAGAGAGTGATGGGGCCAGACAGGGTTGGGGTAGGATGCTAGACTTATAAGAGAAACCCTTTCTGATAAAGTGACATTGAAACAGGACCCTGAAGGCATGAAGGGAGAGCGTGGGCTATGAATATATGGGGAAGAGCGTGTTCGAGGGAAAGAACACGGTGTGTGCAAAGGTGCTGAGAGGCTGGAGCCTGCTTCTCCCTGTAAGTGAGGAGGAGAGGGGTGGGGGATGAACCGGAATAGGTGGCAAGGGGCCATGTTGGGTGTGCTGGGTCATTATAAGTTCTCTGGAGTTGGTGCTGAGTGAGGTGTCAAGACAATGGAGAGTTTTGAACACAGAAGTGACAAGATTCTTCTCTAAGGGCCACTTTGGAGGCTGTGTGAGGACGGGATACTGGGAGGACAAGGGCAGAAGAAGGAGACCAGTAGGAAACTGTTACAGTAATCCAGGCAAGAAGAATTTGTGGTCTGAAAGTCATGCTAGATATTAGCATGGCCGGGACATGGCCATGGGGATGCATTACTGAAGCAATCTGCCAGCAAAGACCAAGATGGCCCAGGACCCTAGAGCGGCATGTATGGGGGGTTCTGCTGTGTTGACATGGAACTTCTTCAAGATGGAGACAGGATGGGTAGGGGTGGGGAGAAGAACTCTGACCCAGATTCTAAAGTCCTCCAGGAGAGAGAGGATGGTGGAGGAAAGCAGCAAAGGGGTAGAAAGAGGAGCATTAGCTGCATGCAGGCAGATGCTTGAGGCTCCTGCCTCAGGGTCTTTGCATGCAGTGCTTTCTTTACTGGAATGTTCTCTTCCTAATATCCATGTGAGTCAGTCTCTTCCTTCCCACCCCAGGTCTTTATTTAAATAGATAGGAAGACTGCCGTCAGGAAATAGTTCATGTAAGAATGAAGAGAACATTCTCTTGCCTCCATCCTTATGTCACCTGGCATGGGGTGGCATGAGCAGCCACTGCCTGGAAGTTCTACATGGAAGTGGTGTCCTCAAGCGAGAGGCGGGTCTGGCTTGAGGCTGGGAGGTGACGGGACTCTCCTGTGAAAGGGGTAAGAATGCTGGGGACCTTATTGACCGTGGGCTAGGGTTTTCAACAGGCACTGTGGGGAGTGTCTGAAGGGAAGTCAGGAAAGGAGGGTAGAATCAATGGGGATGAAGTAATGAGAGGACCAGAGGGAAGAGGTGCTGGGATGGGAGCTAAGGATGCCAGAAGGTGGGATCGACTGCCTTGGGAGGACCTGGCAAGCCTGAGGCTGGCGTGTGTGCAGCCTGTACACTTCCTGGGGCACCAAGCAGAGCATGGGTGGCCACAGGAGACGTAAGGGAGCATTGTCTGAGGGGAGGTGAGGAATGACCAGGCGCTACCCACCTACAGAGCTCTCAGGATGCTTAACTCCTGAATGAGCTGTAGCCTGGAATGGCTTGTAGACCTGAATGCAAACCAGGTGTGACTGGCGGAGAGGGAGCAGGCCCCATAAGGTCCTTGTTCATCCTCGTCAGGTCCTTCATCCTGTCCCACTTCAGGGCCCAAAGTGCTCTGATTCCAATGCCAGCCTCCTTGGCCTTTTATTTGTAGAGAAGTGAGTTCCCTATCGTTGGAGGTGTCTAAGCAATGAAGTGGACAGCCACTTAGAAGGAGTGTGCAGGATGGAGGCTTGGGTATTTCTTGGGGGCTGGACTCGACGACCTTTATTTTCCACTTGGCCTGGAGCATCTGTGAGTCCTTGTCAAATACTGCCTGGTACTTACCTCCGTTGGGACAGAGTGCAGGCATGGCATGGGTGGGTAAATTGTTCATGGAATGCAAACCTTGTGGGACTTATAAATGGCTTATCAATGTGGAAACCGTATTAAAAATAAGTTGAGATCAGCACCTTCCACAGCCTCTGCATATGAAATGTCACTTAAATTTAAACCCACATCAAAGGTTCTGGTTTGATTCTTTGTATACTTGCTAGAAGTGCAATGCTTAGGACACCATTTTCAGGTAGCTGTTTTTTAGTGTGTGTTTGGCAGGCAGGGCTGGTTCTATATAAACGTTCACAGTGAGCAGAGGAGCAGCATGATGTCTCCTGCCATGGTTTCACAATTAGCTGGAAGAGAGAGGGTTGCAGGCTCACTGGGCCGGACCAGACACTAGAGGCTGTATTCAGCAGGTGGGGCAGTCGCATGAACCTCTCTGCCCATGATGTGGACATCATGGCAGATGGACTCTTTGGAGAGCAAGCCATGGTTTTAGGACCCTGGCTGTTTGTGGTGATGGGATGAAGGACCGAATACTTGGAGTTCTTTCTGAGTGTCTGTGTTGCAGGGAGATTCCAGTCACATCATTTACAGGTGGCGGCTGTGCTTAGGGATGGTTAAGGGAATGAACAGGCATAGTTGTGCTATGAGTATGCTTGTGAGTATGCTCACTTCCTGGAGGTGGGGAGAGTCAAATTCTTATAGTGTTGTGTGGCTTATATCTTTTATTAAGCATCTGTGTTCTATGTCTGATAAGCACTTTGCATACACTGCCTTTGATTTTTCCAATCATTCCATTTTGCTCGTTGAGGAAGGCAAGCAGGTAAGACAGGCTCATCCCTCGACATGACCCCACATAGTGACTGTACCTCAGAGGGGTAACCATTTTCTGAGAGCTGGGTCTCAACTGTGTTAGGGTCAAAATTCTGATTTGCTTAACCAGAGGTGAATGGAGACCTAGGAAACTGACACATACTATCTTGACTTATAAGAGACTAATGTATAAAAACAGAAATGATGCCCGCTGCTTATTTTGTGAGAAGAAAAAAAAAAAAAAAATCCTGTGAACCAGATACATATGTTCTCTCATCAGTGCATTCAATATGAAGGCAAATTTATATGAGAACATAAATTAAGACCGGAAGGTTGCTTATCAGCATGAAACAGCATAGGCTGAGTGAGGATAGGGCATCTTACTGACAGGGCTACAGAGCTGTGATCATCTCGGCTCCAGTGCCGCCCTGTCCACTGCAGAGCTGGATGGTAAGGTCGCCTCACAGTAACAGGGACGCCACCGCCAGTCCCGGCCACTCAGTCTCTACTTGCAGTGCCTCTAACACCGATCATCAGCCCACTGGGCTGATTCATCCTTTCTTTAGACATTTTCCTATTGGACCCTCAGTAAGTTGTCGTCTTCCTTTGAGAGCAAGTTTTCTCGTTGTGGTATCTTTGCATCTCATCACTTCAGTTTGTTATTTTTGTTGTGTGGCTATACGCTCTACAGAGAAGTTGTATTGTTCCATTTCCAAATTTGTGGGAAAGGGGAAGAAAAGAGGAGAGGCACTGTATTGTCAGCCTGATTTCCCACCTCAGAGAAGGTATTATTGTCCTCATTTTACAGTTGAGTCAATTAGGTGGCATGGCTTTTTTTCCTAGCTCCCATTGCCATCTGACGTGGCATTTAGTTGTTTGTTTATGGTCTATTTCTCCTGTTAGAATGTAAACTTGAGAAGAGCAGTTCTTTGCTGTATTCCCTGCACCTGGAACATAAGTGACCCGAGGTAGGTATGGGCAGGTAGGAGTATGCGTGGATGGAAGAAGGATGAGGCAGGCCCTCAATCCCAGTCTCTCCCACACCCCACCTTCAGTTTGGCGAGGTGATGGAAGGGAGAAAAATATGAGAAGATCTCAGCCAAAATGAAAATCAGGTGAAAACTCAGGGCATGTTCTGGGGGTCCTTGTGTCCCTACGTTGTCTTAAAGAACCAGCCTGGGACAGTGGGGACTGGAGCTGGTGACACACAGGGACACAAGGATATGGAAGGCCTTTCTCTGGCATAATTGAAATAAACTTTGATGAACAATTTGTCCTGTTTTAAATATCTTTATAAATAATATCTGGAGCTGGACGAATCGTGAATAATCTACTTCCTTTATCATTTTTGTTTCAATTATATCCATCTGTAATATCTCAGCCAAAGGGAACACCATTTACTTGGTAGCAGTCACCTGAATTTTAGGCATTGATATCTAAGAGAAAATAAGTGGCTCAATGGTTGCTTTTTTGTAACACCAAACCTAGGCCTTGACTATATGGTTCTGATAGAGTCCAACAACGTGCTAGTTGTTAACAGCTTGTATATGGACATATATGTATTCTGCATATTTTGTTTGGTGAATAACCCACAACATTCTAACTCAAGTGTCCAGTATTGCTTATCAAATAAGGCTTTGACATAGAAATACATAAATTCTAGAAATTATCTTGCACTTATTGTATTAGAAAGTGAAATTGCTTTCTTTACATCTTTTTAAGGGCCATTAACATATCTTGTTCCAAATCAAATGGAGCTACTTACTACTAAAGACTTTTGTACCTTCTTCAATAATTAAAGAAAGCAAGCAAGATTTGTAGACAATGCAATTTTCATGATGCGTTGAAAAATGTGTTCTTACAGTAGCTGTGTTCATCACACACTTTCATTTTCTTGATATCTTAAAATTGCTTGGCAAAATGAAAGGGAAGAGGGTGGTCAGGGATATTCCCAACTTTCTCTTAGGATCATTTTCACACAAACAGAAAATCTGAAGTAATTGTTCAGTGGGTCCTCTGCACCCATCACCTACTTTTCACAATTAATGTTTTGCTTTGTTTGCTTCATCACTGGCTATCCATATATTCATCCCTCTCTTCATCTTATTTTTGGTGTATTTTAAATTAAATTGCAGAAATCAGTACACTTCACCACTGAACAGTTCAGCATGCGTATTATTGAGTTCAATGTTTATATATATTTCAGGTAAAATTTACACACAGCAACATAAACACATTTTAAACTTTCCATTCAATGAGTTTTGACAAATGTATACACTGGTGTAATGCCAATCCCAAGCTAAGGTACAGGCATTCTTTTTTTTCCTCCTATTTAAAACTTTTAATTAAAAAGTAAACTTTAATGTCGAAAATGAAAACTTGGGGAAGGCAGAAAGATCACACACAAGGCTGTCACTTCACACTTGGAAGGTTGCACAGCGGCCAGGCAGAGGCGCTCCTCACTTCCCAGATGGTGGAGGGGCCCAGCAGAGGCCCTCATCACTTCCCACAAGATGGCAGGGCCGGACAGAGGCGCTCCTCACATCCCAGATGGGGTGGCAGCTTCGCAGAGGTGCTCCTCACATCCCAGGCAGAGGTGCTCCTAACTTCCCAGACGGGGCGGCAGCTGCACAGAGGTGCTCCTCACATCCCAGACTGGCAGCGGCCGGCAGAGGCCCTCCTCGCTTCCCAGACGGGGCGGCGGCATTCTTACCACCCAGATCACCCAGTATGATGATGCTAGTGCCTCTTTCCAGTCAGTTTCCACCCTACCTGCACACAGAGGGAACCCATGTTCTCGTTTTTTTCTCAGCGTGGATTACTTTAGTCTTCCCTAAAACTGCATCCAGTTCTAGAATCATATAGTATGTACTATTTGGGATAAGTGCATACAATACATACTGCTTTGCATGAGCCTTCTTTCACGCAGCGTATTTTTGAAGTTCATCTATTTTTGTTTGCATATGTCAGTAATCTGTACCCATTTTAGTGCTGAGTCATATTTCATTGTGTGAATATCCCACAATTTTTTAATCTACTTATTGATGGTTACCTGGGCTGTTTGCAGCTATTATGAAGAAAATTGCTGTGTACGTTCTTATGCAAGTCTTTTTGTAGGCATAAGCTTTCTGCTTACTTTTGAAACTCCTGGAATATGTAGCCTTAGCATAGAGTCTACATATAGTAGGTACTCAATGAATATATATATTGCCCTGGCACAAAACCCACATGACATATTGGGTTTTACAGTACACCTGACGTTTTCTTCCTCATCTGTTCTCAGATGAGCTTTGTAACGACCTGATGAAGAGGCAGAGGCAATCCACACAATGGAAGCTGAGACGTTAGGTACTTGTTAATTGTTGGAGCTAAACTAGAACCCAGATTTCCTAACTCCTAGTCCTGTGCTGTCTGACTGCTTGCTATTGAGACGGGAGAGTTCCCTTGACCCCTTTGCAGGACTCACAAAAGGGGCGTGGCTCACTTATTGATGGCCACCATGCTCAAACCCCCTGCCTGAGGGGGAGCATGCAGGTGAGCAGGTACAGGAGCTGGGGCGAGTGTGGCTGGAATGAACCCCATACCGGTCAACGGCAGCATCCAGGGTTGTCTGCGACCTCTGGAGCCGTCAAGGGCATGTGTTACAAACAATGCTCTTAGCAGTTACTGTCTGCAGATAGCTAAGTGTTAACCAGCTCAGTGGAGAGTCAGGGTGACAGGCCTTTACACCTTGCCCTCTGGGTACCTGGGTTTCTGTCTGGTATCCAGGAAGAATCAGGTCACATAGACTTGAAGGATGGTGAATATGGAGATTTTATTAAGCAGTGGAAGTGGCTGTCCTTGGAAAGGGAGCTGGAAAGGGAATGGTGCAGAAAGAAGGTGATCTGTCTGAAGCTTGGCGTTCTCCAAAGTTGTTTTGTCTGAAGTTAAGCCACATTTGTTTGTAGTTTCTGACACTCAGTTGCTTCTTCTCATTTTGATGTTCAGCTGCTTGTCTCTCTGCCAGCTAAGGTCTGAGGTTTATATGGGCACAGGAGAGGGGGAGCCGGGTGGACCAAAAAAGTAACATTTGGGTGGGAAAACAGGGGTAACTGTTCTAATTTAGGGCCGTGGTTTCCAGGCTTGAGGGTGGGGCCTTTGCCAGGAAACTGCCCTCTTCTACCCAGTATTTCCCTGTCTCCTGTCTGTATCACTATCTCAGGGCCAAACTGAAGGTATGTGTACTGTACATCCTCCCCTCCCCTCAAGCATTGCTCTGTGCCACAGTTACAGTCTTTGAGAGTCTTGGGTTTGTACTTTAGCTCTATTTAAGCTCCTGATCACCAGAATTTATGTATATTTTCCCCTTTTATATCTTGTTTCCTCAGTGTGTATATATTGGGGTGAGGGGAGTGGCACCAGGGAGGGCTTGTAGAGGGAGTTATTGAAAAGTGACCTAAGCCAATCTCATAGTTTTGATTGGTGGCTCTCAGTTACTTCCAATCAGAGAAGTCAGCCATGAGGTTCCTGAGTCTCTCTTTCTCTACTGTCACTCCAAACTGCTCTGGGATCATGAAAACCAACCTCCAGCCTGATTCTGCAACACATAGAAACTTTTATTAACAAGGAGATTCATACACCATGCCCCAAACACTCATACAACCTGTTCTGTAAACTCAAGTAGTCCCGCATCCGTGGTTTAGGCAGTTCAGTTGTTGGCATCCGTGGTTTAGGCAGTCCGGTTGTTGGCATCCGTGGTTTAGGCAGTCCGGTTGTTGGCATCCGTGGTTTAGGCAGTCCGGTTGTTGGCATCCGTGGTTTAGACAGTCCGGTTGTTGGCATCCGTGGTTTAGGCAGTCCGGTTGTTGGCATCCGTGGTTTAGGCAGTCCGGTTGTTGGCATCCGTGGTTTAGGCCGTCCGGTTGTTGGCATCCGTGGTTTAGGCAGTCCAATTGTTACCAGTGGAAGGTGTCCGAGTTACTGGCAGCAAATCCATGTGGATCTGCAGCAACTTCAGTTCTTGCCTCCTCAGAAGAAAGAATTCAATGGAGGGGCATAACAAGAAAAAGAGACTGAAGTAAGTTTCAGAGCAGGAGTGGAAGTGTATTTTAAAAGGCTTTAGAACAGTCAAGAAAGGAAAATTCACTTGGAAGAGACCCAAGTGAGCATCTGAAGGTCAAGAGCCCCGATTAACGGTGATGCTAGGACTTTCTAGGATTCCCGTGATTCCTCCCGCAGGGTGAGCTGCCTGCATGCACAGTGCCCTCCTTACCTTTGGGAATTGTGCACACACAGTGTGTTTAGGAAGTTGTATGCGTGCCCATCTGCGGCTTTCTTCCCTTTTCTGATGGTGTGCCCCTGGAGGTCATACTTTGCCATTTTGTCTCTCAATGCACCTGCCCAGGAAGTTGCTTCTCCCTGGCACCTGCATTCAATTAACACTTTAATGTTAACAGATGTGCATCATCAGGAGCTTGTCTCTCCCTGGCACCCTTGCACTGGCTGCTGAATTATCATTTTTAGAGAGGCAGTGTAATAATTGTCAGACCATCACCTGACATTCCTAGTGGGTGGGGGAGAAGAGCCCTCTCCTGCCCTGCTCATGCCTAAGTACCTGTAACATAATGAGCACCTCTCCTGACACAGTGATCTGACAGCAGGATCAGGAAGCTGCTTCTTGAGGACAGAGTCTTTTCGGAAGCGGTGGGACAATGGTGTAAATGAAGTTCTGGGCCTCCACCCTTCTCTGAAAGTGTTTGTTAGGCTGGCTAAGCCCAGCACCCTTTTCATGGAAACTTTGAGGTTTCTAGCCAACCCACACATCTCTCATAGCTTTCATTTGACCATTGAAAATAATTTCTAATATCCCTTTACACTAATTAATGAACTCTGTTGCAGATTCAGGTAGGAGAGTTAGAAGCTTTTGTAAGGCCACCTCTGGGAATATAAATACCATTTGGGATCTTTCAAATGCTCACTAACACCACCGTGTTGGTACTTCCTGCTTAGGGTGCTTCATATATTAACTAGTAACTGTTGAGGGTGTCCTAACATGAATCTACACACACACACATAAAGCTCACTATGGATGGTGAAGGTTTCAACATAAAACCCAGATCACATTAGAGAGGTACAAGAGTCCATGTGTCCTTCCCCTAACCCCCACCCTGTAACGATGGCATTTCCACCGGACTCTTGAGTTTTCAGTTTGAGGGAATCCTTTGAATAAATATGATTTGCTGCCTCCACACTTATGTGGTTAGAGCTCCAGCCTTGATCCTAATCTCCCTGATCTCTCATCCTCATTGATAGTAAACCAGTGAGTAGGCAAGTCAACTGTGAGTTAATCGGGTGGGGGGATTTTTAAATGCAAGTCTGATGTTTAAATGCAGCTCTGATTATGCCTCTTGGCTATCAGCAGTGACTTTCATTTGGATGGAGAGTCATGTTACTCAGGGCACACAGCACAGAAGCTGAGCCGCAGTGTAAAGCTTTCAAGTGACTCTTGGAGCTATTAAAGTGCCACTCATTTGGTAACTGTTGCTGTTAATTAAGTTTATAGCCTCATTATTAATTCTTGGCTCTACTATTGTTAGTAATTATGCTTCTATAAATTTATAGGAGTAGGCAGTACCTCAGGGAATTTTTCAAATTGTATATTAAAATTAGAGATAAATAAACATTTAAGCTTCCTTCGCAATATACGAAGAGTTTGGGGTTTTTATTTCCAGTACTAGGTACATTTGAAAAGTATCTGATGGTTATTTTCTCTCCTTACTGAGACATTTTCTACGTGGTTTGCAGCAGAAATTTCTATAACATATTTAACAATGTGGTTTAGTATTTAAACATTTAACCCATTCACTGATAACTTGTGACTAATTCCTACAATTAAACTTATGCCTTTGGCCAGGCGCCGAGGCAGGCAGATCATGAGGTCAGGAGATCGAGACCATCCTGGCCAACATGGTGAAACCCCGTCTCTACTAAAGATACAAAAATTAGCTGAGCATGGTGGCATGCACCTGTAATCCCAATACTCGGGAGACTGAGGCAGGAGAATTGCTTGAACCAGGGAGTCGGAGGCTGCAGTGAGCTGAGATCATACCACTGCATTCCAGCCTGGGTGACAGAGTGAGACTCTCTCAAAAAAAAAAAAAAAAAAAAAAAACTTATGCCTTTTATGAGAGCAAGCAGACAGAGAAGGAAAAGAAAAAACCTGGCATTTTGTGTATAAAAAATGGAAACTCAAATAATTTTGGTCAAATATAGGTGTAAACAAGTCCATGTGCATATTAACAACCCCTTCCACCATGTGTTTTATTTCTGAAAATACTTTAAATCCTTTTCTGTCTTCTGATCCAACTCTCCAGACAATAGTTGCTAAATGGTTTCATAGGTAATTATGGTGCATTTTGGTTCTTTTACCTACAGTTTGGTCTTTCTTTCTCACTCTTTTTTTAATTCCTTTTTTTTTTCTCTTATTCTGAGATGGAACAAAAATTGCCCATAATTCTCCAGGTTATAGAAAACATCTATTGGCATTTTGATGTAGTTCCTTTCAGATGCCTTTCCAAGCATATATCAAACATAGTTTAGATCACACAGTTTTATAGTTTGATTTTGCCCCTTAACATTTTATAAAATGATTATTATTGGACATTTAAGTTATTTATAATTTTTGTCCTTGCAAATAATAGATATTGGTATGCTAGATAGCTCTTTCAATAAATATTTGAGAGCATCTCTAATTACCTATTTAATGCCTAGCAATGTAAATTTTATGCCTAAAGGCATGAACATTGTTCAAATTATTGATATATACTGAAAAATTGCTTTCCAGGAAATGATGCCAATTTCCAGTCCACTAGAAACATTCCAGAGTGTCTCTCTTACTGCAGCCATGCCATTTACTATATCTAATACGATTATAATAATATTAACTTGCTAACTTTATAGTTTTTGAATTTGGAAACTTGAATGAGATAATGCTGGAACATCAAATAGTGACTTATTTTATCTCAGCACTTCATTTTGCTCTTTGGAGCTGAAAGAGTTCTTTTTCAACTTGGATTCAGTAGTTGAGGGGCTACACATTGACTGACAGTAGCCATATTACCAAGAGAAAAGACAACATTTATTTACCCATGCATGGGAGAGCTGCTCAGTAATGAGTAACCCACCAACTAGCCAGAGATTAGGGTTTATATACCAACTTAACAAAGGTGAAGGGGGCAATTAGGGATTCAGGGGGAAGGCATGAAGATGCTCTTGGGCTTTTCAGTGATAATGGGAATAGGAAATATGTCTTCATGGCGGCTAAATTAGGAGGAAACTGCCTTTGAGGGGAGTTAATGGCAGCTGTATTTTTGGGAGGCTCTGCTATAGTCAGATAAGGGAAGTTCAGATAAGATTTCTTTCTGCGTCTTCTGCAGCTCAAATGTTTTCACTTTAAAATAACCTTTCTAAAGACTCTGAGGGTCCAAGTGCATCCCCATACTTTCTATTTATCTTAACGTCACAAATAAATGTGCTCAATAATAGATACATTTTTCATCATGAAATGTATTGAATATTAGTAATAATGGTGTTTTCTGCCATTTTTGACAGATAAATTACCAGTAAGGGATGATACAGGAGGAGAAAAGGAGAAGATAAAGAACTGTCACAAGGATAATTTTCATTACAGATATGAATATATTTGTTTGGAACTGACAACTATTTTTAGAAGACAAATTAGGCAGAAGTGGTCACTACTGTATGGGCAAGGGTGAATAGTAGTGGTTTTCAAAAATTATTTAAACATATCTCTTGATACAGTATTTTTCCAGCTTCATTTCTTTTTTTTTTCTTTTCTTTTTTTTTTTTTTTTTTTTTTTTTTTTTTGAGACGGGGTCTCGCTCTGTCATCCAGGCTGGAGTACAGTGGTGCAATCTCAACTCACTGTAACCTCTGCCTCCCGGGTCCAAGCAATTCTCCTGCCTCAGCCTCCTGAGTAGCTGGGATTACAGGCGTGCGCCTCCATACCTGGCTATTTTTCTGTGTATTTTTAATAGAGACAGGGTTTCACCATGTGGGTCAGGCTGGTCTTGAACTCCTGACTTGATGATCCACCCATCTCGGCCTCCCAAAGTGCTGGGATTACAGGCGTGAGCCACTGCACCCGGCCTTCCAACTTCACTTCTTTCAAGCCACAGTCATGGAACATGTTTAAAACTTCTGAGTTACACTATTTGGGATAAATAGTCATAAATATCAGGAATGGAAAATTAGATTAATTCCTCCATATTTTGATATTCACCTTGGAAATAGTTTTCTGCAGATATTATTCAGACAAATTTCAGTTCCTTGAATCTCAGTTCCTTGAATCTTTACTTTTGTAGCCACCCTTGATTTAAACATCCCTTGGCAGCTTTGTGGATAATACAGTGTGAGAGACATAATTGAAAAGCATGACAAGTGAGAAAATGGGTTACATACCTCAAAACAAAGGCTCATTATACATAACAAAGCAATTCATTTGGGTCTCTCCATTGCATATTTGCTACAGATATTTATTGCCTTCCAACTCTTCCCACAGTCTTTTGCTAGTCTTAAAGGCATAAATCATTTGGTAAAAGAATATTTCTATTTCAACCAGATAAACTCTTTCCTTTTTATTTAGATTTAATATGAAGGTGAAATGCACTGCTCTCAGTGAACAGCCTTGTTTCCTTTTATTTAATGGGGATGGGGGCACTGAAACATTTCCTACGTTCTCTAGGAAAAGCATCCTTTTTTTTTCTCTCTGCCTTCATAACCCTGTATCTCTTGTCACTGATTCAGCTATTTGGTCTGGGACAAAGCGACTTTTAAGTTCTAGAGCTATAAGGAAGCTATAAAGGGAATACAGTTCACTCTGTTAGAGAAATAACAGCCTGGGAAATCAGGGACCAGAAATGTTACTCTCCAAAGGTTTGCTAGAGCTTTACTTTGAATTTTATTCCTCAATATTTTTGTTGGCTGGGATCAGTGACTCTAATTATATACAGAAGATAGAAACAGCAGTTATATTTAGCAAGCTGGAAAAGTCCCTGCAGTCTACCCTCAGAACAGCTAGACATACAGAGTTAACCTGAGATCCCGAAGGCTCTGTTTACTCCCTGAGAGAGAATGATGACCAAAGAGTGATAACGCAGGGAACAGAGTAAAGCTAGAGTGGGAGGCAAGGAAAGTTATCAGTCAGGCCTCTGGGAGAAGTCCCAGCCCCTGCCCCATGCTTTTGTTTTTTATTTGTCTAACTTTTTTTGTGTGTGGAGATTTTCCATTTCAGACTTTTGTTGCTTTTCTCAAATGTCAACCCCGTCTACCTCTCTCTGAACAAACAGCCCATACTTTCTACTTCACCAAAAAAATGGCTACCACGGGGATGATATCATAGCCCACTACTTTATGATGCTATCTATACCTTAGCCTGGGCTTCCAACATTTCCCTGTCTCCCAGGGAGAATGGATGTGGCTGCACCTGATCTTAGTGTCATCCTTTCTGCCTCCCAGTGGAGACTGTGAAGTTATTCCAAGGACAGTTGTTCCCCCTACCATAGCTGCTAGCTCCTTCCCTCATGCCAGGAGCCACTTATTCACAGGGTAAATGAAGAGAAAAAAGAGAGAGACCTATTGCTGAGCCTAGAGCAAGCTCCCCTATCCCTGCACCCGACATTTATAACAAAAGCTTGCCTTCTCTTCCATTCCCAAGTCTTTGGTGGGGACCAAGCTAAGACCATGTATGCCATTGGCCCCCGATACAGGCAATAAGAGGTGCATTGTCTGCAAAAGTCTTAAAACAATATTAAAATCAACTAAAAATTGGTCTTTTTTTTTTTTTTTTTTTTGAGACAGAGTCTCACTCTATTGCCTAAGCTGAAGTGCAGTGGCATGATCTCAGCTCACTGCAGTATGCACCTCCCGGGTTCAAGTGATTCTCCTGCCTCAGCCTCCTGAGTAGCTGGGATTACAGGCACCCACCACCACTGCCCACTAATTTTTGTATTTTTAGTAGAGACGGGGTTTCACCATGTTGGCCAGGCTAGTCTTGTTTTTATTATCACCGTGTTCCAACAATTCTAAATGATGTCAGCGCTGGGGAGGAAAAACATCTCCTCTTTCTACCCATCTTAAGTTCATTGGCTGGGGCCCCTGTAACAAAAGACAGATTAACAAGAGAAAATCACAGATGTTTGTTGAATGCCAGTTTTATGTGGCATGGGAATCTTCACAGGGAAATGAAGACCTGAAGAAGCAGGTAAACTGGGAGTTTTTATGCTAGCTTTGGTGAAGAGTGGAGAGTCATGGAGAAATGCATTGGGACAGAAAAAGTATGAGCCGAAGATCGTCAACTGGGAGAAACAACAAGGTCTGCATGTTCGCATTCCTCTTGCCATCCCTTTGTGTTTGGAGAGAAAGATGTTGTTTTCCTCCAGGCATAGCGAGGGCACCTTTCACGCGATCTGCTTCAGGGAAAGATCAGACAATCTTTGCTATACATGCTGTTTTCCAAATGCCTTCAACTTAAAATATTCAATATTCCAAGTCACCATATTTTGAGGTAGTATGTCTTGAACCTTATTAAGGGAGGAGACCACCCCTCATATCGTCTTATGCCCAATTTCTGCCTCCAAAGAAAGAAATAAAAAGTAAAAGGCAGACATGAAATCCACAGGCAGACAGCCCGGCGCCACACCCTGGGCCTGGTAGTTAAAGATCGACCCCTGACCTAATCAGTTATGTTATCTATAGATTACAGACATTGTATAGAAATGCACTGTGAAAATCCCTATCCTGTTTTGTTCCGATCTAATTACCAGTGCATGCAGCCCCCAGTCACGTACCCACTGCTTGCTCAATCAATCATGACCCTCTCACACGCACCCCCTTAGAGTTGTGAGCCCTTAAAAGGGACAGGAATTGCTCACTCAGGGGGCTCGGCTCTTGAGACAGGAGTCTTGCCGATGCCCCTGGTCGAATAAACCCCTTCCTTCTTTAACTCGGTGTCTGAGGAGTTTTGTCTGCGGCTCGTCCTGCTACGTTATCATCAGTGATACAATATTCCTCCCCAGAAAATCCTTTTGGTGGTAAGTTATAAACAATCGCTATAATGATTGTTGACCCATTGGCTTCCTACAGGCAACTCAGCTATACTCAGCTGAGTGTCAGTTCATAAGGGTTGGAATCATTTGAGTTTGCTGCCAGCACAGTTTGTGTCTCTAAGCCCTGTGATACTACCTAGTCCTATGTTTAAAGAGTGGGTTCAAAATAAACAATGGTAATACAACAATTCTGAGGATAAAGTGGCAGAGCTTGCCTTATTGCAGTTTTGTGTGCAGATCTTTCTCTAACCTTGTGGCATTTAATCCTTTGGAAGTGTTTTTTTTATGTTCTTCTTCTCCCTTAAGAGAAATACTTTAATGTAATTAAAAATTATTAATCCATTACTTTGTTACCTTTTTTGTACTGTAATAATTTTCTAACTGACTTGAATGTATATACAAAATTTAATAAAAGACTATGTTTTATGTTTGCCATTATTTTTTGGCTTTTATTACTATTATTTTAAGAATATTGTTGAAGGCTGGGTGCAGTGGCTCACGCCTGTAATCCCAACACTTTGGGAGGCCAAGGCAGGCACATCACCTGAGGTCAGGAGTTCGAGACCAGCCTGGCCAACCTGGCAAAACCCCATCTCTACTAAAAATACAAAACTTAGCTGAGCATGCTGGCACCTGTAGTCCCAGCTACTTGGAAGGCTGAGAAAAGAGAATCGCTTGAACCTGAGAGGCAGAAATTGCAGCGAGCCAAGATCATGCCACTGCACTCTAGCCTAGGCGACAAAGCATGACTCCATCTCAAAAAAAAAAAAAAAAAATTATTGAAGACAATTTTGTTGTGCAGAGCTTAAATGATCCTCTCTGGCTGACAGATATACTGGGGACTCCCTCTGTTCCTGCACACCTGCCCAGGCTCTTTCCTCTCCTTCCTCCCTCATTCCTGCACCTAGAATGTTTTCAAAAGTTATTCTAAAAGCCTAAAATAACTTCTGTGAAGACTTGCTATGATAATTCCAGCTCCTTTCTTTCTTCTCTGAATTCTTCTAACACATTATAGTTTTCCATACAATGTAGCACATGATGGTATGCCAGCTTAGACTTTTTCTAATATTTGTTTTCCCCAAGATAGAATGTAAGCTCCCTGAAAGTTGGGGTTATGCCTTATATTTCTTCTTTTGTGTCTTCCCAAACACAACTAATGGAAGTATCCCATTAAAATGTATACTCTGTAGTAACCAGCTCAAATCCTTCAAAAACATCTCCTCTACTCCTACAGACTTCATTATCCTTTCATAACTTTATGTGCTCATTTGAAATCAGGTTTTTCTAGAACTTTGGTCTGAGTGACCAAATGCAATTGCTTTTCTTCAAGGAAATAGTGTTTGCTCTAGGCATTCACTCCAAAGGCACACAAGGAGAGATAGGTGAAATCAACACGAGCAGTTAATTTCTGGTTTCACCATAAAATACTGATTTCTGTGGTTTGAATGTGTCCCTCGAAGTTGATGTGTTGAAAATGTAATATCAGTGCAACAGTGTTGGGAGGTGGGGTCTTTAAAGAGTAATTCAGTCAAGAGGGATCTGTCCTTATAAATGGGTTAATGCCATTATCTTGGGAGTGGGTTAGTTATCCAGAGAGTGGGTTGCTAATGAAAAGGATGAGTTTGGTCCATTTCCTCTCACTCTCTTGTGCACTGTTTTACTCTTCTGCCTTTCGTTGTGGGATAACACAACACAAAGGCCCTCACCAGATGCCAGCCCCTCAACCTTGGACTTCCCAGTCTCCAGAACTGTGAGAAATAAATCTCTGTTCTTAATTAATTATCCAGTCTGTGGTATTCTGTTATGGCAACACAAAACAGACTAAAACAGTGACTCTACAACCCTAAAGAGGTACTCACTGAAGAGCTATTAAGCATTCTCTCAGTTGTGTCAATGAAAGCCATCTCTATTGTGTTCCCTATCTTAGGCCAACAGTTCTCAAAATATTATCCAGAGACTCCCAGGAGTCCTAGAGACCTTTCCAGGGCATCTGTAAGGTCAAATTATTTTTGTAACATGACCCAGACATTATTCGCCTTTTTCTCTCTCCTAAGTGTATCAAGGCATTTTCCAGATACTATGTGGCATGTAATATCGTTATAGATTGAGTGTGGAAGCAGATATGAGAAGCCAGCTGTGGTCCATTAAGCCAGAGAGTAAAGAGATTTGCAAAGAATGTAAAAAGAATGTCTTCTCACAGAGTTTTTTGTTTGGGAAAATAGAGTAATAATTCATAAAAATTTCCTATTTATGTTAACATATGAGTTTATTGCCAATTTTAAATAAATTCATAAACACATATTTTTAAATTTTTCAGTTTTGATTTTGTATACAGCAAATACACTCTATGTAACCCACATAAACAAAAGGTCCTTGAGGCCCTCAATAAGAGTATAAAGACCAAAAACGTTTGAGAACGTCTATCTTAGGCCAAGGCAGAGATTTTTAGAAACATATTCTTACAATTCTTTCTTTGATTACTTACCTCCAAATCAAATCAATGTGCTGCAACTGAATCCAGTGGAAAAATTAATTAGCTCTATGTTAATTATTTGGGCTTGCTATGAAAATCCTGATCTTTGGGCCATTGACATCTGTTAGAAATTTAAACTCTTGGACCCTGACCCAGACCTACTGAATCAGATTCTGCATTTTAATAAGATCACTGGGTAATTTTAACCTACAGGTTGAGAGTTAATGAGCACTGCTCAACTTTGCCTTTCTGAATCTGGCTGGGATCTTTTTCCAACTTTACTGACCATGTTAATTAACTCCCTCTTCCTTTGATTCTCTCCTAATAAGGCTTGAAGCTATAACTGCAGTTTATCCTGATAAAACTTATTTCTGTAGGGCAAAAAAAATAATTTTCTCCTTCACTCTTCATGAATTTTTAGCTGGGACTCCCTGTAACAAAAGATGGATTAACAAGAGAAAGGAAACAGAAGCTCAATAACATGTATACTTCCTGTACACATGGGAGATAATGCAGAGAAATGAGTAAACCTCTAGAGTAGATCTAAAAAAGTTGTCTTAGTCTTCAGGCTTAAATACCATCCTTTGCTGAAACAGAAGAAAGTTATAAGGAAAGGCCTGGTTAAGAAGAGGTGGCCAGGAAAAGCATCATAAACAAAACCAAGGTTTGTTATGCAGATTTAAGTAATGTCTTCTGCATTGATAAGAGTCTGTACTGAGTTAGACATTTTCCTCTTCCTGGTGCAGAGAAGGAGACATTGTTACTAATGGAGATGTCCTGTATAGATGTAAATTTATGTTACAGAAGGGTAACTTTTCAATGCTTCTTCTGTATGTGCAGTTTCTCAAAATAACCTGTTCAAAATAATCCCATGCCAAAGAGGCCTATTTGGATGGGCATATTCTGGTTTCCTACAGTTGTATGTTGGGGTGACATGTCCTGAACGCCGTCACTTCCTAATTAAATCTGATAAAGGACTGACTTGTCTGACATTTATATTCATCCTACAATGTGAATGCAGTGAAGAATCAATTTACAATTGTATTTTTTATGGCCTTTTGAATTTGTGCCGTAGAGAAGGGGTGAAGCTGATACGTTGATTCAAGTGAGGAGTAAGAGGGGTGAGAAACTGTGGAAAAAAAAAAAAGTACCTGTGTTTCCTTCTGTTTGATGATTGTTGCACTCTCCTACAAATTCTCTTTAAGGAAATTTTCCTAGAAGCCTTCTACCTTGAATTTGTAAGAAAGTGACCTTTCAGTGGGTTGACCTCTTGGCTTTTACATGTAAAACCACTGGGAAAAAAAAATCCCAAGAGATGTAAAAACATTGAGAAGTTTCTCAAAAAAAGAAAGAAAAAAAAAAGAAGTTCATTTAGTCTGGTATAACTATGAGGTAAAAGAAATCATAGGATCTGAGAAAGAAGGGGAAAATATTCAGTTGTCAAAATTAAACTGTCTCATTTATTTAGCCTTGGAAAATAATAGTCACTGATATAGACCAGTGGGTTTCAATCTTGAATAAACAGAGGATCACCTATAAAATCAAAAAAAAAAAAGAAAAAGAAAAAGAGAAAAGAAAAAACCCTTGTCTGAGAGATTGACTCAGAATTTGATAGGTACTTACCTTTAAAATTTTGACAAGGCAATTGTGAAACACAATGAGAATTAAGAACATATGGCACAGTCAAATACATGAGCAGATGGGACACAAAGACCATAGTCTTTAAGTGTGTGGATTCAATCATTTATTCATTTTTCTTTATCCAGGGTTAGATCCTGTAGGGGCAAAGAGAATTTTCCCTTCCCCCTCTGAAGGTTCAAGTCTGCTGAAATGAACTGATGAGAGAAATTAACAGGGCAAAGGCATACACATTTATTAATGTGCATAAGCAAGGAAGCCATACAATAAAGGAGGCTCACAGAAAGGCCAGATAGCTGAAGCTTAAAAAGCACTGTCTTTGTAGAGGAGCCAGAGATGGTGGATGCCTGAAATTGAGGGTTTGTAAATGATTTTTAAGAGAGCTTAATGGACCCAAAGAGCAAACAATAGTTTGTAAATTATTCTTTTTGGAAGCTGAATTTATGGGAGGGTAAGGGGCAGAACTACAAAGCAAACAAAGGTTGTCTTTTTATGCAGATAAAGTTTCTTAGGCAATTTCCTGAAGGGGTCCTCAGAGGGGTAGATGAAAAGTTTGTCTGGATATGGTCAGAATTTTACTTGCTTTTCTTCTCTAGTGGTTAATCTTTCTTGTTAATTTAATGAAATTCCTAGGGAGGGGGTTTAAGACTATTGCATTTCTTTTAGAAAAAGTTTTCTTAATCAGATAGGGAAATTCCAGAGAGAGGTCCTCCCTGCACTTCAAAGCAAGGAAAACAGAAGGTTAGAAAGTCCTTGGTTCTGAAGCAACTTCTAAGGTATTCCAATTTCTTTTAATTCAAAAGTGGTCAGTATGCCAAAGCACTGTACTTTGGAGTATCATTTTTCTGAGCCACAACAGGCCTGTCCAGAGGTTTGAATTAAGCAAATTAACACAGGAATAGAACAACAAATGCCACATCTTCTTATGAGTGAGAGCTAAATATTGAGAATATGTGGACATAAATATGGGAACAACTGACACCAGGGACTACTAGAGGGAGCATGGAAGGGGGAGCAAGGGTTGAAACACTACCTATTGGTTGCTATGCTCACTACCTGGGCAATGGGATTATTTATTACCCCAAACCTTAGCATCACACAATATACCCATGTAACAAATCTGCACATGAACCCCTTGAACCTAAGATAAAAATTGAAAAGAAAAATAAATCCTGTTTAACACAGGAATCTTATGGCCTTATACATTTTCTAATGACTATTAGCCCAGTGGGAAACTTGAAAGTGTAGAGAACTAAGTTCAATTCCTCATTTATTCCCTAGATGAGCAATGCCATTGGAGTGAAGACTCTGAACTGAATTAAAAAGAATGTGTTAGACTAGTTTTTGTACCATAGATAAGATGGATGTACTTGTGCTTTTTAGGTACAGGAATTCAGACCTATAGAAGATCCCTGGAAGGTTAAGGAATGCAAATCTGCATTATCTGTAAGCCAAACATGTAATATGATTCACGCATATGCCCACCATTCTTTGTCAAATGTATGTGTGGGCTTGATTGACAGAAAAGATTTTTAAAAATCATTTAGAAGCACCACTGAACAATGATTCCTTTTATTAGTTAGTTTAGAAATTATTAATGACCATCGACTATGTATCAATTACATGTACCCTGGGATACAATAGTGAATCTGACAGCCCCAAATCAGAGAATCATACAGATTAACAGATGATTACCACCTAGTGAATTTAGTACTGATCCCATTATATCTATCTGCAGTATAAATTTAGGTGTCTGTAATTCTAGAAATACTGCTTTAAAGCCAGCATGTCTGCTCCCATCTCCCTGTTAGCCTGTACAAATCTGCTCAAGTGTTAATTAGTAATCCCAGGAGAGAAGTGCTGTCATTCACAATTTTCTCAAAATTACCTCTACAAATAGTAAACAATGGCTTGCAACTGATGGATATGATGGTTTTAGCCAAAACGTATTCTCACTCTATGTCTACTCAAAGTAGGGCAATAGTCATGATGGGGGGAGGGATGATAGTGAAAATGCATTAACATGAAAAGGTTGAAAACAATGATGCAGTCCAGTTACCTCTTTATAGAGGAGGACTCTATAAAATTTTGAGAGAGATACAATGACATGTTCTAGATTCATGGTCTATTAACTCTTGATCCTAGGTTTCTCAAAGGACTGAACTGACTCAAATATACTAGGGACTCCCTCTGCTCCCGCACACCTGCCCAGGAGGGTTACTTCTCAAGGTCTTGTGGCAGCCATTAGTGTTGTCCACCCAAACTGCTCAGGAATTGTGATAAGCATGGTCAATTGTGTCACCATTTGCACAAAGTCAGTGACTTACAGTGCTTCCTTGTGGAGGAGTTCTCTTCTCTATCAAATGGTGCCAGGCTTGGCCATGTGACTTTCTTTGGTCAATAAAATGTGAGCAGATGTGATATGACTATCCACATCCATGCTTAGGCTATAAGAGCCATCATGTGACTCAGCCATGCTCTTCTCTCTGCCATGAGAATGGCATATTACCATAGGAAATAGTCCTTCAGCCTGTGGAGATAGACCAAAGCAGAGCCATGGCCCACCTGCCACTGGCATGTAATGTGAATAGGAAATAAACCTTTCTTTATTGTGTACACCTCTGTGATTGGAAGGTTATTTGTTATTGCTGCATAACTTAGTGAAAGACAACTTAGACAGTAGGCCAGAGAGACCTGCCAACTTTTTCTTAAAGACCAGATGGTAAATATTATAGGCTTGTGGGCCATATACAGTCTGTGTCATAACTACTCAATCCTATGGCAAAAGCAGCTATAGACGATATATAAACAAATAGGTATGGCTATGTGCCAATAAAACTTTATTTACAAACACAGGTCTTTGGCTTGTGGGCTGTTTGCCCACCCCTGACATAGGATTTTGCTTCCTCACCTCCTTGAATTTGGATGTGGCCAGTGAAGTTGGGTGTGGCACTTGCTTTGCCTAGTGGAATGCAAGCCATTTAAAGAACTGGTGTAAGTAGTGGCTACTCTGTTAGTCTGAGTCTTGAGAGATACCATTAGAAAGCTGAGCATCGGCCAACCTATGCTGGACATGCAACGTAACTAAGAAATAAACCTTATTGTTTAAAACCACTAAGATGTATGGGGTGTTTGTTATCGCAGCATATATAACTGAGCCTACCTCTACTGATACAGGTCTATCTGGCATTACGTTTTAGGGCACCACCTCTGCTCACTGCCATCCCAGGGCACCTCATGGTATTCTGTGTTATTGACTTCTTTATAATGTTTGCATTGTAGACCACGATAACAGAATTTACTTAAAGATGGTGTTTTGATTATCATATAAGTGTGGGGGAGGATTGTTCTAGTGAAACAGCGTGACTGCAAATATTTTACAAATAGATCAATGAACTTCGTGAGCTCTTGAATATTTTCAAAGGTATGAAATCACCTGAAATAATTTTTTAGTTTATTTTTTTAGTGGCTAAAATCTGTTAATAGTTTGATTCACAAGCCTGGCCTTTGAAAAAGTAAAAATTGCCTAATGCTGCACGAGCCATGTTCTCCCTGGTGTGTAAGGGTTAGTTATTGGACTCTTGCTTGATGGTGACAGTGCAAGTTCATTGAAGTCATCACTTTATATCACCAGCCTGTCTGCAGCACGGTTGGGGCCACGCAATGGTTGGCTCAGACCCGCAGCTTCCTTTGCCTTATCCCCTTTCACGTGTGAAGCCTCATCTGCTGCTTGACAGTGCATGCCTGAGAGTTGCCTTTCCACAGTCCCTGTTCTCCTAGGTCTGGTTAATTGCTTCTCTGTGTAACATGTTGAACAGCAGCCTTAAATTATTGTCCAATTTTAGTCTACCAGGAACCCCTCTGCAGCTACTCTGATTTTCACTGATATTTCTATAAAGTTCCTATCCACAGGGGACTCTTTTCTCCCTTCTTTATGCTCAAGGGAGAATAAATCACAGAAGCAGCAATCCCTCCATGTGTCAAACTATCAATCCTAGGTGGAGCTACAAAACAAAAGGCAGGATCCCTTTGTTGCCAGAGAACATCCAGTCCCTGTACAAGTCTGCGTCTCAGGGGCCCAGGCTCATTAGCACCAAAAGAGTGGTTCATACTTTCCATACATTTTTCTCTACCAACACCTAGTCCCGAAGTTTTCCTTTATCATGAAAGATTACAGACCAGTGTTTTAATCATATTACCTTGACTGAGGTATGGTGAGGCCAGATGCAGATCAAGAGAGAGAAACAGGGATGGATTTTATAGTTTTGAGGCTCACAGTTCCCTGGGGAGACACAGCAGCCTGTGCCGGGCCACTCAGTGGAAGCACAGAGTGAGGCATGAGGCAGAGGGAGATGGGGGATGGTAGGGAAGCAGATTTATTGTGGTTTCCAGGGAAAGGAAAGGGAAAGGCAGGGTATGCAGGTTTAGGATTGGCTAATCTGAAAATGTTCTTAGGGCTCTGGGGCATAAAGGCTGTCCCTGGGTGTCTTGTACCTGGCCCCAGGGCAATGAGGGTAGGTGCACAGTGGCCCAGGGTGCAAGAGCCACTTAAGGGAAGTGGTGGGAGTTTAAACTTGATTGACTGCTCAGGAAGGGGGACTGACTGGCCTCTAGCTAGGGCCTCAAAACAGGGTGAAGACAGCGTAGAATAAAAGATGCATTACAACTGGGACAGATGCCAACATACTGGGGGTTTGTACCTACCACAATTATTCCTTACACTGATGTTTCATTTTGTCTAGTAAGAGTGAAATGAATGGAGTTCTAGACTGAAGTCTCTGTTTAGGCAGACTCTGAATTTGTTTTCTCATTGGTTCCCAGAGATGGACTGAGACCTGTGGATACCTCAGGCAGGCTTAAAATGTGGCACAAATTCTCTTTATTCAGTTGATACTTTTTCATGAGGGCTTCAAAGAGGCTGATTTTCTATTGCTAAAAATTGCATACCTCTCTATGTTCATAGAAAATAC
Organism: Macaca thibetana thibetana; assembly: GCF_024542745.1. NCBI lineage: Eukaryota > Metazoa > Chordata > Mammalia > Primates > Cercopithecidae > Macaca > Macaca thibetana. The sequence continues at coordinate 35,432,179 of NC_065584.1, read as the reverse complement.
CATTTACTTTATATATGAAAGAGCATTTGCTAATTTGGAAAACTTTTATATGCATTTCACATTTTTTATCACTTCTTACTAAATAGAAGAAGTTTCTCACATTCTCTAGGGATTGAACTAAGTGATAACTTACAAAGAAAGTATTGTTCAAATACTCGTTTTTTGCTTTTTAGGTTAGTAAAGTGTTTCCCCTTTTTCTAGCTTTTCTTTATGATTTCTTTTGTGATTTTGGGAACGTGCAACTTCTTTGAACACATATTAAATGTTTTTAAATTTAAAGAATGAAATGAACCACTTGCTTTTGTTACAGCCCAGTGGTTCTTCTTGCCTGCTGCACAGACAAAGCCAATGCACTGTGACAGTAGTGTTGCAGCAGAAAAGATGTAATTATTGCTAGGCAGTCAAGTGACAGAATGGGAGACGTTTCTCAAATCCACTGCCCCAAGAGCTCAGAGGCTAGGGTTTTTAAGGATAATATGGCATGCAGGGGGCTAGGGAATAGGTGCTGCTGATTGGTTAAAGATGAAATCATGGAGGTCTTCATGCACTGAGTCAGTTTCTGGGTAGGGGGCACAGGACCAGTTGAGTCAGTTCCTTGGTGTGAGTCATGGGTCCAGGTAGAGTCAGTCAGCAGTGGTCAGAATGCAAAAGTCTGAAAAATATCTCAAAGACCAATCTTAGGTTTTACAATAGTGATGTTATCTATAGGAACAATATGGGGGTGTTACCAATCATGTGACCTCTGGCTACATGACTCCTGAGCAGTAAGAAATTATAGAAAGGCAAGCCAGGGGACAATGGCTGGTTATCATTTAGTTACTCCTACCTTTTAGCACAATTCAGGCCCCTCCCATAATTCTAACCTTATAGCTTTTCATTAGTTTTACAAGGGTGGTTTTCAGTCCCTAAACAAGGAGGGGGTTAGTTTTGGGAAAGGGCCATTATCATCCTTGTTTAATATTAAACTATAAACTAAATTCCTCCCATAGTTAGGTTGGCCTATACCCAGAAGAGTTAGCTTGGGAGGTTAGAAGCAGAATGGAGTGAGCTACTTTTGCTGACTAGCTTTCTCTCACTGTCATAATTTTTGGAAAGGTAGTCTCACTCTTAGTAAAGAATAATATGCTATGCTTTATTCAGTTTTATAATTTCATTTGAATTTAACAAATAACTACAGACAGCTGTCAACTTAGTGATGTTGAGATTGGGGCGAGGCATGCGGTAATCCTCTGAAATATATATGTGCACCCCAAAAACATGTCATTGACATGGGTAGGCACCTGCAAGAGGGGTGCTTTTAAAACATTTTTACATGAAGATGCTTTCTACTTCAATGAGACTTTTGCCATGGTGTTAGAAGTTGCTGTGAAAACCAGGATAAGGGGCCACTATGTTTTCAATTTGTCTAGGGGTGTAACATCCCTCATAGTTAATCACTCAGGCAATTACTGGTTGGCAATATGTCCCGAAGAAGAGTAGCTTTTGAGCCATGTTCTTTGGATCACTAAGATTCTTCAAAATTGCTTTAGAGGTTCCCGTGAACATTTGGGTCACATTAAAGCAGGCTCATTATTTCCATTTTCATGTCCATGTAAATGAGGTTGAGTTCTTCACTTGGTTCTCAGCTTTAGTGTTGTTAGTATATAGAAATGCACTTGATTTTTTATGTTAATTTTGTATCCTGAAGCTTCCCTGAAGTGGTTCATCAGGTCTAGGAGACTTTGGAGGAAGCTTTTGGGTTTTCTAAGTATAAGATCATGTCACTGGGGACCCCAAAAGTGAGGAAGGTAGGAGAGAAGTGAGGGTTAAAAAATTCCCTATTGGATACAGTGTTCACTGTTTATGTGATGTGTTCACTAGAAGCCCAAACTTTACCATTATGCAATATACCCATGTAACCAACCTGCACACATACCTCCTGAATCTAATATAAAATAACAAAAACATAGCAAAAAATAGGCTCATTAGTAAGACAATAGCTGAGGAGCCCCGAGGATTGGTCACCTTCTAGGAGAGAGAGGAAGAGCCAAGCTGATTTACAACAATCCTGATCAAAGAAGGGCGACCTGTCCAGGGCAAGTCCACAAACCTTCCTCTCTGTATCACCAGGCCACAGAGCACTGGACTGCCATGAAGTCAGTGGAAAAGAAGAGTTCTACTGCTTAAACAAGTTCCAAACCACTGCTCTAGGATTGTTTATAAGAAAAGAAACTAAGAATAAGGACAATACTGAATTCAAACAGCTAATTCCTTAAGACCTGGGAACATTCTGTGTTCTTACACAGTTATAATTTAATCCACATACATTGGAACCACACCATAATTGAATTCTAGGTCAAGAGCAGAGTTTTGTATATAGCAGATTCAGTTTGGAGCACTCTCTGGGGATTTGGTTACAGAAAAATCCAGAGGATTTATCTGGGCTGTCTTACCCATAAAACTGCACAATGGCCTAGATTTTGGAGATGACATTACAGTGAGGGCCCCTCCAGGACATGCAATGGTATACACCACTATACACCACTTAATCTTTAGAAGGCTCATTTGAGTCACATTCTTTATGTAGTGTGTCCACATGTTAGATTTGGCCAGATTCTGTAGCCTGATACTCCAACTGGGGTGTCAGTTCCACATCTAGCCCATTAATTTGTTGCCATTATGAATACAGTAGACTTTAATGCCTTCAGAAGGAGCATGCTGTACTGCACAACTGCGAGGGGCCTCATTCCTATTGTGATCACACTGTGTTTTAGGGAATTGTGCCCCTTTATAATGCCATGACTTTGGGTGACACTCTCTCGCTTCTATAGTACCCAAGTCTGGATTGCATCTGAATTTGAAATCTCTACTATGAGACTGTATTGTTTGTTTTTAAAGTCAATGGAGCACTTGACTTGGAGCCAGAAGAGAAAGCTTGGGTCTTCACACTTCTTGATTAATTATCAAACCAGTTAATGCATTCGTCAAATGGGACAAATAATGTCTATTTCACAGGGCTTGTTGTGAAGATTATTTATACTCTGCTTTGTTATAGAGGTTTAAAGTGGACCTATGGGTTTGTATGAAATACAGCAAGATAACATAAATTAAAAGTAGATGAGGGATAAAAGGGGGTAAAGGGTCTAAAATGGGGTCAGTAAGTTGTACCTTTTGTGCACTGTGCGATCTATATGCTTGCTAGGAATGAGCCACAAATTTGCTTCTGTGCCCTCTAGCAGCCAAGGAGAAAATGGAAACCTTATTTTCTTTAATCATGGTGTCTACGAGATCAGGAACACAGTAGGAAGTCAGGAAAAATATTCCTTTTCCTAGTAGCTTAACAGAGAGAGACTGCCCTCAGGGGTCTGCAAAAGAGGACATTGCATGGTACAGCTTATAGTGTCTGCTACACAGAGAGGGTGCAAACTGGCAGTCCACCAATGTTACCATTTGTTGGGATTTTTGTTTTGTTTTGGCTTGATGTCTAAAAAGTTTGATACAACATTTAAAAGAATCAGATTTTGCAAAAGTTATATCTTTAAGTTTTCTTTTAAAATCAGATGATCAGTTAATATTATAACTATATATCAAAATTAATTGACACTGCATAGCAGCTTTTTTTTAATGTAGCAATGATTTCAGGTTTGCCACAGTCTCCACCATTCCCTACTGCCTTACTTACTACATTTTATTTCCTACTTGGCATTTAGGCATCTGATTTAGTGACTCCTATTCTACAACATCCTTGTAGTAGGCTCAGCAATACCTTTCATAAGGCTGAGAATCCCTGAGAGGATTGATTGATATTGGAAAATGCTGGTACTGTGTACAACATTGTTCTACAATGAAAGTGTAGAATTAGAATATTGAAGTTACTGTTAGAACTTTGAAATCATGACTGAGGGTTAAAAAATGCTTAATGAACAAGAGTCTCAAATAGCTAATTAAAACAACCTCAGAAAAGTAGTGAATCTTCCAAACTAATCTCCTAGCAAGTAGTTTACCAGAGTATCCATTCCAATTGCTCTTTAATCAAACAAAAATTTCAGAATATTTTATTTAAATATTTACATAGCTATATATTTTCATCAGAAAACAGTATCACAGGAAAGACATGTTTTAAGTATGCTTTTAAATGTATAAAGTGTGATGGTTAGACTGTATGATTTGGTGACAAGAGTCATTACTGTTAGAGGTGAATCCTTGTAAAACTGATATTTTTGTCAAGGTCCACTTTGGCTTCTAGACTTGTTGAGTTTGGTAAGATGTTTTGAGCACTGAGTTGCTAATTTTCCAGAAATGTAATTTGCAATGAAGATGTTGGATGGGTCTTTCCCAATTATCAGAGGAATTCTCCAAAGTTGAAAATGAGTGATAATTATCTAATATTCTAAAACATGCTGCTAGACATGGATATAGAATGTTTAATGAAAGATGTCAAAGTTGGCTTGTGACCACCAGCCCCATCACAGCTCTAGCCAATATTAGAGATGCCTGGTGATTTAGGAGGAGATTGTGGAGGGTTAGCTCAGTGAAGAGCCTCATAAAGAGTATTGGGGTGTTTTGCCTCCCACTGCCATGGAGAAGAGAAGAGAGGTCTTACCCTTACCCCAAGCCAAGAGAGAAGGGCTCTGATCTAGAGATTGGGGTTATAGCAACCATGGGAGATTGGCATTATGGCAACTGTGGGAAATTGACATCTCACTTCCCAGTTGGATGCCTGCGGAGCTCCCTGTAGGCTCATCAGAATGGAGCACAGACATGATTTTAGGGATCTGCACGCATATATACGGATGCTTCCAACATACAGTATTTGGTAGATGCAAAGCTGCTAGAGCAGCCTGTGAAAGTGAGGCAAAGAAAAAGATGTTCAGTGGTTGGCAAGCTCAACTTTCACCATTTGGCAGAGAAAGATGTGTACATTTTTGGGGGGCCAAGCAACATCAGGAAAGGAAGAGTTTGAGCAGTTGTTGCTGGTTCCTTGTCCAGAGGTGGCCTTTGGGTTGAGGCAACCCAGACTGTGAGAACCCTGACATGTATGTTGAGATAGAAGATGTGTGTTTTGGGGGAGGGGCTCACAAAAGGCTGGTCAAATGGTTCTCCAACCATGCTAGGGAACTTGGTATGGAGGATCCACGTGGGCCTCTGAAGAATACAAATGCACCCTGTGAAGATCCCAGGATGTGACTGCCTGCCTTGCACAGATGACTTTGGTAGCCAAGAGAATTGAAAACAGCAGGACCTGATGTAAAAGGTGTTCAGCTTCCTCACCACTGATGTCACTTCCCTGTGTTGACCTGAGAAGAGCTACAGCAGCAGAGTGATGGAGCAGAGAAGGAAAGAGGAAGAGGAGGGTAAAAGGAAAGGCTACAGTCCCCTCCCCACTACAGGTCATACAAAAGGAGGAGGGAAAACTTTGATTTGGATATGAGATTGAAGTTTTGATATGAAATCACTAGACTTTTAGTAAATGAGTGAGTCTTAGTTTCCATAAATAAGTGAAAGTGATGGAAAATGACGGGGTCTTCCTGAGATGTCCAGCTGCAGGGAATGGAGATCCACCGGAACATGTCAAAGATAATAATAAGAAAAAAAAATTGCTTCTTAAATTCCCACCATTCAATGAACCAGTTACCAAACCCATACAATACAGAGACATTGAGATTCTAATATGAATCTTTCCACAGAAGGAGGCACCTTCTCTTGCCGTCTTCTGTATATTATAACCATTTTTTGGAGGGTTTGGTGCTTCTTGTTCAAAATTGAAGTCTTGTAGCCAAAAGTCAAAATCATATTCTCCTAAAATTTACTTGAAAAATATTTCCTTTTACAGTTGAATTAAAGCAAATTACTTGGTTAATTAATGTCAAAGGTGACTCTGTTATAGAGATAATTTCTGAGTCATGATACTTAATACTTAAAAATTATATTTTGATTTTTATCTTTAGTCATGGTGATTTCAAATGAGGTTATTAAATCACTGTAACTCATGATTTATATAAAATATGAAGACATTAACCTGCAGCATCTTGGATTGCTTTTTTTTTTTAATTGTATTAGTCACTAGTATCTTCTAGCAGTTCCAGTTTTTGGAAGGCAGCCTCTAGTTTCCTATTCAGCCTCATCATAGCTGTTCCTTTTGGAGAGTGGTGGAGAATACAGGATTGAAGGTGACCCTCACGGCATGACAAATTGTCAAGCTGGCTCCCTCAGAAACCTTATGGGGAATGTATTAGTCAGCTTTGGCTGTCATAAACAAATACCACAGACTGGGTGGCTTAAACAGCAGAAGTTTATTTTCTCACAGTTCTGGAGGCTGGAAAGTCCAAGATCAAGGTGAAGGCCTCTCTTCCTGACTTGTAGAATCCCACCTTTTCACTGTGTCCTCACGTGGCCTCTGTTCTGTGCACTTAAGGGAGGGAGAGAGACAGCTGTCTGGCATCTCTTCCTCTTCTTCTAAAGACACCAGTGCTACCTATTAGGACCCATCTCTTATGACCACATTTAACCTCCCTAAAGGGCCTATCTCTACGTATAGTCACATTGGGGATTAAGGTTTCAACATATAAATTTGGGGGCATGGGGAGAACACAGTTCAGTCCATAACAGAGAGGAAGAAAGAGATTCTTAAAAAGTGTTCTCTTCTGCAAGTTGACATTTCTGAAAAATATGTTTATTCTCCAAATTTAAGAGACATTTAGAACCACTTGCCTGTGAAATTTTCTTTCCCAAATGACCAAAACTCAACTCAAACTAGCTGAAGCAAAAGTGGATATTTTTTAGCTCACATAGCAGATGACCAAGGGTCAGATATGTCAGCCACAGCTGGATCCAGGGTCCGTGTCATCAGGTCTCTGTCCTCCCCTTGAGCTCTGTGTCCCCCCCAATGTTGGCTCCTCCTCAGGAGGGTCCTCTTCCCGTGGTGGCATTGATGACCTGGGGCAGCTCCACACTGACCTGGCCCTTAGAATTTGCAGCTTTAAATGGAGAGAAACTGCCTCCCAAGAGTCAACTCTGACTGCCCCTGCCTGGGTTAGGGATATGTGTTAGCAGCCTGGACCCAGGGCCTACCTGGGTGGTTATGGGCTGGCAGTCCCAACAGCTGGGAGAGGACCAAATGAAAGACTCCAGGCAGATCAAATTGTAAGGCATGTCCACAGTCTTCTCCTTCTAGGTTTCTGAGCTAAAACAACTTATTTGTACTTTGTGACTTGTATAATTGTAAAATTGATAGTCCAGAGAAGGTATAAATTAGTTCATCTTTATATGTGTAAGAGATTCTATCTGAAGGTCATTAGAATCTTTTTGAAAGTCAACTGATGTCATATTGGCCTTTGCAGTTGTTGCTCTGCAGACTCTCCAGACGACCCAGCCTTGTCACCACCTGGAGATCTGACTCCAACCTGGCTAACCACAGGCTGTTGAAATGATGGCTGTGGTCTCTGCACACCTCTTCCAACCTCCCCCTTCTCTATCCTCTTATGCGTACCTATTGTTGTGGTCTAAATGTTTGTGTCCCCCCAAGTTCATATGTTGAAGTCCTAACCCCCAAGGTGATAGTATTAGAAAGTGGGTCTTTTGGGAGCTGATTAGGTCATAGAGGCAGAGCCCTCATGACTGGGATTAGTGCCCTTATCGAAGAGGCTTGAGAGAGACCTCTCACCCCTTTTCCCATGTGAGGGACACAGAAGACACCATCCATCTGTGAACCAAGAAGTGAGCCCTCACCAGACCCTGAATCTGCCAGCATCTTGATCTTGGACTTTCCAGTCTCCAAAACTGTGAGAAACGCATGTCTGTTGTTTATCAGCCACCCAGTTGGTGGTATTTTGTTATAGCAGCCCAAATGGACTAATACAGCTAATGTCACCCATCTCCTGTGAATGTAGGTGCTCAATCTCTTGCCTGAAATTCTTGGGGTCAAGTGTGTTCTGGAACTTAGTTTCTAATTTCAGAAAGGGCACATTATGTACACACTGTTTACTGACACCCTTAGCAGAGTCTGGGACTGCACCCAGAAATCCATCTCATTAACATTTCTGCAGAGAAACATATGAACATTTACACTACGTAGGATAAAGAAAATCAATAGTAGCCTTATATCAGTTCAGGTCAGGTTTTTTCACCAAACACATTAGGAGAAAGATTTGTTTTCAGGGCTTTTCATAGTTTCAGAATTATAAACAAGGAATCCTGAATTTACATTTTCTTGTTATGTATTAAGTGCTCATGACTACCTTTGTTGGACTCTCAGCAGCTGGGACTGGTATCCAAAAAATTTAAAACTTAAGAAACATTTTAACTTAAAGTACTTGAAGCAGCACTTTCCAATGTTTAAAGTATGTAACTAAATCTATGTGAATAGATAACTATACAGAACAAACTTTTAGCCAATATCTTCACTTCGAGTGGTTACTGGGGGGCAATGAATTAGAAAGCCACTATATATAAAATTAAACATTATTGTTTGTTCATTTCTTTAAAGTACAACTTACTATCCAGGGGAGAGGAAAGTACTCTCACCAAAGAAGATTTTTACAGAGAGAAATTAGGTCAACATGAAACTTGTTGGCAACCCTCTATTTGTAACAACCTTTGTGGGGTTTTCAGAAAAGGATTTTCCATGTCTTTTGTCTTCAAGAATGTAAATTGGAGAACACTCTTACCAGGAGTATGTGCAGTGCAAGTACCCAAAAATAAGTTTTTACCCCTTAGAATCATGGAGTTCAAGAGAATTTTCAAGTTTGCAATCCTGGGTCTCTCCCAGAGAGACTGAGAGGGCAGAATCAATTCCAGTTTTGCAAATAGGCCTGCTAACTTGTGTCACCATTTACCATCACGATATCTCAGTTATCGCATCTGTCAGCTCTAAGAGTCTTTGATGTATTTCAACATACCATGCTTTCAGGAACTTCTCAGTACTATGTTCTGATGCTTGGCAACTGTCGAGGATGAATTGGATGCACCTCTCCCTGACGCCTGCCAGGAGGCAGTTGGAGGAGGGGCTTAAAGCATTTTCTGGTAAATCCAAACGATCATATATAAGCTGCTATCAATGTGGGAGAACGGAATTAGGGGAGAGTCATCTCATTAGAATTGTGAAAATTCAGAATGGTGGAAATACTCAGTATGAAGATTTTCAGGTTGGCTAAGTGCATGTGAAATGTACTAATTTGAAAAACACTTTGGAATTGATTGAATTAGTGGTGTTCAATTAGTGGGGCGTGGTGGGCATGGTGACATGGGACTGGGCATCCTCGCATGTATGAGGGATCAGAAAACTGGCAATCCAGGCAACTGTGTGGCCAATGCAGCATTTTGGGTCCAAGCCCCTTGACCCTGTGTCTCTCTCCTTGCTTCATGGGAAATCCTGCCACCTGGCTCAGATACAGGTCTGGGGGTTAAGTGGAGCATGTGCTGCCAGCTACTGGTCAATGCCTTCAAGGGTGGAGAAGATCTCTTGGGAATCACCAACAGGCTCTAGGGTTGTCGTGTTTGTCTGTTTTTAAGTGACAGGCTACTTGATCTCATCCCATTAGTAGTGATGTTGCCAGAGGTAGAGCTTGCAGCCACCCCCTTCCCGTTAACTCTACCATCATCACCTGCCACTAACTACTGAAGGCTACCGAGTGGCCACAAGGCACATGATATTCACTGAGAGCCAAAGTGGCTTGCCTGCATCATTATAGTAGCTCTCCTTGTTAAGAGTCTCTTAACTATTTCCCTCCTTCCCACACCCCACTCTTCACACATACATGTACACCCGTACCTGAGCTAGAGCCCTGCTCCCGTCTACTCTCCTGGCCGTCCCCAAGCTGCCTGTACAAAGCATCCTTTTTCTGCTCCCTCAGCCTCCAGTATCTTCCTTTTTCCATACCTTTCACCAACAACTTCAGCCGTTATTAACCTTTTCCTTCTCTAAATATCAGTCCTACCACTTTTTTGGGGGGATGGAGGAGGCAGGTGGGAGGTGTATAGCTCCTCATACTTGCTGTTCTGTTTATCTATGGTCTATAGTAAACCATCCCCAAATTTAATGGCTTAACGCAGTAAAGCGTTTCCCTATCATCGCTCATGTTTTTGTGGATCGGGAATTCTGGCTGGGCTCAGCTGGGAAATTCTTTTGCTCCTTGCCGTATTGAAGGGGATTGCTGGATACTTTCACTTGGCAGATGGGTGACACTGGAGGTGATTAAGATGGCTTCGCATGCCTGGTGCCTTGGTGGGATGACTGGAAGGCATGTTCAGCTGGCTATGTCCACTGGGGCTCCCACACATGGTGGTCTCAAAGTAGTCAGACCTCTCTCAGGTAGCTAGCTTCCACAAGAGTGAGCATTTCAAGAGAAAGGAAGTGTAAGTGGCCAAGCCTCCTAAGCCTGGGCCCAAGATCCTCTCTGCTGTATTCTGTGGTTGCACAGTTATGCAGTCCTCCTAGTTTTCACCTAGACCCCACCTCTCTCTGTGTGTTATAACAAAGTCTGCTGCCACTGTTAATCTTCCACACGTGCCTCCTTTGTTCTCGAATGTTCTTGAAGATTGTATTGCTTTCTCCAAACCTAAACTGTCTCATAAGTTTTGGGTGCTTAAGACAAGTTTCAAGAAATGTAAATTGAAATGAAAAGTATTGGAGGAAAGAAAGTTTCCATCTCTAACCACTTTCTCAGAAGGGCATCAGGGTTTTTGCAGCAATTTGGGGATACCTCTTCTGATCTCATAGCTTAGGGCTCTGAACTAAACTCATGGCCTTTTCTAGATTTCTTCCTAGGGGTGTCGGGTTGAAAGCACTGAGGGACTGCCCTTTCTCCCCAGGGCTCAGCTGTGTCAAAGCTAAGCCCAGGAGTGGTTCCCACAGCCAGGCCGGGTGAGGGCGAGTTTATCCTGCTGTGCAGCACCTCAGACCAGGGTCTAGCCACTGGCGGCCTGCAGGCTGACCCCAGTCCACCACCTGTGAGCAGCCGCCACCACCTGTGTTTATGCCACCTATGAGCTAAGCACGATTGCTATATTGTTTGTTTGTGAGACAGAGTCTCGCACTGTTGCACAGGCTGGAACGCAGTGGCACGATCTCGGCTCACTGCAACCTCCACCTCACTAGTTCAAATGATTTCTGGGTAATTTTTTGTAATTTTAGTAGAGATGGGGTTTCACTATGTTAGCCAGGTTGGTCTCGAACTCCTGACCTCAAGTGATCCACCCATCTCGGTCTCCCAAAGTGCTAGGAGTATAGGCCTGAGCGACTACACCCAGCTGATTTTTTTTTTTTTTTTTTTTTTTGAGATGGAGTCTCACTCTGTCACCCAGGCTGGAGTGCAGTGGTGCGATCTTGGCTCACTGCAAGCTCTGCCTCTTAGGTTCACGCCATTCTCCTGCCTCAGCCTCCTGAGTAGCTAGGACTACAGGTGCCTGCCACCACACCCGGCTAATTTTTTGTACTTTTAGTAGAGACAGAGTTTCACCGTGTTAGCCAGGATGGTCTCGATCTCCTGACCTCATAATCTGCCCGCCTCGGCCTCCCAAAGTGCTGGGATTACAGGCGTGAGCCACTGCGCCCGGCCCCAGCCGATTTTTATATGTTTAGATGATTGAGAAATAGATTTTAAAAAGAATAATATTTCATGATACATAAAAATTATAATGACATTCAAATTTCAGTGTCCACAAATAAAGTTTCTTTGGAACACAGTCGTGCTCATTCACGTACGTGGTAGCTGTGGCTGCTTTCACACTGTGAGAGCTGGGTCTGGTAGTTGTGACAGCAATTATTAGATGACCTGCAAAGCCAAAACTATTTGCTATCTTTCTCTTTACAGACAAGTAACTTTTTTGCTGTTCTTGCCTAAGACCAAACACATTTTTCAAAGCTGGATTCCAGGCTCAGAGTTACAGCAAGGAGAATAGAAAGTATAGCTCATGATTGGGTGCTGACGGGACAAGGGGGAGAGATGAAAACCATTAAGAGCGTTAGCAACAAATATATTTTTTGCCATTCCTCCATGGAACAAATGACTTCCTAAAAACCAGCAGAGAAACTAATTACCTAAACCGGGAGAAGAATGAAAGACTCATTGTTAGAATATTCCTCACAGCTGAATTCTTTCTTTCAGTCTACTGTATTTTAGTGATTCCTAATAAAAGGAAAAAAAATGTATTTTTGGCCTCACAGCCAATTAATTTCTGCCCCGAAGCATAGAATATGATTATTTCTGTCATTATTTTAGTTTCCAGAGTCATTGATGATACAGGGAATGACACGTACCTATTAACACACTCGCACACTCACTCACACACTCGTGTGGGTGCATGCAGTTCCCTAGAAGATGTACTGGAAGGATCTGACTTCACTTTCAGGTGCCATCATGTCCTCCCAATTATTCTACAAGTGGCTTTTAAGATATTTCTATTGTATTTGTTGAAATTTTCCTGACATTTTGACTTGTCTAGACAATTATTCTGGCATCCAGCACCTTGTAGGAAACATTCATTTGAAATACCCCACTGTGCTTCCGGGGGAGCTCATCTTTCTGAAGCATGGCGGGTCCCTCATGAGGCCCTCTTTCGTAACCGAAGAACAAGCTGCAGTCTGAATGTGAGTCGTTAAAGGTATAGTATTGGGAGTTTTCTGTCTCCTGTTTTCCTGTTTTGTACTTTTTTTTTTTTTCTTTCTTTCTTTAATTTCATAGCAACTTTTGAATGAAAACCTCCCCACAGGGTTTGACATGCAATGAAACTTCCTCCCTTGGGAGGTGTCTCAGCCTGAGGGAAATGGAACAGCACCCCACAGAGGATTTTCCTCACTTCCTCCCTCTCTCCTTTACAAATCAATGTTAAAGAGCCTGCATGGATGTGGTTAGCACCATCTCTGCAGCATGTGACTTTTCAGTCATTTTCACCCGAAATAGGATTTCATTCACCAGTTACTGTAAGCTACTCGTGCCTTCTAATGGACTTTGCAGCAGTGATTCATCCACCCTGTGCTGGGAGAGAGAAAGAGACTTTAAGTGAGAAAGAATGGTTGGGAGAGGGGAGACAGGTAGGCAGAACAGCTGTGGCACCATCCTGCCCTATAAGACAATAATAATATTCAGTGTTAATCACTTTATGCCAAGAAATATTCCACCTGACGCATTATCCTGGTTGAATGTTATGACAAATCTGTAAATAGACATTACCAAATACAGAGGGGGAATTTCAGGTTCAGAGAGGTTAAGTGACTTGCCCGGGTAACACACCGCTGGTAATTCGACCTGACCTCCCTGCCCTTCTTCCACCTTTTCCATTTCAGTCAGTGGCAGTGCCATCTTTCCACCTGCTCCTGTCAAATGTGTTGGTGTGATTTGATTTCTTTTCTATTTCTCTCGTGTCCTACTTTGAATCCAGCAATAAATCCCTGCTGGCTTTACTTATAAGGTATACCCAGAATCTATCACCTCCGCCACCCTCCCCCCCTTGCCCCAAGCCTCCATCATCTGTCTCCTGGAGCACTGTGATACCCTTCTTCTTGGTCATCCTGCCCCTGCCCTGACTTCCCTAAAGCTGATGCCCAACACACAGGCAGATAAACCAGATCAGACTTGTGACTGTTTTCCCATGCTTTGGGCAATCCCATTGCATTCCAAATCAAAGCGGAAGTCCTTACAGTACTGCAGTTTCCTCCTAGCCCACGTTATCTCTGGCCTTCCCCTCTCACTTTCTCCCTCCACTCCGGTCACATTGGCTTCCCTGCTGTCTCTTGAATAGTCAGGGCCTTTGCCCTTGCTACTCACTCTGCTTGAAACACTCTTATCCCAGGAGACTGCATGATTGACACCCTTACCTCCTTCATGTCTTTACTGAAATGTTTTTTGCAGTGAAACCTACCTCACAGTTTGTTTGTTTTTTTGTTTTTGTTTTTGTTTTCGTTTTGAGACAGAGTCTCTCTCTGGAGCACAGTGGCACAATCTCAGCTCAATGCAACCTCTGCCTCCGGGGTTTAAGGGATTCTCTTGCCTCAGCCTCCCAAATAGTTGGGACTACAGGCACCCACCACCATGCCTGGCTAATTTTTGTATTTTTAGTAGACACAGGGTTTTACCATGCTGGCCAGGCTGGTCTTGAACCCCTGACCTCCAGTGATCTGACCACCTTGGCCTCCCAAAGTGCTGGGATTACAGGTGTGCGCCACTGCACCCAGCCTTTGTATAGCTTTAATGCATCAAACATGGGCTTAGTTCCTCATGCAAACTATTCTCCCGGGAAATTAGAGGATAAAAAGATAAAATAGCATATATGTCCTGCCCTCAGGAAGTTTACATTTTGAAGGGGGATACAACAGAAAGCTATAATTTGTAGCAGCATACAACACATGCCAATAAAACTTGCAACTCAAGCCCTGTGCACAGAGAACCATTTGGCAGAAATTCTAGAGAGGCTTCCGGGAGGAGATGCTAGTAGAGGAGACCTTGACAAATGGGGACGGATCTAGACCAAATTCCCCTATGCCACGTGCTCCTTTTTGCATTCAAAATGCTCTTGTTTGCAAGATTTCAGCCATTTACAACTCTTCTGGCACTCAGCCATGAACTAAAACGAGGTTCATGCCCACAGTATTGGTCTGCAGAAAAGCAAGAGACTGGATGGCAATCAGAACAAATGGAATCCTCTAGGGTAGGGAGAAGAGAAAGAAAGAAGAAATGAAACAGCATAATCCCAGAAACTGCCAGTAGGAAAGGATGGGAGAAAGGACAACTGGCAAAGACTCTGACGTGGTGTCCAGCCTTTCAGGTGTCACCTGAGGACATTGCTACATTTAACATGCAGCCAGACACACACAGTGACTACACATTTTGGCTTGGTTGGCGGCATTAGTTGAGTCTTAAACAAAAGCAGTTTCAGTTGCAAATCTTGTGCCAGGCTTTCAGAGAAAGAGAATAAATTATGCTGCTGTGACAAGCTGTTCCACTGTGGCAACAATAGTTTGGACTTCCAACGCTGCCTGTCAACCAGGACTGAAAATACATCTTCATTTGTTGTTGGGCAGCTGGGAAGATGAGTCATTAAAGAATTTTATAATACATCAAAGGCCATGATTTTCTACCTTTCATGCAGTTACACCTTTTCCCAAGTCCTCATTCTGCCACAAAAAACTTTTGAATGCACCAAAAGTTAGGTAGAAGTCCTTTTAAAAATTTCTGTTCTGTGCACATATCTCTAGGGGAAGTGCAGAAGGCACAGGCCATTCCCTTTTGTCATGCATTTCAGCTCCATAAAGATTTACTGACCACCTACTGTATGCCAAGCATTATGTTAGTCTATGGGGTTAAAAAGATGCACAAATTGTGGTCTTAAAACCCGTGCCTTTTGTTCAGATTATTACAGTACAAGAGAAGCAGCATCAGCCATGTGTTTGGGAGGCCAGAGTAAGGAGAGAGAGAGGAAATAGTGTACCTCGTTAATATTGTTCCTCTCATTTCACTACTATATTAATCTGTCCTCATGCTGCTAATAAAGACATACCCAAGATTGGGTAATTTAAAAGGAAAGAGGCTTAATGGACTCACAGTTCCACATGGCTAAGGAGGCCTCACAATCATGGCAGAAGTTGAGGGAAAAGCAAAGGGCTGTCTTACATGGCAGCAGGCAAGAGACCTTGTGCAGGGAAACTCCCATTTATAAAACCATCAGATCTTGTGAGACTTATTTACTACCATGAGAACAGTATGGGGAAAACCATCCCCATGATTAACTTACCTCCCACTGAGTCCCTCCATGACGCATGGGAATTATGGGAGCTACCATTCAAGATGAGATTTGGTGGGCACGCAGCCAAACCATGTCAACCACTGTAGACAAGACCAGGTTCAGACCTGGTCAGTAGTCAGATGAGCCTGTGAGAGAATGGTGCCACATCTTCCCTGTAACAGCACAGCATTTTAACCTGTGATGGATGTGTGAGCAGTCATTTCAACTCTGTATTAGTTTTCTACAGTTGCTGTAACAAATTACCACAAGCTTAATGGCTTAAAACCATGTAAATATATTATCCCACAGTTCTGAAGTCAGAAATCTGAAATAGATAGACTAAAAGCAAGGGGTGACAGGCTGCATTCCTTTCCGGAGGCTCTAGGGGAGAATCTGTTTCTTTGCCTTTCCTTGCCTTTTCCAGCTTCTAGAGGCTGCTGGCATTCCTTGGCTCTTTGCCCCTTCCCCTCTTCAAAGCCAGAAGCAATAGTTGAGTCCTCCTTACACAGCATCACCTTTTTTTTTTTTTTTTTTTTTTTTTTT
This sequence comes from Macaca thibetana thibetana, assembly GCF_024542745.1. Taxonomy (NCBI): domain Eukaryota; kingdom Metazoa; phylum Chordata; class Mammalia; order Primates; family Cercopithecidae; genus Macaca; species Macaca thibetana. The sequence goes on along the minus strand of NC_065584.1, from coordinate 35,415,940 downwards.
TTTTTTTTTTTTTTTTTTGCCTTCTTCTTCCACTTTTAAGGACTCTGTGATGGCAATGGGGCCCCGGGATAATCGAGGATAATCTTCCTATTTTGAGAACAGCTGATTGGCAACCTTAATTCTAAGCAATCTTAATTCCCTTTTGCCATGTAGCTGAACATATCCAGGTTCTGGGGATTAGGATGTGGATGTATTGCGGGGGGAGAATTATTCCTCCTACCACCAACTCTTATCCATCTCTAAAGCCACTGAGTTTTTGATAAATCAGATAAGTACTGGGGATATGTACTCTGGGCTCAGGAATGAGGAGAGTTACCTGGCCTTTGCCAAGAGTGACTTCATATCACCATACTCAATGCAATTGAGGTGACTCAGTCAAGGGGAAAACATAGACAGCATGTTATATGGAAATAGCACTTGCCTGGTAATCAGGAGACTTCGATTTTAGCTTCTCTCTTTCAAACAGACTATTGAGTGTCAGTAGGCAAGTTGTTGAACTGCTCTGGGCCTCTGTAAAAAATCAAGGTTGTGGTTAGATGTTCTCAAATCCTCTTTCGCTCTCAATTTCTACAGGAAATGTTCGGGAAATGGAGAAAGGCTGGCCTGTGGAAATGCAGTGCCATTATTTCAGCATCAAAATCCTGGAATAATATACAGAATGTTGCATAATATACAACTCAGTGTCTGTGCCCTTTTATTTCTCTCTTGGGCCCAGCCCCATCATCCTGTCCTTGATCATTGTAATGCAGTATTCACTACCAGTCTTCTTTCCCCCTACATTGGAAATTATGCCAAAAGAGTAATGCATGAATTAGGTAAATGAATCAGGTGAATTAGAGATAAAATTACGGCTCTACAGTTGAAATATCAGCTTTAAGAGAATTGACTTGGAGACTGGGTGCAACGGCTCACTCCTGTAATCCCAGCACTTAGGGAGGCCAAGGCGGGTGGATCACCTGAGGTCAGGAGTTTGAGACCAGCCTGGCCAACATGGCAAAACCCCATCTCTACTAAAAATACAAAAAATTACCCGGGCATGGTGGCGGGTGCCTGTAATCCCAGCTACTCAGGAGGCTGAGGCAGGAGAATCTCTTGGACCTGGGAGGCAGAGGTTGCAGTGAGTGGAGGTTGCAGTGAGCCAAGATCACACCATTGCAATCCAGCCTGGGCAACAAAGGCAAAACTCCATCTCAAAAAAAAAAAAAAAGAAAAGAAAAGCGACTTTGAGATGTATGGGGTCACATATAATTGAAAGTGCGCATTCCACAGTGACTTGAGAAAGTTGATTCCGGCTTTCAAAGCTTGCGTTATGGGTAAGAAACTTGAGCCTAAAAAGAACTCATATGTATGTGGGTCATTAGACAATCTCCTCCTTCACCACCTTTTTTTTCTTTAATCAAAGAATTATACATATGCAAGTAACTGAATCACCATCTTCTTTCATTTTTTTCCCTCTTTAATCACAGCTGTGAAGAAAGTTTCCAGCTAGGCATTAAATTGGGTCAACAGCTAACACAGCATAAGTGTGGACAGCAGGGGCAATCGGTGGTAGATACACGGGAAATAAATGACACTGTGCCGCTGGCATTGATAAGCTGTTGAATAGTGCAAGGGCCCTATTAAGATTTAAAGTAATAAAAGATGGGAGGAAATATGGTTGCCAGCAGCTGATAAACATTCTTGCCTTATGAAGGCATTACTTTCACTTAAGGGCTTCTAGTGCCTGGAGTATAAGCTCTTGTGGTAACCTTTTTCCCCCAGAGCAGACCTAAAGAACACCTAGGAATTGTCATCTTTGTAGTTCCTCAAAAAAGATCTTTGGGTGGCTGCGAGCAGATCTGAACGTATTAGGTATGGCAGGTACCTGGAGCTGCATCCATTTGCAAAGCTATCAATAAAGAAAGGTATAGAAAGGATGCCCTTGACCCCGGTATGTGCAGATAGAAATAGGATTTCCTCTGGAATGTGCATGTGAATGTGCCTAGCTGCAAAAGAAGAGGCATTCCCTGCTCAGGTGTGTAGACTGATTTAGAGCCATTTGTTTCTACTCAACAGCAGTATTTCCTCACCAGGAAACAGTACTAATTCCAGGCTAGGACAGTCCACGGAGTTGGTGGCTATGCCCAGATCGTTCCTGGAAATCTGAGGGAGTCATTTCTTCCCATGCCACAGCCAGTAAGGGGTACACTAGATAGTCTTTTCCTCTGGCAAACCTGCAGTGACCAGGACCATGTACTAGAAGTTCTAGCACTATTCATCATTGGCTCCAGAAATGGCTTTCCCCTCTGAGCTCAAAGGTAGGCTCATCCTCTGCTATTAGTCCATTAGTCTATTAGTCCAGTGGGATTGGAACTCAGGTGCACACCCCTGGGCTCTCCAACCACTGGTGCTGCATCCAGAGCTTGGGGTTCTGCTTTGTGCCATCAGGTCATCAGTGACATGACTAGGGCAGTTCAACCCGCACCTCTGGCATCACTCCCTTCCTCCCATGGGCTCCTACCATGAACCCAAAGACCACAGGGCCAGTTCTCACCTTTAGGCCCAAGGCTGGGCCTTCAAATAATGGCCTCCCAAAGATGCCCACGTTCACATGCCCAGAACCTGTGCATATGTTACCTTATGTGGCAAAAGAGACTTTGAAAATTGGAGTGAATTATGATACGGAGATTGGCCTGGGTTATCTAGGTGGACTCAATGTAATCAATAAGAGGGTGACAGGAGGGTCAGAGTCAGAGAAGTTGTAATGATCAGGAAGCCATGAACCAAACAGTGTGGACAGCCTCTAGAGACGGGAACAAGCAAGGAAGCGTATTCTCTCCCAGAGACTTCAGAAGGACCTCACCCCTGCCAACTCATTCCCGGACTTCTGACCTCCAAAAGTATAAAATAATACATCTGTGCTGCTTTAAGTCACCGAGTTTGTGATAATTTGTTACAACAGCAGATGGAAACTAATACAGTTTATCTTATTCCTTTACTCATGATTAACTACTTTGGGGTTAATGAACAATAGTACATCCACTTCCTTAAACGAAACACTTACCTTCACCCACCAGAGTGGAAGTTTGTCACCCTGGTTCCAACAAATGCCACAAACCACTGTATGATCATCTTTGGGTAGGTCAGTGTCTGCTATGGTATTTTTCTTTTATATTGCAATTTACAAAGTGCTCGTTTGTCTTATATGATAGTTATATATGGAAGGTAGCATTACTATTTCACTTTTCTGATTTTCTAAAAATAATCTTTAATGAACACATATTAATTTTGTGATTAAATGACACAATAATTAGAAATTTTAAAAGGAGATGGCAGTTTTAGTCACTTAATAACCATAACACTAACAAATTCAGGCCACATGCTATCTCAGTGGATAGTCCCCAAAGCCAAGTGAGGCTGGTTCATGAGGCATTTTAGACAGCTGAAGGGACTAAGTATACACTGGAAGATTGGGTACGGGGATCAAAAGACAACTCTACAACAAAGCTTCATGGGCCATTGGTTTCACAGTCGGGGAACTGAAATCCAGGCTACGGATTCAAAAGCTTACAACCTGGCAATTTATGTAGCATAGGGAATCAATGTCTATAGTGTCAATTACATAGAGGCTAAAGCCTCAATTATTCTATTTCTGTAGGCGGGATTCCTACATAATCTATAGCATCTATTGGCATAAAACATTCTTAGTGGCCATACTGGGTACAAGCATCCCATTTCTCTTTCTGTCCTTCCACACACTACCAGTGTCTCTCGCTTATTTCTCCCTCACTCTAATGTTCATGTGTGGGTTATTTGAGCTTCTGAGTTAATTCCTTGTGTATATGTAAGGAACATATTAGAAAATTATAACTAAAGTGTAGTATATATTACAGAGTCTCTACTTCCCATGAGCAGCTATGGAGGGCACCTCACAGGAGAGGGTTAACTGGCAGTAGGTGGACAGATGGGTAATGGGCATCTTTCCATTAGGAAGCCAGCATCAGCACAAGGGGAAACCCTGTCTCCAAGGTCTAGACCTCTCTGTCCCATGAGACTTCAGGGACTGGGACCGGGTAGTAGGGCAGAATTGGGGGAAGGAGGCACTTAAGAGCTTTGGGCAGCTGCTATCTAATATATAGATTTTATTTCAATATTCTAACCATTAGTGATGGTGTGCTGCTGGGTACATGTCTGCCCATAAATAAACATGGACTGTTGGTTGACACTTGCATTTTTATATAGAAAAGCTCATGCTACCTTATCACTTTTTGCACAAAAGTTGAGACATTATGAATATTTTTTTTAAAAACTTGTATCTTACTCCTGTACATTGAACATATCTTTCCTCATCTGAAACTATCCAAGCAGCCAACTTTTAAAAATTAATGGAAGGAGAGGGTCTATAGCATGCATTCTCAATGGGGGCAATGTAGCCCCCCAAGGGAGCCAAAATTGGTTCTGGGTTGGGAGTGGTAAAAAAAAAAGTCTTTAAGAAAAATAAATCGCAGAATATACATACAACACATAGATTGATATATATCTGTGATATTAAAATTTCATATGGAGGCAGTTGGGAAAAAATGTCTAAAAAGCCTCCTTAGGGTGATATTTGATATGGTTTGGCTGTGTCCCCACCCAAATCCCATCTCAAACTGTAGTTTCCATAATTCCCATGTGTTGTGGGAAGGACCTGGTGGGAGATAATTGAATCACGGGGGTGGTTTCCCCCATACTGTTCTCGTGATAGTGAATAAGTCTCATGAGATCTGATGGTTTTATAAGGGATTTCTGCTTTCACTTCTCATTTTCCTTCTTGCCTATTGCCATGTAAGACATTCCTTGCCCTTCCACCATGATTTTGAGGCCTCTCCAGCCATGTGGAACTGCAAGTCAATTAAAACTCTTTTTTCTTTAATAAATTACCCAGTCTCAGGTATGTCTTTATTAGCAACAAGAGAAGAAACTAATACTATATTGAAAAAAAAAAGTTGAGAAACACTGATCTATAGTAAAATTTCAATATCCAACATCTACTATTTTTTTGACTGTCCATTCCTAGTAGAATGAAAGTTCCATGAAGGTAGGGATATTTGTCTGTTTTGTTCACTGATTTCTCCTAAGTGCCCAGAATGATGCCTGGGATGTAGGAGGTATTCAATCCATACACATTGAATCGAATGCATGAATGAACAATTTCCCTCAGTGTCCCAGAGTCCACTTTCTCTCAACACCGCAGCTGGCAAATTGGAAGGTTTGTGAGCAGTGCTGGAGCTGGGCTCTTCCAGGTGCATGCACAGTAGTTTAAGATAGCAGGTGCATCAGAGGAGGCCTCTTTATTCCTGGTACTGTGCACTTTGATCTTGACTATGAGCCCCTTGCAGACTCAAGCATCCATTGTTTGCCTTTTAAATATCTCTACTGGCCAGGTGCGGTGGCTCACACCTGTAATCCCAGCACTTTGGGAGGCCGAGATGGGCAGATCACAAGGTCACGAGATCGAGACCATCCTGGCCAACATGGTGAAAACTTGTCTCTACTAAAAATACAAAAATTAGCTGGGAGTGGTGGCACGTGCCTGTAATGCCAGCTACTCAGGAGGCTGAGGCAGGAGAATTGCTTGAACCAAGGCACTGGAAGTTGCAGTGAGCTGAGATAGCACCATTGCATTCCAGCATGGTGACAGAGACTCCATCTAAAAAATAAAATTTAAAAATTTAAAAATTTAAAAATCTCTACTGTCCAGGGAAGGTGCAGTGGTTCATGCCTATAATCCTAGCACTTTGGGAGGCCGAGGCAGGCAGATTGCTTGAGTTCAGGAGTTTGAGACCAGCCTGGTTGACATGGTGAAACCCTGTCTGTACCAAAAATTTAAAAATTAGCCGGGCTTGGTGGTGTGCGCCTGTACTCCTGGCTATTTGGGAGGCTGAGGCAGGAGAATCTCTTGAACCCAGAAAGTAGAAGTTACAGTGAGTCGAGATCGTGCCACTACACTCCAACCTGCATGACAACAAGACTCTGTCTCAAGATAATTAAATAAAATAAAATCCTCTACTGTCTACTTCCCCCACCCCTGATATCCTAACTATGTGGCCCAAGTATTTCTTTAGCCCAGTTCATGAAAGTAAGGGACAGTGGACAGTGTCCTTTGATAGGAGGGTGGGGAAGAATGGGAAAAGAAAACAGTAGTGTCTGGAGGTGCAAGTGGCGGCCAGAGGGAGGGGCTTTACAGATTACAGAGGGAGGGGCTTTACAGATTATTTGGGTGTTTGAAAGTCAGTTGGTGTTACCTTTAACATACAAACATGTATTAGGAATCTCTGAGCATCCTTTAACAATTCCTAAATTTTCAAAACAGTTGTGTCCAAATGAAACACCTTGTCCAGAAACAATTTGGTTTTAATAGAAAAAGAAGCAAAATAAAAATACTGATTTACAGGCTCGTGGTAAGGGGTTTGGGGAGGCAGATGAGAAGAGAACCTAGAAAGGATGTCAAGAGCAGACTTAGCTGGCTTCACTTTGCCTTGGGCTTGCTTTCCTACAGATGTTTACAGAGTTGTTTTTGCCCACCACACTGGGAATATGTATTGCTTAGAAGACACATGGCAGTTAAGGCACACGGCACATGCCAACAATATATTGCATGATTTGATGCCTGTTTTCAAGGAACTTCACTAGGAAGTGTGTGTGTGGGTTTATATAGCCACATACATACATATGCATTTATATATGTTCTATATACTTACAAATAAATACAGAATTTGTTACAGGAACGTGGCCTTACACAATTGTGGGAGTTGGTCCCACCATCTCCATGAAGCCGTTGTCTGGGACAGATGCTGGAGTTTGAAGCCTGTAGAACAGGAAATCAGATATTGTCTCAGTTGGCACCCACACAGTACTATAGACTGAGTGGCTTAAACAACACACGTTTATTCTCTCACACTTCTAGAGACTGGAAGTCCAAAATCAGTGTCTCGCAGGGTTCGGTTTCTGGTGGCTGTGGGCAATGCCTCTTGTTGTGTGCTCACATGACCTCTTCTTTGTGCACATGTGGAGAGAATAGGACCTCTGGTGTCTTCTCTTATAAAGGACACTCATCCTATCTGATTGAAACCCTACCTTATCCTCGCTTAACCTTAATTACTTCTGTAAAGAGTGCTATCTCCAAGGACAGTTATATTGGGGTTAGGGCTTTAACATATGAATTTTGCAGGGACATGAATTGCAGTCCATGATAGATGTAAACTTGAGAAACAGGAAAAAGCTGGAACCTACAAGCAGAATTGGGAACCTGTGAGGTTGGACTGAAACCCAGATCAGTTCTTGCTGCCTCTGACCTTGATGTGTGTGTTCTGGAGGAGATGCTGGCATCTCTCATCATGGAGCTAATTGCAGGACAGGCCCAGAAGTGGAAGAAGCTGGAAGAGAGTCTACAGGAAGGTGGGGCAGTGTGGGCCCAGCTGCTGTTGCCCGCCAAAGAGGTGAGCAGCAGATAAGTGACGAGGTATGTGAGCTCACGCACCCGGTCCACTGTGGCACTTCTGCCCTCCAGATCCTCCATATGAAGGTCTCTTTGGCCTGCTCTGCTCAGAAACATACAAGGCAGGAGATTCTGGGAAATCTAGCTGAGTCCAGCCACGTTGACATGCTACAAAGCCACCACAGTCTCTAAGGAGAAATTATGTCCAGGGTTGGGGGAGATGGGAGCCATTAGCTGTACTTGGATGAACAGTTAATGGCCCAGAAACTGATCTAGAAAGGGATCTCCGTTAATGAAAAAAGACAGTGGTATAAATAAGGGAAGAGTGGTTTGGTGATAGGGTGTTGGTTCAGAATTAAAAACATGAGAATGACAAAGAAAGGGTGAGGGAGGCAACTGAGATGCCTTTATTAAGTATAGGGTAGAGAAGTGTAGAATAGAGAAGGCAAAGAAAAGCAAAAGAACTGAATAGCTAGAATGTATTAATGCAGAGCATCAGGCATGTGGAGCCAGCTAAAAAGTGAGAGGTCAGAAAAGATTCTTAGAGCAATAGCCACATTTATTTCATGGACTCAATGATACTGAGTTTCTACTACTACAAGGTACTGTGTTTGATGCCCATAAAAATTATTAACATGTGATTCCTGCCCAACATTATTGGAGGCAGGGGTTGTGAAGTCAATGTGGTCCCCACCGCCATGCCCCCATCCCAAGACAAACTCTAAAGGTATTTACCTGGGTTTTCTTTTGAAAAAGGAACAGGTCTTATTTTTTTATGGGAGCTGAGGGCAGTGGATAAATTTGGAACCAGACAGTTGAAGTATTACAATAAGCATCAGAAAAAATGAATGGGTTTCTTAAATAATAGGGAATAGAGATAGAAAGCAATCAACAAGGCTCATTTTAGAATTAAAACTCTACAAAGTAAAAGATGTAGCCTGAATGACCCTTGAAATCACATGTATAATTTATAGCACCTGATTCCCTCCAAGTCATTGTACAGAAAATGTATGTCTCAGCTGTGCCATACTGGTCAATCTGGTCTAGCCTCAGTCTTGTCACATGTGGTGATGACATATTTACATCACAAAACAATTGTGAAAAACAACTGCTAATGTAGTTACTCAACAAATGTAGTGTGCACTAACCTTATGCCAGGCACTATTCCCAGCACTGGGGACCCAGAAATGAAGAGAGAAACAATGTCCTCGTTCTCATGGAACTTGCAATGTAGTGAGAAGAGACATACAAAAGCAAATGAGGAAATCATTTATTATTTAATCTCTGACTCTCTAATATCATAGAAATCATACTTTTACATTCATCCAGAGAAGTAGTTATTATTACCTTTTTCAAATGCTGAAACAGAGGTTACTTGTCTGAGACCTCTTGCTATCAAGTGTCAAAGGTGAGACTGAGTCCAGGTCTTCTGACTCCATATGCCCAGCACTCTTCAAACAGCCAAATGCCTCGTCCCACAGAAAATAGAAGCCCATAGTCCTCATATACTATAAAACTTAAATAGAATACATTATCTCATGTGGACAGATGGTTATGACTTTACAAACTAGGAAATCCTATGTAGGCAGATGTTTAGTTGATGAAAAGAAGCATAAACATGACCCTAATGAATGCGTGTTCTGCAAGTTATTGGTTGCTATTAATACAGAGGTAGTTATGCTGTGTTTACGGACAAATAAGGCATATGTAGCAAGCTAAAAAGTGAGAAGTGAAACAAGATTCTTTTTTTTTTTTTTTTTTTTGAGACAGAGTCTCACTCTGTCGCCCAGGCTGGAGTGCAATGTTGCGATCTCAGCTGGCTGTAGCCTCCACCTCCCAGGTTCAAGTGATTCTCCTGCCTCAGCCTCCTGAGTAGCTGGGATTACAGGCACCCACCACCATGCCCAGCTAATTTTTGTATTTTTAGTAGAGCTGGGGTTTCTCCATGTTGGCCAGGCTGGTGTTGAACTCCTGACCTCAGGTGATCCGCCCACCTCAGCCTCCCACAGTGCTGGGATTACAGGCGTGAGGACCGCACCTGGCCTGAAACAAGTTTCTTAAGGCAAGAGAAACCACTGGGAACTAGCCACCTGTATTTCATGACTTCAAATGATACCAAGTTTCTACTACTAGAGCGATACATGCAATAGAGGAAATAAAAGGTGGTGATGGGGGAGGCGATCTCTTTAGACTGGTTGGTGAGGGAAGGCCTCTGTAAGGAGACTATTGAGATACGCCTGAGGAATGGGAAGGAGGCAGATCTCTGAAAACCTGGAAGAAGCCCTTTCTAGAAGGAACACACGTGCAAAGGCCCTAAGGCAAGAATGAGCTTGGTGTCCTTGGGGAACAAAATGAAGACCAGAGTGGCTGGAGATTGCTGAGCAAATGGGACATGATTAATTCATGCATCCGGAAAAATAGAAAGGAGCTAGATCCTGCAGGTCCTTGTAACCCACAGTAAGGAATCTGAATTTTGTTAATAAATAAGGCACGAGTTATTGGAAGACACAAAGTCGTTGGAAGATTTTAAGCAAGAGTGGCAGGCCATTGGTATTTTTTTTTAAAAATCACTGTGACTCCTATAAAACCATCACTTATGGAGCAACTGTAGGCTTTTTGCTCTTTTTAAAGATTATTGCGCATTGGATCATTCATGGATTCCAGACTTGAAATGAACAAGATGGGGAATAATGGAGAACTTCTGAACATCAGTAAAAATAAAGAAGCTGCTAGGATCCTGGCTACAGTGTAGACCCTTGAGCTATGGCAGCCACGAGAGATGGACATGATGGCTGTGTGATCTTGTTAGCCACTTCTGTCTAGCAAATACACTTGACCTTCATGTGACCCTTTCCACCTCTTTGTGACCAAGTACCAAGTGATAAGCATTAATTAATTTTTGGGTCACTGTGACAGATCATCAGTGTGCTACCCTTTTCAGGTAACAGATTTCCTTGAACCATTTGAAATGCCCAAATTATAAGAAATCCCTTAGTATCTGACTGTAACAGAGATGCAGTTTCCAAGTCTGTAGCATCCCACTAACAGACGGGCTGGAAGACAAGATAGAGCCACAAAGGTAGCAGTGGCCACCTGTTCACCCATGCCTGTGCTACTCCTGGTTTAAGACATGAGCCCAATTTCTCTTTAGCTGGTAGGGTAACAGAAAAAGTTTTAATAGCTTTTTGAGGCATCATTGATATAAAAAAGGACACGTATTTCATGTGTACATTTTGATGAGTTTGGGCATATGCAAATACCTGTGAAACTATCATCACAGTCCAGGGAATACACATGCCTGTCACCTCCAAAAGTTTCCTTGTGCCCCTTTGTGGTTTTTGTTTGTTTGTGTGGTAGAGCACTTAACATGATATCCACCTTCTTAACACATTTTTTAAGGGCACAATACAGTATTGTTAATTATAGGGACTGTTGTACAACAGATCTGTAGAACTCATTCACCTTTCATAACTGAAACTTTCTACCTGTTCAGTAATAACTCCCTATCTCTCCCTCCCCCCGGCCCCTGGCAACCACCATTCTACTCTCTGCTCCTATGATTTTGACTGTTTTAGAATCCTCGTATAAGTGTGACCATGTAGTATTTGTCCATCTGTGACTGGCTTATTTCACTTAGCATAGTGTCCTCCAGGCTTATCTATATTGTCACATATTTCAGAATTTCCCTGTTTTAAGGCTGAATAATATTCCACTGTGTGTATAGACTACGTTTTCTTTATTCTTTCATCCATCGATGGACACTTGGGTTGTTTCTATATCTTGACTATTGTGAAGAATGCGGCAATGAACTTGGGAGTGCAAATATCTCTTCAAGATCTTGGTTTCAGTTCTTTTGGCTATGTACCCAGAAGTGGGATCACTGGATCATATGATAACTTGATAGATATGTTTTTAAGAATCTCTGATATGGTTTGACTGTGTCCCCACCCAAACCTCATCTTGAATTGTAGCTCCCACAATTCCTACAAATTGTGGGAGGGAACCAGTGGGAGATAATTGAATCACGAGGGTGGTTTCCCCATACTGTTCTCATGGTAGTGAATAAATTTCATAAGATCTGATGGTTTTATAAGAGGTTTTCCCTTTCCTTTGGCTCTCATTCTCCCTTGTCTGCCACCATGTAAGACATGCCTTTTGCCTTTCACCATGATTGTGAGGCCCCTACAAGCCATGTGGAACTGTGAGTCCATTAAACCTCTTTTTCTTTATAAATTACCCAGTCTCAGATATGTCTTTATCAGCAGGATGAGAATGGACTAATACAGTAAACTGGCACTACTAGGGTAGGGAGCTATTGTAAAGATACCTGAAAATGTAAAAGCAATTTTGGAACCGAGTAACAGGGAGAGTTTGGAAGAGTTTGGAGGGCTCAGAAGAAGACAGGAAAATGTGGGAGAGTTTGGAACTTCCTAGAGTCTTGCTGAATGGCTTTGGCCAAAATGCTGATAGTGATATGAACAATGAAGCCCAGATTTAGGTGTTCTCAGATGGAGATGAGGTACTTGTTTGGAACTGGAGTAAAGGTGACTCTTGCTATGTTTTAGCAAAGAAACTGGTGGCATTTTGTCCCTGCCCTAGAGATTTGTGGAATTTTGAACTTGAGGGAGATGATTTAGGGTAACTGGCAGAAGAAATTGCTAAGCAGCAAACCATTCAAGATGTGAGTTTGGTGCTGTTAAAAGCATTCAGTTTTGAAAGGGAAACAGAGCATAAAAGTTAGAAAAATTTGCAACCTGATAACACAGTAGAAAAACCCATTTTCTGAGGAGAAATTCAAGCCGGCTACAGAAATTTGCAAAAGTAACAAGGAGCCAATTGTTAATCATCAAGACTATGGGGAAAATGTCTCCAGGGCATGTCAGAGAACTTTGCTGTAGCCCCTCCCATTACAGACCCAGAGGCCTAGAAGGAAAAAATGGCCTAGGGCCCCGTGCTATGTGCAGCTTAGGGAATTGGTGCCCTGCATCCTAGCCAATTTAGCCATGGCTAAAAGGGGCCAAGGTATAGCTGGGACCGTGGCTTCAGAGGGTGTAACCCCAAGCCTTGGCAGCTTCCACAGGGCACACAGAAGTCAAGAATTGAGTTTTGGGAACCTCTGCCTACATTTCAGAGGATATATGGAAACTCCTGGATGTCCAGGCAGAAGCTTTCTGTAGGGGTGGGGCCCTCATGGAGAACCCTCTGTTAGGGCAGTGCAGAAGGAAAATGTGGGATTGAAGCCCCCACACAGAGTCTCCACTGTGGCACTGCCTAGGGAAGTTGTGAGAAGAGGGCCAACGTCTTCCAGGCCCCAGAATGGTAGATCCACTAACAGTTTTTACTGTGTGCCTGGAAAAGCCACAAACACTCAAAGCCAGCCCTGAAAGGAACTGGGAAGGAGGCTGTACCCTCCAAAGCCACAAGGGTGGGGCTGCCCATAGGAACTCACCTCTTGCATCAGCATGACCTAAATGTGAGACACAGAGTCAAAGGAGATCATTTTCAAGCTTTAAGATTTCACTTCCCTGCTGGATTTTGGACTTGCATGGGGCCTTTTGCCCCCTTGTTTTGGCCAATTTCTCCCATTTGGGATGGGTGTATTTATCCAATGCCTGTATCCCCATTGTATCTAGGAAGTAACTAACTTGCTTTTGATTTTACAGGCTCATAGGCAGAAGGGACTTGCCTTGTCTCAGATGAGACTTTGTACTGTGGACTTTTGAGTTAATCCTGAAATGAGTTAAGACTTTGGGAGACTATTGCAAAGGCATGATTGGCTTTGAAATGTAAGGACATGAGATTTGGGAGGGGTCAGGGCAGAATGATACAGTTTGGCTGTGTCCCCACCCAAATCTCATCTTGAATTGTAGCTCCCATAGTTCCCACACGTTGTGGGAAGGACCCGGTGGGAGATAATTGAATCATTTGGGTAGTTCCCCCATACTGTTCTCATAGTAGTGAATAAGTCTCATGAGATCTGACGGTTTTATACAAGGTTTTCTCTTTCACTTGGCTCTCATTTTTGTCTGCCACCATGTAAGATGTGCTTTTTGCCTTCCACCATTATCACATGGAACTGTGAATCCATTAAACCTCTTTTTCCTTATAAATTACCCAGTCTTGGGTATGTCTTTATCAGCAGCATGAAAACGGACTAATCTAATCTCCATACTACTTTCCATAGCAGCTACCACATTTTACATTTTACATTTCCACTAACAGTGTACGAGGATTCCAATTTCTTCACATCCTTGCCAGCACTTCTCTTTTTGATAATAGCCATCCTAACAGGTGTGAGGTGATATCTCATTGTGGTTTCGATGTGCATTTCTGTCATGATTGGCAATGTTGACCAACTTTTCATATACCTATTGGTCATTTTTATGTCCTTTTTTGAGAAATGTCTATTCAAGTCATTTGCCCATTTTTAAATTTGTTTATTTTCTTGCCATTGAGTTGCAGGAGTTCCTTATATCTCTTAGATATTAAACCCTTGTCAGATATGTGGTTTGTGAATATTTTATCCCATTTCATAGGCTGTCTTTTCACTCTGCTGATTGTTTCCTTTGCTGTACAGAGCTCTTTAATTTGATGTAGTCCCAGTTGCCTATTTTTGCTTTTGTTGCCTATGTTTTTGGTGTCACATCCATGAAATCATTGCTGAGACCAATATCATAAAGCTTTGCCCCATGTTTTATTCTAGAAATTTTATAGTTTCAGGTCTTACATTTAAGTCTTTAAGTTACTTTGAGTTGATTTTTATATGGTATAAAGTAAGCATTCAATTTCATTCTTTTGCATATAAGTATTCATTTTTCCCAGCATAATTTATCAAGGGGCTAACCTTTCTCCATTGTATATTCTTGGCACCCTTGTTGAAGATCAGTTGACTGGATATGCATGAATTTATTTATCCACTGTCTCTTCTGTTCCATTGATCTATATGTCTGTCTTTATGCCAGTAACATACTATTTTGATTACTCTAGGTTCGTTATATATTTTGAAATCAGGAAGTGTGATGCTTCTGCTTTTGTTCTTTCTCAAGATTGCTTTGGCTTTTTTGGGGTCTTTTGTGGTTCCATGTGAATTTTAAGATTTTTTTTCTATTTCTGTAAAAAATCCCCTTGGGATTTTGATGGGGAAAGCATTGAGCCTGTAGATGACTTTGGGTAGTATAGACATTTTAGCAATATTGTCTTCTAGTCCACAAACACAGGATATCTTTCCATTTTTTGTGTTTTCTTTATTTCATTGATATTTCCTCAGTTTCAGTGAATAATCTTAAGCCTTCTTGGTTAAGTTTATCCTAGGTATTTTATTCTTTCTGCTGCTATTGGAAATAGAATTATTTTCCTCCCCTCCCCTCCCTTCCCCCCCTTCCCCTTCCCCCTCCCCTTCCCCTTCCCCTTCCCCTCCCCTTCCCCTTCCCCTTCCCCTCCCCTTTCCTTCCCCCTTCCCCTTCCTTTCCCCCTTCCCCTTCCCTTCCCCCTTCCCCTTCCCTTTCCCCCCCTTCCCCTTCCCTTCCCCTTCCCTTCCCCCTTCCCCTTCCCCTTCCCCCTTCCCCCTTCCCCTTCCCTTCCCCCTTCCCCTTCCCCCTTTCCCCCTTCCCCCTTCCCTTCCCTTCCCCCTTCCCCTTCCCTTCCCTTCCCTTCTGTTGCCCAGGCTGGAGTGCAGTGACATGATCTTGGCTCACTGCAACCTCCACCTTCTGGGTCCAAGTGACTATCCTGCCTCAGCCTCCCATGTAGCTGGGATTATAGGCATGCGCCACCACACCCGCCTAATTTTTGTGTTTTTAGTAGAGATGAGGTTTCACCATGTTGACCAGGCTGGTCTCAAACTCCTGACCTCAGGTGACCCACCTTGGCCTCCCAAACTGCCGAGATTATAGATGCGAGCCACCGCACCTGGCCAGGATTGTTTTCTTAATTTCTTTTTCAGATAGTTCATTCTTAGTACAGGGAAATGCAACTAATTTTTGTATGTTGATTTTGTTTCCTGATACTTCACTGAATTTATTAGTTCTGACAGTTTTTGTGTTGAGTCTTTAGGGTTTACTGCATATAATATCATGTCATCTGCAAACAGAGATATTTTTACTTCTTTCCTGTTTGGATTTCTTTTTCTTTCTTAATTGCTCTGGTTAGGACTTTCAATAGTATGTTGAAAAGAAGTGGTGACAGTGGGCATCCTTATCTTATTCTTGATCTTAGAAGAAAAGCTTCTATTTTTCATTAGTATGATGTTAACTGCAAGATTGTCATATGTGACCTTTTTTATTTTTATTTATTTTTTTGAGACAGAGTCTCACTCTGTCACCCAGGCTGGAGTGCAGTGGCATGATCTAGACTCACTGCAGCCTCCGCCTCCCCAGTTCAAGTGATTCCCCTGCCTCAGCCTCCCGAGTAGCTGGGACTACAGGCATGTGCCACCTACGCCTGGCTAATTTTTTGTATTTTTAGTAGAGACAGGGTTTCACCATGTTGGCCAGGCTGGTTTTGAACTCCTGACCTTAGGCGATCTGCCCACCTCGGCCTCCCAAAGTGTTGGGATTACAGGCATGAGCCACCTCACCCAGCCAACTTTTTTATATTGAGGTAAATTCCTTCTATACCTAGTTTGTTGAGAGTTTTATCATGAAAGGTCAAATGCTTTCTCTGCATCTATTGAGATGATTGTGTGATTTTTGTCCTTCGTTCTGTTAATGTGGTGTATTACATCAATTGATTTGCGTATGTCAGACTATCATCACATCCCAGAAATAAATCCCACTTGGTCATGGTGTATGGTTCTTTTAATGTGCTGTAGAATTCTGTTTTCTAGATAGCTGAGAATTTTTACATCTATGTTCATCAGGGATATTGGCCTATAGTTTTCTTTTCTTGTTTGGCTTTGGTATCAGGGTAATACGGTCTAGTAAAATGAGTTTGGAAGTGCTTTCTCTTCTTCAGTTTTTTTTTTAAGACTTTGGGAAGAATTGGCGTTTTAAAAAAATATTTGGTAGAATTTGCCAGTGAAGCCGTAATGGAAATATTATATATATGTAATGTAGTAAGTCAAGAATTGTCCCTCAAAAGGTAATAGAAAACTCAGTTCTTACTTTTAAGACTCTTCTAATAATCCTGGTGGAATGGTTTCTGGAGTATCACCATAATACTGAAATTTACTCCATAGTACTATTGAATGGAAGGGATCCACTGCTGGAAACTTTACATTTGACCAGCTGCAGCCCTTGATACTAGGACAGTTTGGCTAGGGGGCTGCCCCCACAGGTAGCAGGGAAGAAGGCTGCATTGGTTTGATTGGGATGGAAGAAGAATAAGCTAAGTAGTCTGTCAGAGTTCGCCAGGTTAAAGAGGAAAGATGACAGCACAGGCTGGAGGGAGGTCAAAGTCACAGTCTGGGGAAACTAGATGTATGTTGACCAGTAGGGGCAAGCCTAGTATGAAATGGTGGGTGACAGTGAACGTTGCAGGCCAATGAGATTTAGAGAATGAAGTGAGGAGTGAGGCTTAGGGGAAAGAAGGCCGGGCACATTAGAAGGCTCAGAGGTCTAAGAAACATGAGGAAGATGGTCCCCCAGAGAGCTGTCCCCTTGAAGAGGGTGCATTGGCATGATCTTGTCATGAATTTCTCACCCTGTCAGAAACATCTTATGTAGAATTTTTAAAGGGCAACCGTTTTCCTGCTCACCCTCAGTACCTGAACCTTGATTCTAAGACTTAGATAAGGTTCACTTGACCTGGATGTTTGTAAATGCCAGTACCAAGGGGAGTCCTTGAAATGGCATGGAAGATGGTAAAGGGCTCTGCAGAGCCAAGAAACCCAAATTTAGAAATGAGAATTACAAACAGTGTATATACAATATGTCTACAATCAACTAGAAAGGATTATATAGTTTCTGATAACAGTCTTTAAACTTTCCCTACCTAAGACTTGGTATTAAACCTTAATCAGCAGCTCAGGGAATAGTCCAGGGTAGATCCTCATCTTTGTATTTCCTTTACTGTCTGGTTAGTTTCTGAAAAGTGGTAGCTGAGGCCATATCTCTTAACCTGCATGCTCTCCCTCTCTCTCTCTCTCTCCCCGCCCCCCGCCTCCCTCCCTCTCTCTCTCCCCGCTTTTCCTGTGGAATTGAAAGCTTGTTGTCAGGATGAGACCTTTATTGCTTGGAACCCAATCTATGTCAATGAATTACCCATTTCACAGAATCATGAATGCCACACTGCTTCCTGAGCAACACAGCTCAGTGGCATTCCCCACCTCTACTCTTAGCAAAAGTTCCTCAGGACGTTATTGTTGAATTCTCAATGCCTATTACAGAACCTCATGTTCACGCTGGGAGGTAATTATTACTACCTTTTTCAAATGCTGAAACACAGGTTACCTGCCCAATACCTCTTTGCTATCAAATGTCAAAGGTGACATTCAGCCCAGGTCTTCTGACTCTACATCCAGCATTCTTTATACAGCTAAATCTCTCTTCCCACAGGAGACAGAAGCCCACAGTTCTCACATACTTATAAAACTTAAATAGAGTACATTATCGTATGTGGACACGTGGTTATGACTTTATAAACTAAGAAAACTATTTAGGCAGATGTTTAGTCAATGACAAGAAGTGTAAACATGACCCTAATTAATGGATTTGCTGAAAGTTCTTGGTCGCTGCTTGTCAGAACTGTTGTTTTCCCTGTCACTCCTCAGATTGGATTAGAAAAAATTAAGCATGAAGAAAATTGGCATTTAAAATGTGTTTATTCTTCACTGTCAAGACAGATAGAACTTTCCATTCAAAAGAGAATGAAAAGTTCATTTTGGCATGGTGAATCATAAATAAGAAAAATGGAATAGAGAAATCCTAGGAAGATCAATCTCTCATAAAACGAAGAAATAGAGATTTTATTGCAAAGAATTCTGCAGCACACAAAGGCCCTTAGGACTGGACTGATCTCCGAGTTCAAGCATGACACCTGCTATGCTGCATAAACCCTATTCAGTGTTTAGGCTCATTCTCAAGAGATTGACATCCTTCCCATTTTCATATCCCCTCCCTGGTCCACCTTTTGCCAGGTCCCAAGCTTTTCAGGCAATGCGTGTTCTGCTCTCCCTACTCTCAAAAGACTTCCTGGCATGCTCTCGATAGCTTCACACCTAGCAGGTGGCTGTTTTCCTTCTGACCTTCTGCCAGCCCTCTTCCTTCCTCAGCTTCCTTCCTCTCCTCAGCTTCCATTTAAGGTATTCTGGAAGTCCCTTGAAATGGGTCCTTGGTGAGTAAACCCCTTTATTGAGTCTCAGACTTTAAGAAGTTCTTGGCTTCCTGGGACCCCCCTCTTCTAGTTGACACCTTTGGGGATTGATTTGAAGAATCATCTGTTGCTGATAAATCAGTGTGGCTTCTGGTGCTGCAGAAGCAAGGAAGAAACTGGGCATATAGTGGAAGAAAATGCGCTTAATTAGAAATTGGTCCTCATTAGGGATTCTTAAAGGAAGTGCTCAATTTGCACCGATGTTAGCAGAGCCTCACACAGATTAATTCAAAGCTGCTACTCTCACCAGCGACACCTTTCATGGCTGGGTTGAATTGTTTGCAACTGTCAACTATGTGCCAAGGGGAGCAAGGTTTGAATCTCAGCTCTTTGAAATGCAGAAGGTTCTTTCCCTCACTGTGCAGAATCTAGGGAGCCCGACTCTCAAGGGGCAAGGCTCTGGAAGAGCATGTAGAGTGAGTATCCCTCTGGCTTCTGCTCCCACCAGATGATCACCATACCTCTCAACTCCACACTCTTTTCCCTGCCTGTGCTCCAGCTCACACTCTCCGCATCCCCGGGGCCAGGCTATACCTAGATCCTTCTTCTTGATCTCCCAGGCTCCAATTTGTCAACTCATCATTCCCTAGACTATTAACTTCAAGCCCTTAGATGGCATTTGAGCTCCTCGGTTACTTCTCTGTGTCCATCTCCATCCCCATCTGCTTCCGTGAGCTTCATAGGGAAGCCACTCTTCATAGTTCTTTGTCCCTCAAACACCCTGCATCCCCATGCCATCATTTCAACCAGACTGCGCTTCTTTTCTTCCCGTCTAAGGAAATTCTATTAGTTCTTCATGGCTGGGTTCAAATCTGCCTCCTTCAGTCTCCGGGAAGACTACGTTATTCTTTTCCTAACGCTCCTGAAGTGCTTGTCCTCTACAGCACTGCTGCACATATTTTGTTCTGCTCTTTATTACAGTAGTCCATATGGCTTTACTCCCTGCTGAATTTAAACTCTTCAAGGGCTTGGTCTGTGTCTTATTCATCTCTGTAACCTCACAATACCTAATCAAGTTCTTTGTACAAAGCCAGTGTTGAAAAGTGTTTGTTGAATTGAGAACAGCAAGCCAGCCTTTCTGATGGGCTAGAAAGATATACCTAGAAAGACAGAGCAGAGTAGCATTTCTAAAGATGGAAAGGACAAGGCTGGCTAAAATCATGCTCAAAGAAAGGTTTTCTTTTAGGGTCCTCATCACATCACAAGAGCAGATTTGTTTTAATCTATTTTAAATCTACAGAGACTATATGGTTTGCAAAGCTTAAATATTTATTATATATTTATATATTTATATATTTAATAATATATATTATTTATATTATTAATAATTATATATTATAATATATAATTTATATATTAAATATTTTATATTATAAAAATTATATTTATTTTATATTATATTTATATAATATTTTATTTATATATAAATATATATTTATATATAATATATTTTATATAATTTATATATTTTATATTATATTTATATATTTTATTTATATATATATTTATGTATCTTATTTATATATATTTATGTATCTTATTTATATGTAAATATATGTTTATATATAAATTTATATATTAAATATTTTATATTATTAAAAATGTTGTTTATATAAATATATTAAATATTTTATATTATAAAATATTTATCATATGAATATTATATAAACATAATATATTTTTTTAAAGTAAGTGAGGGCTGAGCACGTCAGTATAGTTACTGAGTATTCTTGTGTACTGGGCAAAGTACTGAGCGTAATAGAAAGTTACTAAAGCAAAGAACAGGTGCTTTTTCTACTTTAGAGCTGATCCCTTTTCACGATTAAGGCCTCAAAGTGCATCCCATGATTAACCTTGAAATAGTGAGACATAAACGTCCAGACAGATACATGCATGCCAGTGTGTTGAAAAATCTGGCGTCACGTAGCACACTCCAGTGGAAGCCAAGTCTACGAGACATGAACACAGTAACTCACTGGTAGGGAGCCGTGTGATCCAGACTGCCCTAAGGAGAAGAGACCCAGGGTGGAGAATTCTCACACTGACAGCTGCAGAGCCTGCCTTCCCCAGTATACTGGTTTTCCCAGGACATCAAACATTTTATTTAGTAAGCTGCATGTTCGAGTCACAAGCGTAGACCTGACACCCCTGTATGGTCAACTCCAGCTGTCGTTTATTCTCCTCCTCTCTCTTCCAGCACAGTGGCTGGAACCTGTATCTAGTGTACCACAACACTCCATTTCCCTGATCACACACAGCCAGAAGTGACAGTCGCTTCTCCCACTGCCAAGAACAGAGGAGACTGGCTGGACAGGAGAAATTCAGGTGGAGCCAAGGCAAGTGAACGATGGAATTAAAAACAGCTGAGAAATCCCATAGACTTAGAATTACTCATAGCTGCAGACTAGGGGGAAATGAGTTGGTCCTGATGATAAAACAACCCTTTCTTTTCTCTTGTCTGTTCAGTTAACTTCTATTTTCCCATCAGACTGTTTTAACAGTGCCCTCTACTGGGTATTTTCAAAACTACAGGGTTCTGCAGGCCTGACCTGCTCTTGTTCTCCTTCAGCAATTCTTTCTGCAAGATGAACTGAACCCAAAGTTTTCTTAGTTTCTTAAGAGCATAAAAAGTGGACCAGTCCATCCACTGGAAGGAGGGACTCTGCCCTCTTGAGAGATTTCTTTATAAAGGTACATGAGGAGTTGAAATCTTACCACCTCCTGAACTGGCCCAGAGCTGTCCTGGCATAGATGACACAGGGACCTTGACATGGGCTGATGGATTAAGAACAATGTTGCATTTTCTGAATGCATCACTCTTCCAGCAACCCTTGGTCTCACATGCGAGGCTCTTTCTCATCCCTGAAAGCTACTGACTTTTCCCTGGATATATTTGTATTGTGATTATTCTGCATATCTAAGAATTTCATCCCTTTCTAACTGCTCCTCTGCCAAAACAGAAACCAAAAAAAGCCAAAACATCACTCTGTGCTAGTTAGTTTCTTTGACCCCTCTTAGAGAAACTCTAAACACAAATCTGCTTCCAGTTATATCCAAGGGGGTGTCCTACTGGGTATTCCCATCAGAACCTCCCATCCATCTATTTTGGTTCATTCTTTGCCATTATCATGTAACAAGTTCAAGATAATTGTGTTTCATCTCCAATAATAATTCGTAGTCTCTCTGCATGTTGAAGATCGCTGAGACAGCACAGAAAAATAGTAAAGCAACAGATGAGGTCTGTTTGCAAAAAACGTAGAACAATTTGAGGTGCACGATGTTCTTCAAATTGTGATTGGAGTGAGGTTTTGAAAATTTCTTCCGAAGGGCTAGTGTTTGTTTTCTCTCTCCCTCTCCCTCTTTTCCCCCCTCCCTTTCCCTCTTTCCCACTTCCTCTCTCCTCCTTCCTTCTTCCCCATCCATTTCCCTTAAATAGAAACAAAATTCTATATATTCTTAGAATCCATAGGATCCATATATTCTTAGAATCCATAGGATCCAGCATTGCATTTTATTTAAAAGCAAATGCCGACCAAGTAGTTAGTAGCACCCTTTCAGCTCCAATAGTTGGTGGTATATTCGGTACTCAGCAGTAGACTCATTTCATTATTTTGGAGTATGGACCTGAAGAAAATGAATATCAGACATGGGCTAAGCCAAGGCCAGATAATAAATATTTTAGATTTTGCAAACCATATAGTCTCTGTAGCAACTACTCAGCTCTGCTCTTATAGCACTAAAGTAGCCACAAATAATAGTAAACAAATGGGCATGGCTCTGTTCCAGTAAACTTATGTGTGGAAACGGGACAGGCTGGATTTGGCCCACAGACCCTCGTTTGCCAGTCCCTGGGCTAAGCTATTGCAGAGGTACTGCTGATGAATACGCAGGCTGTGTCCTGTGTGACAGTGCCTAGCCAAGGGGGCAAGTGGGACCTGAAATACAGCCCATGCTCTGCTTCTCCTGCCTTCCGCCACAAGAGGTCCTTTTTGTAATTCAGACAGAGGTACCATTTGTTCACAGGCTGTCTCCAACCAGAATAAGCACCTTTCCTAATGGATTAGGGTACTTAACATGGTCTAGGTAAGTGGGAGGAAGAGGGACCTGATTTTCCTGTATTAGGATAAGGGTTAACCTTTGATCCAATTGGATGTTATTGAAATGAGTAGAGCCACATGGTTCAAACATAGCTGCCTTAGCCCACATCTACAGACTGGGGGTGGGTGGTGGGAGCAATTCCAACAGAGATGTAGACTGGGAAAGTGCCCCAGGTAAGAGGAACCCCAGAAAAGGTGAGTTTATTGGTCAGGGGGCTTGTTGGGTATTATTACCAAAGCCATAGTCCATTTACGAAGTTTGTTCTGTCCAAAATTGTGATGAGTCCATTCTCACATTGCTGTAAAGAGTCCATTCTCACATTGGATAATTTATAAAGAAACAAGGTTTTATTGGCTCATGTTGCTGGAGGCTGTGCAGCAAGCATGGTGGCATCTTCTTGGCTTCTGAGGAGGCCTCAGAAAAACTTAGAATTGTGGCTGAAGGTGAAAGGGGGAGCAGCACTTCACATGGCCAGGGCAGGAGGTGGGGGGGAGATATCACACACTGTTAAAGAACCAGATCTCATGAGAACTCTGTCACGACAACAGCACCAAAGGGGTGGTGCTAAACCATTCATGAAGGATCCACCCCTACGATCCAGTCACCTCTCACCAGGTCCTACCTCCAACATGGGGGATTATAACTGAACATGAGATTTGGGTGGGGACACTGATCCAAACCATATCGGCCACCAATCTCCATCTTAGAATGGTAGGATAATAAAATTAGGAGGAAACTTGGCATACTTTTACATACATTTTAACATCAGAACCCTTTGTTCAAATAAAATCTTATCTAGAACTCCAGTATACGCAACTGTGAAAAAGGGAGAGTGCTCTGGCGCAGCTGGAGAGGAAAAACAAGGAGTGTCCCACTAATGCCTCCCCAGATCCAGCTGGCCCAGAGAGAGCTGCTGAGACTCCCCCAGGACCCAGTTTGGAGAGTCACTGATTTCATCACTGAAAGTGAAACAACGGAGGCACAAAGAAATAAAATAATTTTAGGTGACAACATTTTTTACCAGGTTTTGTTGGTATAAAACACCCTTTCCTTTTCAATTCCCCTACTTTAAAGTCTTTGGTTGCTTATATATATTTAGGATGTTTTTATGTAGGGTAATATAGAATTGTATGGCTTAATATAATATTAGTATTTGACATTCTATTGGATTTAAGCAGCCAGTGGGAAGAGAGTAAATAAAAATAAATACAAAAAGGAAACTGCTATTAGCATTTGTTACCATGTGAATGAAATAGCACATCAGCTGTGCATTTAAAGATCTCGATAGAAGTTTGTTTCAGTTATTTGTTTGTATGGAGGTATATTTACATACAGTAAAATACATAGCTTTTAAGTGCACAGTTTGATCTGTATTGACTATACTTATGTAACCCACAGCTCTACCAAAATCTACAACATTTCCATCATGCCGGAAAGTTCTCTTATTCCCCTTCCCAATAAATCTTTCCCATCCAGAAGCAATCACAGATGTGATGTCTATCACCACACTTGGTTCTATTCTAGAACTTTGTATAAATGGCATCATACCATATGTACTCTTTTGTGTCTACTTTCTCTGACTTAGCATAATATTTTTTAGATTTATCCATGTTGCAGCATATGGCCATAACTTGTTCCTTTTTATGCCTGAGTAGTGTTCCATTGTGTGAATGAATATGCCAGTTTATCCATTCTCCTGTTGATGGACACTTGGAATGTCTAAAAGCTGCCATGAAAAGCCTTGTTCAAGGTTTTTTGTGGACATATATTTTCATTTCTCTAGGATAAATGCCTAGGAGTAGAATTGCTGAGTGATAAGAGTGATGTATATCTTTTAAGAAAACAACTATCAGAGTTTTCACAACAATTTTCCGTTTTACATATCCATGCAATGTATGAGCTTTCTGGTTGTTCCACATCCTTGCCAACACTTAATATTATCAGCCTTTAAAATTTTAGCTATTCTATTGGGTGTGTTTCTCATGTAGTTTTAATTTGCATTTCTCTGTAATAATGTTGATTGCCTTTTCTAGTACTTACTGGCTATTCACCTATCTTTTGTCAAACATCTATTCAGATGTTTGCCCTTTAAAAAATTGTGTTGTCTTTTTATTGTTAAATTGTAGGAGTTCTTTGTAAGATATAGGTCTGGGAAATATTTTCTCCCAATCTGTAGTTTGCTTATTTTCTTGAGATTGTCTTTTGATAATCAGTTTTAAATTTTGAAGTTAAATTTAGGGATATTTTTCTCTTATGGTTATTGCTTTCTGTGTTTGAAGAAATCTTGCCTTCCTCAAAGTCATAAAGATTTCTCTTATATTTTCTTCTAGAATATTTATACTTTTAAGTTATACATTTATGTCTGTGATTCATCTTGAGTTAATTTTTACATATGATATGAGGTAAGATTCAAAGTTCTTTTCTTTTTCCACATGGCTATCTAGTCATTCCAGCTCAATTTCTTGAAAATATGTTTCTTTTTCAATTGAATTGCTTTGGTATCTTTGTTGAAATGGATTTGGCCATATATATGTGGGGCTACTTTTGGGCTTTCAATTTTATTTCATTGTTCTTTTTCTATTTCCTTTCACCAAAACCACACTCTTGATTTGTATGTTTATAGTTAATCATGAAATTAGATAGAGTAAGGCCTTCAACTTTGTTCTTCTATTTCAAGAATGTTTGGGATATTCTAGGTCCTTTGCATTTCTGTATAAATTTTAGAATCAGTTTATCGATTTCTACAAAACATCTTCAGAAATTTTAATTGAGATCTATTAAGTCATTAGATAAATTTGAAAAGAACCAACATCTTAAGAATATTGAGTTTTCTAATCCTTAAACATGGTATATCTTACTTATTTAGATCTTCTTTAACTTCCCTCAACAGTATTTTGATGTTTTCCATATATGTGTCACATACCTTTCATTAAAGTTATTCCTAATTACTTTCTGGTTGGGGATGCTATTATAAATAGTATTTTAACATATTACATTGATTAATTCTTTATGTAGAAGGTTTTTTTTGAAGATTATAGAATTTTATTTATCTACCATGTTTGCTAATTTGTTTTGGTTTGTTTATATCTTTGATTAATTATAGCCTTGTAAAATATTACTTAGTATTATATACTGATCATTTCCTGCTCTGTCTTGCAGACGATTTATAGCTGACATCGTCAAGAATTACATTATGGTGGGATAAAATTTTAATTTACTAGAGTATTATAGTGAGAGAAGTTTTTTCTTTCTTATAGAGAGTTTTTATTATGAATGCTTTTTAAAATGCTTTTTCTGCATCTATTTAGATGGCCATTTGATTTTTCTCCTTTTAATCTATTAATGTGTTGAATTATATTGACTAATTTTAGGATGTTAACCAGACTTTCATTCCAGGGTTAAACTTCACTTGGCCATGATATATTATTATTATTGTTTATGTATTGATACATTTAAGTTTTTAATGTTTCGCTAATGATTTTTGTGTTTGTGTTTATGAGAGATATTGTCATTAATGTTCTTTTTTTTTTTTTTCTGAGACAGAGTCTCGCTCTGTCACCCAGTCTGGAGTGCAGTGGCACAATCTCAGTTCACTGCAAGCTCCGCCTCCCAGGTTCACACCATTCTCCTGCCTCAGCCTCCCAAGTAGCTGGGACTACAGGTGCCCACCACCACGCCTGACTAATTTTTTTTATTTTTAGTAGACACTGGGTTTCACCATGTTAGCCAGGATAGTCTCGAGCTCCTGACCTTGTGATGTGCCCGCCTTGGCCTCCCAAAGTGCTGGGATTACAGGTGTGAGCCACCGCGCCCAGTCCTAATGTTCTTATAACTTGTTTTAGTGTCTGGGCAACACTGGCCTTTTAAATAATTCGAAATGTTCTCTCCTCTGCTTCTCAAAGAATTTGTGGAGGATTTTATTATTTTCTTCCTCAAACATTTAGTAGAATTTGCCAGGAAACCTATCCAGGCTGGGAGGGTTCTTTGTGGGAAGCTTGTATTTATGAGTGAAGTTTCTTTAATTGACACAGGGCTATTCAATTTTTCTCTTTCTTCTTGGGTAATTTTGTTCATTTCAGCCTTTGAAGGAATTTGTTCATTTCCTGTAAGTTGTTAAATTTATTGGCATAAATTTGTTCATACAATTTCCATATTACCTTTTATTATGTTTTTGTAGGTTTTTATGGTAGCATCTTTATAGAGGTAAAACTCACATATAACACATTTTACCATTTAATGTATACAATTCAATGTTTTTAGAGACATTTAGCTATACAGCTAATTTTGGAACATTGTTTATCACCCTAGCAAGAAACTGTGTTCCCATACCAGTCCTCCCCAGCCTATTTACCCAGCCTTAGGCTACCACTCCTCTCTTTTCTGTCTCTGTAGATTTGCCTATTCTAGACTTTTTATATAAATGAGATAATGTAATATGTGGTCTTTTGCGACTGGCTTCTTCACTTAGAATAATGTTTTTAAGGTTTATGCTGCTATGAACATTCATGTACAAATGTTTGTGTGAACATACATTTTTATTTCTCTTGGGAATACACCTAGGGGAAGAATTTCTGGATCATAAGGTAACTCTATATTTAAACTTCTGAGGAACTGATGGACTGTTTTCCAAAATGGCTGCACCATTTTAGACTTTCACCGGCAGTTCAGGAGGATTTCAGTTTCTCTACATCCTTGCTAACACTTGTTATTATCTGTCTTTTTTATTACAGCCATCCTAGTGGGTGTAAAGTAGAAACTCATTGTGCTTTGGATTTGCATTTCCCTAATGGCTAATGATGTTGAGCATCTTCCCATGTGCTTGATGGCCATGTGTATGTATCTTCCTTGGGGAAATATCCATTCAGCCTTGTTATCCTTTAATGATTGTAGAATCTGTAGTGAGTCCCTTCTCACTTTCCTGATATCAGTAATCTTCATTTCTCTCATTTTTTTCTTAATGAGTCTAAACAAGAGTTTATAAATTTCGTTGGTTTTTTAAAGTGCCAACTTTTGGTTTTAGTCATTTTTCTCTATTGTTTATAAATTTTCTATTTCATTTCTCCTCTTTACTACTTCGTTCTTTTACTTACCCTGAGTTTAATTTGCTCCTCAGATTATTTAAATCAATGATCTAAATTTCCGCCTTAAGAAACTAGCTTTTTCTAGCGTATGATCTATCCTAGTCAACATACCATGTGAACTTGAAGAGATCAAAGTATTGATAGTGGCTTTCACATTTTCTCTATCTTTATTTTTCTTTCTGATACTATCAATTGTTTAGAAAAACTACTTTAACGTAGATTTCCGTATTCTATACCCATAAAACTTGAATAGGTTATACTACACCCAATTTATAAATTAAAAAATGAAACGTGAGGCTCAGAAGGTGAAATAGATTGCTGGTCTGAAACTCACCTAGAAATGAAAGTTAGGTAGACTCCATTGCTTGAGTTGGAAGAATATGCAGACAGGAAACCAATGGGAAGGTGACAGTACAATGTACCTGCAGACCTGATTATTCCAGTATAACAAAAGCATTCCATCTCAGCTTGTCACACTTTGATAAGATATATTTGGGGGAATATCATGAGTTTTTGGTTTATTTGTTAAACACCTGGATTTTTATGGTCTAACTTTAGTTGTTGACTAAGCAAAGTATTTGTTGACTAATATGACTGAGTTGTGAGACGTCTCGAAATGACATTTCAATTGTCAGTGAAGGGAGTGGCATAGACAGACGATTCCTTCATATCCACTCATCTGAGTCTGGCGTCTCCTTGAAGGCAGGCATGCGGAATGTCCATGTGCCTGGCATCTTGGCAGTGGTCAGTAAATGTTTGTCAAATGGAGTTGATGTGTATACCGTTTCTTTGACCTTTTCTGTGAGTCAAGCATCAGGTTCATCTGAGTGAAAAAATGCAACACAGATGAGACTGCGATGTGTCCTGTACACTGAAAGAGATCTTGATCATTACTAAATGGGTGTTAAATGAGGCAGTGTGGCCATGACAGAAATATGCAAGAATAAAATAAATGTTATAGTTCACAGAACTTTAGAGGGGGAAAATATGATTTATGTATTACTTGTGGAATCTCCTGATTTGATATACTGGTGGAACACAGCATTATATTCAAAGCAGCAGCGATAGCTCAGCTTGTGTAAAATGAAGGTAGGATTTGTGATACCATCCAATATTCTCCAAGTTTTCAGATACAGAAAGAACAGTGTCAACATGTACCGAGCAGGGGAAACAATTTGGAGAAGATATAAAAGAAATAAAAGATGCCATCCTTGACCAATGTAAATAAATGGGAACTTTTGATTTATTTGTCACGTACTCAGATTGATGGGTTTCATAGTGAAGTAAATGTGTGTGCATCCCTGATTCAGGAGAGAGTGTTTTGTGTATCATTCTAGACTACTCCAGACTGACATTTCAAATCAACGTATCATCAGTGAAGTATTTATCATTAGCCCTTGAAGGATTTTTTTTTTTTTTAATTCATAGAGTCATGTCTTAGTTTCTCAGTGTGGAGAAGCTAAAACTGTGATCCTGTTTCTCATTTTCTCTCTTACCGCATAGGAAACTATGCCGGTCAGAAGCTACTCCCTGGTTATATCAGTTTGCTAGGGCTGTCACAACGAAGTATCACAAACTGAGTGACTTAAACAGAAATTTGTGGTCTCAGTTCTGGAGGCCAGAAGTCCAATATTGGGATGTTGGCAGTGTTGGCTCCTACCGAGTGCTGCCAAGAAGAATCTGTGCCACACCTCTTCCTTAGTTTATGTTGTTGGCTGAGAAGCTTTGGTGTTCCTTGGCTTGTAGAAGCATCTCTCCCACTTCTGCCCTCATCTTCACATGATGTTCTCCCTGTATGTCTCCAGGATTTCCCTTTATATAAGGGCACCACTCACAGTGGATTAGGGACCCATCCTACCCCAAGACAACCTTAATTAATTACATTTGCAGAAGCCCTACTTCAAATAAGGTCACATTCTGAAGCACTGCGGATGGGGACTTCAACATATGAATTTTGGGGGACATGATAAAACTTATAATACTGCTTATAGGTGGAAAATAAATTATATATATTTATTAATAAGGAACCTCTAAGAGGAACAGATTTGGAAGTCTAGTTTAACTTCAGTTGGTTCTAAGCATCTGTGTGACCTGGAATAAATTACTTCATTATCCCAACCTCAGCTTCTTCATCTGCAAAGTGGAAGAGGTGATACTTGCTCTCCTATGTTATAGAGTCATAGTCAATTATAACAATAGCTGCTGCCATTTATTGAGTGGTAATAACAGTAGGTACTATAACAAGAGTAGACACATTTTACAGGGTAGGAAACAGTGGCACAGAGAAGTGAAATAATTTGCCCATAGCCAATAAAGTGGCAGAGCCAAAATTCAAACCCAAGAAGAATGGCTACAGTGCCACCTCTTTCAACCAGGGAACCGGGAGAGCATCACTATATAAATTCTGTGTAAAGTGCAAGACACAATGCAAAAGTTCGTTGTCACTAAAAGAACTCAGGGCAAAGTCTTGTCCTTCCCACTTCGAATTCTTTTTTCTCTACCCCAATGTTTATCAAACTTTCCTCCCTTTTAGAATACTTATTGGAAACCCATACAAAACCCATATCTCCTCTAATGTTTTTGAAATTTCAGAACCTGCATCATTACTGAAGTAAATCCAAGCAATCATAATTTTAAAATCTACCTTTCCAAACGGCCTCGGAGGCCCCCAACACATACACACACAGACACATGCACACATACACACACACTGTGTTTACTCAGTCCTTCCTGCCCTCAGTTTCTATGGTACAGCCATGATATGGCTTGGCTATCCCCACCCAGATCTCATCTTGAATTATAGCTCCCATAATTCCCACATGTGGTGGGAGGGACCCAGTGGGAGGTAACTGAATCATGGGGACAGATTTTTCCCATGCTGTTCTTGTGATAGTGAATAAGTCTCACAAGATCTGATAGTTTTATAAAGGGCTGTTCCCCTGTACATGCTCTCTTCTCTGCCTCCATGTAAGACATGCCCTTGCTCCTCCTTGGCCTTCTGCCATGATTGTGAGGCCTCCCCAGCTATGTGGAACGGTGAGTCCATTAAATCTCTTTTTATATCTTTATTGGCAGCATGAGAACAGACTAATACAAGCCATTAAAGCCCAAGATACCTTTCCTTTACCTACATTCTTTTTTCGTTATTTACCCTTGCTTTTTGTCATGCACCACATCATTGATGTAACTAAAAATACCAACTTCCAGACCGGGTGTGGTGGCTCACACCTGTAATCCCAGCACTTTGGGAGGTGGATGTGGGTGGATCACCTGAGGTCAGGAGTTCAAGACCAGCCTGGCCAACATGGTGAAATCTCACCTCTACTAAAAATGCAGAAATTAGCCAGGCATGGTGGCATGTGCCTATAATCCCAGCTACTCAGGAGGCTGAGACAGGAGAATTGCTTGAACCCAGGAGGTGGAGGTTGCAGTAAGCCAAGATTGTGCTATTGCACTCCAGCCTGGGAGATACAGTGAGACTCTGTCTCAAAGCAAAACAAAAAACAAACAAACAAAAAACCGGCTTCCCTTATATTCCCCCATGAGTTTCTGACTCCACTAGCTAATTCAATAAAGGCATTTTTAAGAAATCATATTTATTCATGGGTATATGCACATGATACAAAACATTTTGCAGCAAAAATGGACTCCTTCTCACCCCATCCTCAATCAACTAATTTCCTTCCCTATAAAAATCTATTATTATTTGTTTTGTGTTGCGTGTTTCAGCCAGAGATACTCTATGCGTGACGCAAGCATATTAGCATCCATATGCTACTTTCATCTAAAAAGTAGCATACTCTCCACAGCATTGTAAACCTCTTCCTTCACCTATTAAGATATCATTTCTGTATTGTAAGACTTAAAATTTAATGTGCTGCCTTTGATCCCAAAAGTCCTGAGTTTCCCTACTTCTACCAGATATTCCCCCCAACCTTCCCAAAGAGAGAGGCTCCCTACCTACACGGTTCCTCTATCATGTAGGCCTGCTGGGCCCTACCCATTTTTCAACCTAACAGGTTTCACCTCCCAGCCAGCCCATGACATTGGTCACATCCTCCTGTAGGAACCTGAAGTCACCTCTCCTCCTTGTTACTACATAGCCGGCCTCCCACAGCCCCTGTAGTTTGCTCTGCTCTGGATCTGGACTGTAGCCCCTGTGTGGCCCTACATGGTGAACAGTGTCCTCCTCCCCCAGGCTGCAAGTGTATGTGACTAATAAACTACCATCTGTCTCTTGTCTGGTGTGGGGTGTTGTGTGTCTGACCGTCTCATATTATTTAGAGCAGAGGATCCACCTTTACCAAGTGGGTGAATAGGAGGTGATTAGAGCCAGTCCACATTACTGCATACAGCAATCCCTTGCTCTTCCTTGTAGCTGCACAGAACTCTATAGTATGAATACGAACCAATTTACTTATCTTGTTCCCTGTTGGTAGACACTGGGTTTTTACTCTTTGGTTCCACAGCAATGCTGTAGTGAATTTTCTGTTCCACATTTTGCATCTGAAGTCATCTTGCATCTGAAGGAGTAAATTCTTACAATTAAAGTATGCGTCAAAGGCTATGCACATTACATTTTAATAAACATTGGTCAGGCGCATTGGCTCACACCTGTAATTCCAGCACTTCGGGAGGCTGAGGCAGGGGTGGATCACCTGAGGGTCAGGAGTTCGAGACCAGCCTGACCAATATGGTAAAACCCCATCTCTACTGAAAATACAAAAGTTAGTTGGGCCTGGTGGCATGTGCCTGTAGTCCCAGCTACTCCGGAGGTTGAGACAAGAGAATTGCTTGAACCCAGGAGGTAGAGGTTGCAGTGAGCTGAGAACGTGCCATTGCACTCCAGGCTGGGCAACAGAGCGAGACTCTGTCTCAAAAAAAAAAAAAAATTAATAAACATTGCCAATTGCTGTTCATAGAATGTGTACCAATTTAGACCCCCACAGGCAGCTCAATAGTCTATTCCCCACATCCTCGTCAACCCAGGACATTACCAAACTTTCTGATCTTGGCCAAGAAGAGAGGTGAAAAATGTCAAGTCATTGTGGTTTTAGTTTACATTTTTATGAGAAGTGAGGGCAACTGTCTTTTCATATGGTTACGAGTCATTTGTGTTTCTGGCCTTTTTCTTATTGACTCGAGGAAGCCTTTTCTTTATTGAATAAATTACCCCTTTTTCTGCGATATGAAGTTGAAATGTCGTTTATCGTTTGTCTTTGTTTATAGTAGGTTTTGCTGCCTAGATTTGTATTTTATGTTGTCAAATTTACCTTATTTTGTGGATTCTGGTGTTTGGGTTACATACAGACGCATCTTCTCCACTCTGTATAGGAGAACCTCATTTTATTGTCATTGCTTTGTTGTGATTCACAGATATTACTTTTTTACAAATTGAAGGTTTATGGCAGCTCTCCATTAAGCAAGTCTATCAGCGCCATTTTCCCAAAAGCGTGCCCTTACTCCACGTCTTTGTGTCACATTTTGGTAATTCTCAAAATATTTCAAACTTTTTCATTATCATTTTTTCTTTTATGGTGATCTGTGATCAGTGTTGTTTATGTTGCTATTATAATTGCTTTGGGTCACCACGAACCACACCTATAAAGGATGGAAAACTTAATAAATGCTGTGTGTGTGCTGAGTGCTCCACCAACTGGCCGTTCCACATCTCTCTCCCTCTCTTCAGGCTTCTTTATTCTCTGAGACACAACAATATTGAAATTGGACCAATTCATAACCCTACAATGGCTTCTAAGTGTTCAAGTGAGAGGAAGAGTCATACATCTCTCACTTTAAATTTAAAGCTTGAGGCCGTGCGCGGTGGCTCACGCCTGTAATCCCAGCACTTTGGGCGGATCACGAGGTCAGGGGATCGAGACCATCCTGGCTAACACGGTGAAATGCCATCTCTACTAAAAATACAAAAAATTAGCCAGGGGTGGTGGCGGGCGCCTGTAGTCCCAGCTACTCGGGAGGGAGGCTGAGGCAGGAGAATGGTGTGAACCTGGGAGGTGGAGCTTGCAGTGAGCCAAGATTGCGCCACTGTACTCCAGCCTGGGTGATAGAACGAGACTCCATCTCAAACAAAAACAAAAACAACAACAACAACAAAAAAAAGCAAAACTAGAAATGACTAAGCTTGGTGAGGAAAGCATGTCAAAAGCCAAGATAGGCCAAAAGCTAGATGTCTTGGGCAAAATAATTAGACAAGTTGTGAATGAAAAGGAAAAGTTATTGAAGAAAATTAAAAGTGCTACTCCAGTGAAAACAGGTATGATAAGAAAGCAAAACAGCCTTATTGCTGATATGGAGAACATTTTATAAAGTCAATGCCTGGCTTCAAAAGACAGGCTGACTCTCTTGTTAGGGGATAGTGCAGCTGGTGAAGCCAATACTCATTTACCATTCCAGAAATCATAGAGCATCTAAGAATGATGCTAAATCTACTCTGCCTGTGCCCTAAAAATGGAACAACGAAGCCCAGATCTGTTTACGGCAGGATTTATTGAATATTTTAAGACCACTGTTGAGACCTACTGCTCAAAAACAAAGATTGCTCTCAAAATATTGATGCTCATTGACAATGCTCCTCGTCACACAAGAGCCTTATGAAGATGTACAAGAATGTGTAATATACAAGGCATGTTGTTTTCATGCCTGCGAACACAACATCCATTCTATAGCCCTGGAACAAAGAGTAACTTTGATTTCCAAGTCTTATTATTTAAGAAATATACTTTGTGAGGCTATAGCTCCCATAGATAGGGATTCCTCTTGGATCTGAGCAAAGTAAATTGCAACACTCCTGGAAAGGATTCACAATTCTAGATGCCATTAAGAACAGTTTTGATTTCTGGGAGGAGGCTAAAATTTCAACATTAACTGTAGTTTAGAAGCAGTTGATTCCAACCTTCATGGATGACTTTGAGGGGTTCAAAACTTCAGTGGAAGAAGTCACTGCAAATGTGGTGGAAATAGCAAGATAACTAGAATTAGAAGTGGAGCCTGAAGATGTGACTGAACTGCAGCAATCTCATGATAAACCTTAAACAAATGAAAAGTTGTTTCTCATGGATGAGTAAAGAAAGTGGTTTCTTGAGATGGAATCTGCTCCTGGTGAAAATGCTGTGAATGTTGTTGAAATGACAACAAAGTATTTAGAATATTACATAAAGTTAGTTGATAAAGTAGCAGCAGGGTTTGAGAGATTGACTCCAATTTTGAAAGAATTTTTATGTGTTGGGGGGGCGTAAAATGCTATCAAACAGCATTGCATGCTACAGAGGCTTATTTCATGAAAGGAAGAATCAATTGATGTAGCAAATGTCATTGTGGTCTTATTTTAAGAAATTGTCACAGCCACCCCAACCTTCAGCAACCATTATCCTCATCAGTCAGCAGCCATCAACATCAAGGCAAAACCTCCCACCAGCAAAAAGATTACAACTTGCTGAAGGCTCCGATGATCCTTAGCATTTTTTAGCCATAAAGTATTTTAAAATTAAGGTACATACATTGTTTTTTAGACATAATGCCATTGCACACTCAATCAACTACAATATAAACATAACTTTTATATGCACTGGGAAACCAAAAAATTCATGTGACTTGCTTTATTTTGGCAGTCTGAAACTGAATGCACAATATTTCTGAGGTATGCCTATAGTTACATTAAAAAAATTCTCCTGATGTTATTGTCAAGATTTTAATGGCTTCACTTTTACATTAAAATATTTGATTCATCTGGAATCTATGCTGATATAAGGTATGAGATAAAGATCTATAACTTTGTTTTTACAGTCGATTATTTGACAATAATTCTTTTTTCCATTAACATACAGTGTCATATTTATCAAATATTGAGAGACTGTTTCTGGATCTCTGCCTTCATTCATAAAACCAAGAATGTTTTAATTATTATATATTTAAAATATTTTAATATTCATTATTATGTATATATCTTTTCCTTATTCTTGTTTATTTTGTTTTCCAAATGAACTTTAAAATCATCTTGCCTATGACTCTCTGAAAAAATTCTATTGCTGTTTTTGGATTATTGAAAATTCATATACTAAAGTAAGAAGAATTGAATCTTTAAGATGCCAAATTTTCCATTCAAAGACTGTGATGTGCATGTTATTTCTTTAACGGTCTTCATGCCCTGATAGTGTTTTAGAGTTTAGTTTATACAGCTCTTCCACATGTCTCATTACATTTATTCCTAGGTATTTAAATAGTAGTCTTTTCTTCCTTTGAGACTTTCTAACTGGTGGTAACTTACAAATATTAAGGCTGTTGATTTCTAGATATGAGCTTCCCCAACCATCTAATTAAATGTTTTATTATTTATACTAGTTGCCCAGGTGTACAGTGTTATCATCTTTAAATATGATGATTTTGTTTTAATTTAATTTAATGTAACTTAATCTAGGAGAGCTAAGTAATTAAACATGAGGCCAAAGTACGTAAGAAAGTGGCAGTCTTTTATTGCAAATATGCACACACTCTCGCACGAGGTTCTATGGTCCTCAGGTGTGGGGGGCCAGGGAAGTCGCGCCGGCGCTCTCGGGTGATGTTCTCTGGTCCACGAATGTGGGGGGCCGAAGAAGTCACCCCGGCTCCTGCCGGCAGCGGACTTTTATGCCTGGGAGCTGGAAGGGGAGGAGTTTGGGGCGTGTGTGTAGGAGTGGCTTCTCGAATTTCGGTGTCCCCGGCTTGACGTCATTCTGCGCATGCTCAGTTGATTTGGTTCTTTTCCCCGGCGCGGGAAACTCTGTGATGAACCCGGAAACAACAGGGACTGCTCCATCTTGTTCACCTTCCTCCATCTTGTCCCTTTTCCTTCACCCAAACAGTCCAACCTCTTATTGATTATAAGAATTTAGGGCGCCGTGGTCTGTCTGGCTGCTTCCTGCTGTTAAGGGGCGTAGTTAGGGTCTGAGGTTGGCAGTTGGGTGTAGGGATGCAGGAGCATTTGGTTGAAGGTGACTCGGGTGATCTCTTGGACCTTGGCTCGGAGAAATTTTATTAGAATGGGAGCAAGACATAACATAAGGCAGAGGATTAGTATGGGAATTAGGAATGGAAGCATCTGCTGTACTACAGGCAGTAGCCATACCGGTGGTCCGGGGGTTAAGGGGGCGTTAAATTGTTGAAGCTAGGGAAACCCCGATAATTAAGGGAAGAAAAACAGACCACTTTTGGATGTTATTGCTGGAGCTGAGCTGGGAAGCTAGTTCAGACAATTCTCCTTCGCTATATAGGGTTAAGCTAGGCACTGAAGATACCAGAATGCAAAGGGACTGGGGTGATGGAGGTATGGTTAAGAGTTTTAGATAGAGTTTGGTTACACCAAAGGTAGCCTCCAACAGGGGCCGTCTGGGTCCTGCTGGGAGCTTATGTGCAATTACACCATGAAGAGTTTGGCGTAGAGTAGCAAAAAGGAATCTCTGTCTCACTCTGTCTCTCTTCATCTCTGTCTCTGTTCATCTCTGTATCTGTTCATCTATCTCTCTCTGTCTCTCTTCATCTCTGTCTCTCCTCATCTCTGTCTCTATCTCTGTCTCTCTTCATCTCTGTCTCTCTGTCTCTCTCCATCTCTGTCTCTCCCCATCTCTGTCTTTGTCTCTCTCCACCTCTGTCTCTCTCTCTGTCTCTCTCCATCTCTGTCTCTCCCCATCTCTGTCTTTCTCCATCTCTATCTCTTCATCTCTGTCTCTGTCCGTCTCTGCCTCTCTCTGTCTCTGTCTGTATCTCTTTGTCATCATTATTATGGTTCACTCTAATTCCCCTAGTTACTCCTACTAATCCTAACTTTGTATGGGGATTCTAAACCTGGTCTACAGACAACCAGATACACTCAGTCATGCAGGGCACTGCAGATTGTCCCCCCCCCCTCAACCTAGGGTTGTCACTCTGCCCTCTCCCTAAATAAAATGTGGACTCATTAGGCCAGGATGAAGGACAGATACAGGGAAGGAGAGGCTGTAACCAGAAGGCAGTAGAAAGCCCAGACCTCCCCAAGGGCCTCTGCGGCACTCAGTCCCTGTTGAGTCAGAGATAGGGAGAAGCCAGGAGGTAGGGGAGTTGGTGAGGGGAGCAGCCTTGGTGAGCGGGAGGTGGAGAGACGGAGACGGAGATGGAGATGGAGACAAAGCCTTGCACACCATTTGGCACATGCTTGGCTCTTACATGTCCATTCAGTGCATGAATGACTAAGTGGATAAGTGCATGAGTGGATATACATGTGTCTTATTGGGAGGCGGCCCATGAACTGACATTCACTATGGGCTTTTCTAAGTTTTTCAGTGGGATCGATGTTGGTAGTTTGTATATTTGCACTTGGTTTGGAAAACTTTCCTTAACCTAATTCTCAGGCAATACTGTGAACTTTGGGCTGCTTACTTGATAAATAGAGTTTTATTATTAATTCATGCATGTGAACGAACACATGCATTGAAAGCAGCAGCAAATCCTTTTAAACTATATGTTCTTTTAAAGAGGGTCTTTCTGTCATGCTCAGGAAAAAAATCAGTGGAGATGATGGCGACAGACTGGTCCCTCAAATCTCTGGCCATAGCCCAAGGAGGAGAGAACCCACAATCGCAGGCCATAGGGATTGCCTTCTGTGATCAGTATTAAACTCGAAGAATGTCTTTGTAACTAGAGACGTATTCTGGGTAGTGTGGCTGTTAGTTTGTCCCAATCTTTATTTTAAGGCACTATCCTCATCTCTTTCTCTTTTTCTTTGCCCTGACATTGATATCAACTGAGTTTTCAAGGTGCCAGCTGCCCGTGTCAGCTCTTTCAGAGAGCAGCCTCTCTCCTCCTTCTGCCTCCCAATCCTTTCCTCTCTGCCAGCTCTTCTCGGCAGGTTGGTCATTCATTATTGATGACCCTCCAGCACCTTCTCCACCGTGGTGTTCCCACAGCCCTGTGCACCGCTGAGCAGAGCCAGGTACAGGATCTAGTCGGGGTCCAGGACTGCTGCTCCAAAGCCACCAGGACTCTTTCCCTTCCTGGCTGTCAGAGAGGATGCCTGGGACTAGAGATACAGCAGCAGCGATGTCAGCAGCTGTTCTTGAGGAGGGTTTGTTTCTCTCCTCTGTCTTCTAGGAAGCAAAAGGTTAAACTGTTCATTTTAAGAGCCCCCGCTGGGTATAAAATACTGAGCTTTGTCTTTCTGGAGTGAGCTGATTCCTAGGCCCCTTGACCTTTACTCCAACACATCCGCTGCCCATCCCCTAGAGTGGTTTTCTTTGCTTTCTATTGAGTCAGAAGGAATGAGGCTAGTGTGTGCCGTTAGCTTAATTATTGGGGAAAAGCAATGGAAGAGAAGAAACTGATTCTCTCCATTTATCTTATTGTTACTTAACCAAGTCTTGGCAAGATACAATTTGGTGGCTAATTTGCATGGAGTGCCCTTTCTGAAGGCAGAGGCTCTGCTTGTGGATTCTGCAGTGAAGGCTGGAGTCACACCTTGGAAATGACTGTCCACTTTCACATTTGCATACATCACTTACACATGTGGAGCTCCTTCTCCCACCAGCCTCCCCTGAGCCTTCATAAGACACAGGCTGTTGCTTTAAGGAACGTTAACAATCCAGACCCCTCCAGGGACCCATGTGACTCCAGCTTCTCCCACAATAGTCAGAAATCATAATTGAGAGTTCAGAATTCACAAGTACAAGGATAATATTGGAGAAAGATAATCAGGCCCCTACTTCCCAGTTCCCTGAAATTAAAACAGGTATTCATCTTGTCAGAATAAGAAAGCGGGTCCTGCTATGTTCCAGCCACCTGGCAACCTTGTTCTTAGAATACAGAAAGGGAGGGAAGCAATGTGTGTGATCACTCTAGCTAAAGAAATGAAGAGAGAAGCGAAGACCTTTTTTTAGTCCTGATTTCCTACAAGGGACAATGCACCTAAGGTTTTCAAGCCTTGCTCGGAATCATCTCACAAAAGGAAAGGCCCTTTGCTTCACAAAATATTTTAATGAAAGCAAAACAGTGACTAAGAGCCTCACGTACTGCTGGTTCTGCCTGTTTCAAATCTTCAAAGGCCTTTAATAACCTCCATTATGTGACTATGTGATTTTTATCACACAATCTCAGATTCTTACACTTTTAAAATAATTCACCAGCAAGAACCAGTGTCAGAACTAAATGCTAATAAGATTTGGCCTGGGAGAGTAGCATAGTAAGATTGTTAATGTTTAATGCACTCTCATCAAAGTGGGATAATCCTACTGCTGAAGGTCAAGTGAGCCTTTTCTAAAAAAATAAATAAATAGGGAAGAAAACATTATTGTAGCTTTTCCATTTTACTCAGTCAAATGAATTCAGCATAAACTTGTTATAGCCAAGTCCAGGCTAGACATTTCCTGGCGATCTGGCAATTTCCCTTGTATTGTTCCTGTGGTTTGTCTCTTTCCTCTTCCTCTTTGTTTCTAATGATAATGATGAACAGCATCTCTGCAGTAGGCCACATTCTCAAAGTGCTCCATTCATTGTCACTAGAAAAGACCACTGTTGGGTTTTATTGCCATCATTGATATACATGGATAATTTACATACAAAATTGTGGTTTGGTTTTGGAGCCATGGCACCCGGAGTATCACTTCTGATGGGCAAAGGAAGAATGGCCTTCAGTGACGCAATAGGCAATTGCAAAGAGTTCTGCTCCCAGTTCTCTTGCTAAATCAAAAGATTGCAAGGGTCAAGATTGATTTCTTCATTTTCTTTAGGCAGCAATCTGAAGAGGCCCCAGCAGAAAACTCCAGCCCCAGGATTTCTAGTAATCGAAAAAAGAAGCAAGTGTTCTTGGGTAACATGTGGTGCCCATAAAAGGGCATCAGCTCTTGGGGACAGCCTGAGGTTACCAAGTTCACCTTTGCTCATTCTGCACAAGGATTGCTCCCCTCAGAGTTTCTGCAGGGGAATATGTACTCTGCACACAGAGTTCAGTATTAAAGCCTCCACATGAATTTATAGAGTTGCTTACATTGACTGAGAAATTTTTTTTTTTTTTTTTTGGTACTCAACCCTAATTTTCCCTGGAAAATATTGTTCTGTAACTTTGAGATGAATGTACCCATCAAAAACTCCGGAATAAATTCTCATGCAGTTCTATTACTGCTCATCATTTTGCCAAGGAAC
Organism: Macaca thibetana thibetana; assembly: GCF_024542745.1. Taxonomy (NCBI): domain Eukaryota; kingdom Metazoa; phylum Chordata; class Mammalia; order Primates; family Cercopithecidae; genus Macaca; species Macaca thibetana. The sequence continues at coordinate 35,374,831 of NC_065584.1, read as the reverse complement.
GTTAGTAAAGAGAGCTATAAAGTGGCTAAATAAGTTGTGTTTTTTGTTTGTGTGTTTGTTTTTCCTTTTCATCGTTTTATGTTTTAGTAGGAGAAGAATCCAAGATGAAAAGGCCAGGCTCTGGTTTTAGCTGTGCCACTAATTTCATGTGTTTATGCAAGTGTCCAGATCTTTTTGGGAATTAATTTCTTTATTTGTCAAAAAGAGTTAATAATACCTGGCCCAGCCAACCTGTAACATAGTTATGCATAGGAGTAAAATCACAGATGTGAAGTTTGCAAAATTCTAAGATCCTTAGGTAGCATTTCCTCATGTGTCGACAGGAGTAATGAATTATACACCTACTGCAAAAGGTGACTGTGAAGATCCAATGTCAAAGGGCTTAGGAGAGAGTGTGACACATAAGTAGCATTCAGGGGATGGTAGCTGGAAGACCAAGCAACAAGGGTGTTACCACCAAATCCTTTCCATAACCCCTCTCCCATATAAAACAAAAGAGTCTAAATAGCCCCAGTGCTCACTTCAATGCTACTCATATTATTTGGCTTTGGAGACTTTGCTTTTTTGGAGCCCCTCATTCCTACTTTCCGGACATTTGCAGAATTCAGCTGTGTTTTCTAAGGATTTCTCTGGCATTAACTCAGAATGACCTTGCAGTGGGAATGACCTTGGAGCTGTAGCAACTTGAGTTTAAATTCTAGCTCTGCCCCTTACTAGCTGGGTGCGGTTGATTCCAGGCAACTGTCAATACCTTGTGTCTCAACATTTTCAGTTGGGGGTATCGTCATATCATCTCCCTCATAGAGGAGTTAACGAGTTGAAATGACACTGATGCTACAGTCAGGAGATGCTACCTAATTTTCTGGGTCCAGTGCAAAATGAAAATTCAGGGCCCTTTGTTCAAGCATATGAAGCACTTCAAGATGGCAACAGCAGAGCATGAAACCAAGCCCTAGGCCTTCTGAGCTCAGGGTCTTGTGTAACTGCATAGGTCACATGCCCTTGAAGCCCGCCCTGGCCTCAGTTCCCATAGTGGCAGCCTGCCACCTAGTGGGTACTCAGTAAAGACCGCTTGCTTTTCTTCCTCTTTCTTCCCTTGATAGCCTTAAATCCCTGGGGGGACTTGCATTTACTCTTAAACTTCCTGCCACAGTTTCTCCCCTTATGATGGTTCCTTCTGCTGGTTAAATTGCCACTTCTCTTTTGCCCCTGAAATCAGGGAGCCAAGTGATTAAGAGAAGATAACTTATCTACACAACCCTCCCATCTCTATGTCTGTACTTCCCAAGTTCTTTAAAAGATAACCCAATAAAATAACTAACAGCATCATGATGCATACAAAGGGACTATGGTATATGTGTGGCAGGCTGGGGAGTAAGGATAGAGAAGGTATTTGAGGCAAAGAAGAAAGAACAAAGGAAAACAAAGGTATTAGAAGATAAAAGCTTGCACTTCACAGAGGATATTATTTTGCTGCCATGTATCTGAGCACAATTGAGGCAGATTAGTTGTAACATCACCTCATGTACTTTTCCCAGCTTTTTTCAGCCACTTTCACTATGTAAAACAAACAAACCTTTTCTGTGCACTTACGTCCCTTGTCTCTGAACTTCATCAACAAAATATTTGTTATGCATTATTTTATTCAGGATTCACAGTATCTGTGGGTTTGGGTATGCTACTTCTTTCTTCATTTTGTAGAGGAGAAGATGATAGAGTAACATAAATAGTTACTGTGTTAGTTGGAAATGTTTTGTCTCCAAGTATCAGAAGGCCCAGCTTACAGTGTCTGTGTTGGGGGTTGGAAGCTGGGGAGAGGTTCCTCCTAACGAGATGCTTGGAGGCAGACCACCGCCTTAGGGGTTAGACAGCCCACTGACATCATGGCTCCTGTCTGCTGCTGTCTTGGCTTTTCCCTCATAATCACAAGATGGCTGCTGTGGGTCCAGGCATCACAACATGGTCAAGAGAAGAAGAAATGTGGGAAGAAACCGTATCCGCCATATTGTTTTCTTTTCTTGGGAAAGTTACACTTTCTCAGGTGTCCACTGGCTTACAGACTTCTACTTATGTCTCATTGGCCAGAACGGTGGGAGTTTCTAGCTATAGGCATGGCTGAGAAGGTGAGTGTTTAGCTTTTCCCACCTTTTTACTGGTGGGGGGAGGCAGCTCTAGGATGAAGCACACAACAGTGTATACTTTATAGTGACAGAGGTAGCAAGGGGCAAAGACAGAGCCTGAATCCAGGTCCTCTAATCTTGAGTTTAGAGATTTTGCCCTTCTGCCATATTGCTCTTCTTTTAAAAATACATTCAGCAGCATCCAGCTTGTCCACTTCCTGCTGAGACAAGCCAGCAGGTATCACTCCACATTATGGAAATTGAAAACAGGAAATATATTTACTATGCCTTCCCTGAAGCTTCCTGAGAGAGAACTTTCTCCAAGTTATGTAAAACAGAGATAAGGTGGCTTATAGAAAATTTATTCCTCACCTGATAAATTCTGTGCATGTGTAGTTTCATAGAACTCATTGTAGCGCATTTAGAAACACACGACCAGAAATTGTGTGAAACATTGCTTTGGGATGGATGGTGCCCGTCTGGCCTTAAGCTATCCTTCCCCCCACTGCTGCTGTTCAAACTATAGCCAGTGTATTTTTTGGTAGAAACTATTTACATATGAAGATCATATTTAGATGCCTTTGGTAATTTATTAAACTCACTTTCCTGAAGCAAGACCAGAGTTTAAAACTTAAGTAAATACCAGCCTGAGAGATTAGAAACAAAAGCCAGGAAGGAATTTCTCCACCGCAATTACCACATGCAGTTACCACAGCAGGGAAGCTGTGCTGGATAATTCAGTCCAAGGTAGAGAAATAACAGAGTCTGGAAATGTAAATATGTTTCTGTTAGAGATACTTGAAATAACGTTTACACTGTCTTCTTCCTTTTTAGCTATGGGATATTGCGCAAGACTTTTTTGTTGTGTTTTCTTTAAATGCTCCGGGCAGTACGTTGGAAGTATATAGCACCTGCTAAATGTTTAGTCAGTAGTCGAAACATTGAATAAATCATGAAATCTGTAGGTGAACTGAATAATAGCTGCCCTGGAGAGAACTGTAATTCAGTGTTGACAAAATAAATCCCCCTGCATTTTTCTGGGGAATCTTTTATTTTTAGCAAGAGTGTTTTGATACTCCTAAGTTAATTAATAGTTTTAACAGAGTGGAATGTTATTGAACCTACCAGTGTTGTTTAAGAGCTAATGTTTATGTGCCAGGCGCCAGGTTAGGTAATTTTATAAGCATAGATCATTACATTCTCGCCCAGCCCTGTTGGATTCCTAGCTCTGCTTTTCCAGATGAATAGCCAAGACCCTGAGAGGCTGTAACTAGTCCAGAACCACATGGGCGAGGAGGAAAGGAAGACCTTCCACCACTTATTCACAGAAGTAAGTTCTTCCCGGGCAGTGTGGCAGAGTCAACAGACTGGCCCACTTAACTCTTGTTCCACCCCCCCTCTGCCTTGTCTACTTCTACCACAGAGACCAGAAACGACAAATCCCCAGCCTCCTGTGGCTTGGCTTAGGGTAGTCCAAAGGCACAGTTCTGCCCAACCATACATAGGCAGAATTCCCTGGGGAACATTTCTCTCTCCCCAAATAGGTAAAGCTTCTTTGCCCTTTAACCTTTGTTGTTCCTCCTCTTCCTTCATGAGAAGAAGATTCACTTTTGAGACATGCAGCAGCCACTTCTAACAATCAGAAGGAAATACATGGTTAAGGCTGTTGAAACAAGAAGTAAAAGAAGTCTAGTTGCTCGATGATATTCTCTTTTGTCTTTTTTTTTTTATTTTTTAAATTATACTTTAAGTTCTAGGGTACATGTGCACAACGTGCAGGTTTGGTACATATGTATACATATGCCATGTTGGTGTGCTGCACCCATTAACTCGTCATTTACATTAGGTATATCTCCTAATGCTATCCCTCCCCCCACCCCCACCCCACGACAGGCCCCAGTGTGTGATATTCCCCACCCTGTGTCCAAGTGTTCTCATTGTTCAGTTCCCACCTATGAGTGAGAACATGCAGTGTTTAGTTTTCTGTCCTTGCAATAGTTTGCTCAGAATGATGGTTTCCAGCTTCATCCATGTCCCTACAAAGGACATGAACTCATCCTTTTTTATGGCTGCATAGTATTCCATGGTGTATACGTGCCACATTTTCTTAATCCAGTCTATCATTGATGGACATTTGGGTTAGTTCCACAAGCGTGATGATATTCTCAAATAGATGCCCTAGCCCTAGGCTGCCTGCCATTACATTCCTTATTACACAAGAATAATTAATCTTTTATTGTATTCCAATCATTGATGGGCATTTCTTTTTTTGCTGCATAGCCAAATACATGGCCAAATCAGTAAACCTGAACTTCTCAAAGTGGCCATCTGCTAGCTACAAACTTATAAACTGTTCTGTAGGTATAAAGAATTGAAAGCAGGTGAAGTGCATGTGTGTGTGTATTTCACATATCACTCAGGTCAACGTTCCTTTGAAAATGGAGAATGCAATTCTATTAAGATAATAGTGTCAATGTGGTAACTGATCATTTACAGCAATTAGAGCAAAAGATACAAAAGTCAGGCAGAACTGGATTCTAATGCTGACCATAGCACTGGTTGGTTATGTGACCTTCAGCTCGTTAGTTAGCCTTGCATATATTTCCTCATGTTTGATTGAGGATAAGAGTAGTTTTATCTCATAGAGATTTGAGGGGCATTTGGCACAGGATCAGGCACAAAGTAAGCACTCAGTGATATTGTTGCCAATAATAATAATAATAATAGAATTATTTAAGACTTACAGATTGAGGGAATTTGATGAAATATATAACAACTGAGGTTAAAGTGTTCTAATTTTCTCTGTCTAGATTCATCTTTCATAGTCCCTTTTTAATCTCACACCAGTGTCCTTCCAGAATTAAAAGGTCAATGATTTTGCTGCCTAGAGAAGCTTCCTTAGGGGCTTGTGAACGGTGAAAATGTGCATGTTTGCCTCGACTCTCTATTTCCATTGTCAAAGGCCTTCACAACTTTACCTAATGATTCTAGCCACTATATCACTATAGTGATCAAAATACTATAAAGTAAGACCAAACCTGTTTCTCATATCAACAAATAAAAGTGAGCTAAACTCACATATTAAAAGTAAAAGATTCTCAAATCGAGTAATAAAGTAAAACTTAACCATATGCTGTACCCCATATATACCTAAAGCAAAGTGTCTCAGAAACTTGAAAATAGAAGGATGAGCAAAGGAATATTGTCAAATGCCAACAAAAAGGAAAGTAGAGGCCAGTTATCTTAGAATAAAACAAGGCTGAATTTAGAAAAAAAGCATTAAACAAGAAAAATAAAGACAATTGTGTGATAAGGTGTATCATTCACAAGGAAGATCAAACAGTTATCAGTGTTTCTGTATCAATGTAGCCCGAAAAGTTAAGCAAAAACTACCAAACAGATAAGGAAAAATAGAAAGACTTTAATTATAGGAGGCTTAACAGATAAAATAGACCCAAAAGATGACGTAGGTGGCCTAAATAATATAAGTAGCAAAGTTACATATATCAAACTCTATCCCTGAAAACTAAAAATATGTCATCCTTTTAGATGTCCATAAAACATTTTCAAGAACTGACTATCCTTTAGACCACACAGAAAACCTAAATAAACTCCCCCAATCAGAAATCACACAGATATTGTCCTCTAATCACTCTGAGTCAAAAGTGAATCCATGTGAATACATGGAATATTTAAAATTAATGATAATGACTCTAACCACATTACATATCCTATGGGCTCAACTAAAGCATTTGCTCAAAAGAAAATTTGTATATATAAGTACTTAAATTAATGAACAAAAAATAAGGGAAATCAGTGCATATGTCTTCTGCTCATGAAATTAAATATAAGAAAAATAAAGTTAACCTCGGGAAAATGTAAGATAGTCATGATAATAAAAGCAGAAAACAGGAAAAAAGAATAAATAATCTTTAAGTTAGCTCTTTATGAAAAATCAATAAATCATTAGTAAACAAACCAAAATGGATGCCAATAAACTATATTCCAGGAAAATATAAAATTACCAGGCATGACCCCAGATGGAGAGAAAACAACAATCTAAGGAAATGAATTAGTATAGAAGAAATACAGAATGTGGAGACAGAGCAAACCTCTTGAAAGAAAACACCAGTCCCAGAATGTTTCACAGATTACTTCTACCAAACCTATAAGGAAAAGATAGGCCCAATATTATTTAAACCAAGTGAAAGCTTCAGGTTATTTTTCTGAAGCTAACGTGCATCATGCATGTTCTGATAAATAGAGCACACAAAAAAGCAAACTAAGGATCAATATTGCTTATGAATATTAATGTAAAAAACCCTAATTAAAATATTAGAAAACAAATCTAAGCGCTCACAAAGACAAGAATTTACTATCATCAAATGGGATTTAGTCTCAAAAAATGTAAGACTATTTCAAAATTCACAACTGTATTAATTTAATTCATGAAATATTGTCAAAATTAAGAATCATTTTATCATCTCCATAAATAATTGAACAGGCATTTGATAAAATTCTCTAATCTTGATGAAAAACTCAAAATATTATTTTATTATACAGACAGAGACATCCACAAATACACATACCAACACATACTTAGTAACATGTCCCCAAAGCTACTGGTATAACTGCTGAAGGAAGTGTCATTAATGTTTGCTGCAAGAAAAGATACCTTAATCAATAGCATTAATTAACATTATGGCTCCAGAGAGTCTAGCTAGCGTAAGTAAACAAAAGAAAAAAATAAGCAGAGTAATTTTAACCAGGAGTTAAAATTATCATATATGCAGATGTATAATTATATACTGTAAAACACAAAGAATCACATGGAAAAAATAGTATAAACAATAAGGAAATACACGTAGGTGATTGAGTACAAAAATACTACTCCTGGTAACCTTTCCACAAACAGCAACTGGTTAGAAAATATAACTGAAGAGATCCTATTTACAATAAGAATAAATTTAACAAGAAATGTGCCTGAATTACACAAATAAAATTTTTAAATGCTACTGAGAAACATGAAAAATGATTTAAACAAATGGAAAGGCCTACTCCATTTAACATAAAGATGTCTTATCTAAATCAAGTTATACATGTAATGCAGCGCAATAAAAAAAAAATAGGTCTTCTTAGAAGTACAGGGGTAGATTCTAAAGTTCAAGAACAAGTAAGCCCAACCCAAAAGTTTCAGGCAAAATTAAGAAAGGGGGATTAGCCCTATCAAACATTAAAATGTATTATAGTCCAGGTACCTGAGGTCAGGAGTTCAAGACCTGCCTGGCCAATATGGTGAAACCCTATCTGTACTAAAAATACAAAAATTAGCTGGGCGTGGTGGTGGGCACCTGTAATCCCAGCTACTTGGGAGGCTGAGGCAGGAGAATTGCTTGAACCTGGGAGGCGGAGGTTGCAGTGAGCCAAGTTGACGCCATCGCACTCCAGCCTGCATGACAGAGTGAGACTCCGTCTCAAAAGGAAAAAAAAAAAAACTACAGAACCTCTTTAAAATATATATATGTCTCCATATCTTTATTTTTAATTTTTATGGCCACATAGTAGGTGTATATATTTGTGGGGTACTTGAGATATTTTGATACAGACATACAATGTGTAATCATCACATTAGGGTAAATAGGGTATCCATCACTTCAAGCACTCATTACCTCTTCGTATTACAAACATTCCAACTGTATGCTCATTATTCTAAAATGTATTACAAATTATTGCTGACTGTAGTCACCCTGTTGTGCTGTCAAATACTAGATCTTATTCATTTGTATCTCTATATCCTAACAACCAGGAAGCTCTATGTAAGTGTCTAGAAATAGACCAAACTACATATGACAAATTTATTATTTATATATCAGTGAAAAATATCAGTCTGTTCCAAAATGCTATTGAAAGAACTGAATACCTCTTTGAAAAAAAATTAACAAGCAGAAACACCATAAACAAAATCAGAAAATGATATACTGAGAAAAATCATTTACAAAGGACTATTCTTCTTAGCATGTTAGAAAAATCTCTTGAATAAAATTTAAAAACAGCCCAATGGAATAAAAAGGGCAAATAATATACATAGTTACTTCCCAAAAAGAAATAAACATGGTGCAAACCATTGAAAAAATGCCCATTCTCACTCACAAAAAATGTATATTAAGACTACTGAGAGATGCTGATTAAAAAAAAAAAAAAAAAAGCCTGCCAGATTTCACATTGACAAGGATCAAAAAGTGTAAAAGTTTAATTACACATTGTTGGCAACACTGCAGGGAAATAAGGTACCCTCATACATCTTTGGTGGAACCATGAATTGGTACAATGTTGATTAGGAACAAATTGCCAGTATTTATCATGCAACTTGCATGTATCTTGTAATTCAGAAATTTCACTTCTAGGAATTCATCCTACATTACACTTGTGCAATTGTGTGTACTTGAACTTGTGTGAATGATGGAGGTACATGAATATGCTTTGTCATATTGTTTGTGAGAACCAAAGATTACAAACCACCAAATGCTGGCCAATATACACTCATTACCACAAAGGTCTGGTCAATTTAGAGAAAGAAATCCTATGTTCACAAAGGATATAATCTCTAAGAAAACAAACTGCTGACAGCATCATAGGGTATGTTACCATTATTGTAAAATGGCAATAGTAATAATTATTATATAAATGTATGCTTGTGTATGAATAAAATGCCCTAAAAGCATACTGATAGAGTTTGGACATTTGTCCCTCCCCAAATCACATGTTGAAATGTAATCCCCAGTGTTGGAGGTGGGATCTGCTGGGAGGTATTTGGGTCATGGGGGCAGACCTCTTATATCTTGGTGCTGTCCTTGCAATGGTGAGTGAGTACTCACAAGGTCTGGTTGTTAAGTGTGTGGTACCCCTCCCTGCTTCTGCTCCTACCACATGACATGCCTGCTACCCCTTTGCCTTCTGCCATGATTGTAAGCTTCCTGAGGCCTCCCCAGAAGCAGATGCCAGCACTGTGCTTCCTATACAGCCTGGAGAACCATGAGCCAGTTAAACCTCTTTTCTTATAAATCACCCAGTCTCAGGTTTTTTTGTTTGTTTGTTTTTTGAAACGGAGTCTCGCTCTGTCACCCAGGCTAGAGTGCAGTGAAGCGATCTCAGCTCAGCTCACTACAAGCTCCGCCTCCCGGGTTCACACCATTCTCCTGCCTCAGCCTCCCCAGTAGCTGGGACTACAGGTGCCCGCCACCACGCCTGGCTAGTTTTTCTGTATTTTTAGTAGAAACAGGGTTTCACTGTATTAGCCAGGATGGTCTCGATCTCCTGACCTCATGATCCGCCCACCTCGGACTCCCAAAGTGCTAGGATTACAGGCGTGAGCCACCGTGCCTAGCCAGGTATTTCCTTATAGCAACAAAAGAATGACCTAACATATACATTAGAACCTGATTACAATAGATGTTTCTTGGGAGGGGACTTCAGTGGCCAGGGTTGATGATAAAAAGTATTTTTTAATGTATCCCCTTTTTTATCTGTCAGTTTTTGTATGTGCATATATACTACCTATTCAAAAAGTTAATTTTCAATTAACTTAGATCCCAATTCAAACTCCACATCTGCTACCTCCAGCTTTGTGACCTAGAGCAAACTGCAGGCCAGCTGCCTTCTCTGTGGAGCAGGGACTGTCAGAATCTCCCATCCCAGGGTGTGATCAGAGCTACATGAGATAATCATGGAAAAGTACCTGGCAATTACACGTAATTGCTTAGTAAATGCCCTCCGCTTCTTTCCCCCCAGGATTAAAGTAAGCTGCATTTAACTATTACAACTTAATAAGGTGCATGATTGTGCTTTGCTGTGTTTTTAATTTTCTTGTCATACCTGGATGGTTTAAACATCTGGCTTCCGTTGGCATAATTAAGTAAAAGACAGAGCAGCGTACATCACCAGTCAGGCGTACTTCTTTTGCTGTGGTAAAAATGATACTTTTTATTCAGAGCCAAGTCTAGATATTCACCAGTCCCTGGCATGACTAGAAGAAGATTTAACGGACCAAAGCTGCTAGAGCACAGTTGTGTGTTGGCTGTGGACTTGAGATGCCTGGGTTCTGTCCCTCCTGACTGTAACTTAGCAGCTGTTTGTCACTGGAGATGTTTGATAACTTCTGCAGACTTCCATAGCATCACTTGTGAAATGGGAATAACTATTTAATACCTCAGAGAAGTGCTATATTAGCTTCTCCAGAGGAACAGAATAGGATTTACATTATAGATAACAATAGGATATAGCCTATATAGATATAGATATATAGATATATGGATTTATTGTGGGAATTTGTTCATGTGATTGTAGAGGCTTAGAAGTGCCACATATGCCGTCTCCAAGCTGGAGAAGCAGGAAAGCCAGTGGTAAAATTCAGTATGAGTCCACAGGCCCAAGAACCAGCAGCTCTGATGTCCCAAGGCAGGAGAAGCTGGATGTCCCAGGTCAAGGGGAGGAGGGAATTTACCCCTCCTCCATCTGAATCCTCAATGGATTGCATGATGCTTGCCCACACCAGTGAGGGTCATCTTTACTCAGTCTGCTGATTCAAACACTATTCTCTTTCAGAAACACACTCACAGTCATACCCAGAAATAATGTTTTACCAACTATCTGGGCACCCCATAACCCAGTCAAGTTGACACATAAAATTAACCATCACAGATGCTGTCTAGAATGCATAAAGTCTGTCTGGAAAAGCACCCAGTACATAATAAGCACTCAGCAAATATTTTTGGAAAAGTATCACTCTGTGCAAGGAGCAAGACATAGTTCCTACCTTCACGGTCTACACAAATTAACAGGGAGATGAAGCAATGGCCCAAATCACTAGAGCACCAAGCCATTTAGGGGAGAAACTGAAGTGAAGGGGGCAGGCATGACTCATAGAGTAATTTCCTTTCCCTCTCTAAGGCCCCACCAGTGAACCGGTGGTCACGCTGACTAACTGGAGACAGGATACCAAGGAGAACAAACATCGTTGTGAGGCCAATCCTATACATCCCAAACCAACAGAGTCCTCAGGAAGGCCTGAGAGCTGTTAGGAACAAGATGAAATGGGTGTGAGATTCAAGAAGTCACAAAAGGTAGACATTTTAAGCTCTTCTCCCGATACACATTAAAAATCTCACTGAGAAAAATGTGAAATATATACAATACTCACATGCATATACTATTTCTTACTTATTTGTTTTCTTGAGACAGAGTTTCACTGTTGTTGCCCAGGCTGTAGTGCAATGGCACGATCTCGGCTCACTGCAATCTCCGCCACCCCGGTTCAAGCGATTTTCCTGCCTCAGCTTCCCGAGTTGCTGGGATTACAGGCACCCGCCACCACACCTGGCTAATTTTTTTGTATTTTTAGTAGAGATGGGGTTTCACCAGGCTGGTCTCAAACTCTTTACCTCAGGTGATCCACCAACCTCAGCCTCCCAAAGTGCTGGGATTACAGGTGTGAGCCACTGCGCCTGAGCAACACTATTTGTTATTTTAGATGTTGGGAAGTTTTCATGAAAATTCTCTTGTCCACTCTCATTTACATGCACACACACACACATGCATATGCATATGCATGAACACACACATGCTTCATGGCACTTCTTATCATATAATCCTTATTGGGTAAAATCTTATTGAGGAGCAATAAACCAGATAAAATCTCCAACCCCTCCCTGGTGCCAAGTCTCTTGAGCCCCTCACACTCAGGTGGGCAAGGCAGCATGCCAGCGGACACAGTATCACCTACTCAGAGGGAGTGGTTGTGGAAAACACAGAGGCAGGCGGCCTGGTGGCCAAGGTCCACATCACATCCTCCCAGGTGGGCACTGTCCTGAGTAGGCTTAAACTGGCATTGTCTGTCCAGTAAGTCCTTTCTTTTCTAAGGAAGGCAAGTGTCATCTAATGAGCAACATGCAAGTGTTTTCATTTTAGGAAAAGAGAAGAACCCTGGAATTATGGGGCCTGGTAAATGTTCATTTAAGTGTCAAGATGAAGTTGGCGAAACCCATAGTGTGGAAGCACTCTTTGCAGAGGGTGGGCCAGGCGGAGCAGCTATGTGGCAGATCCTGGAGGCAGCCTAAGGGCAATGAGCACCTGGAGAACAAAGAGGGAGGGGCTGCCCACCTGAGGAGGAAAGGGCATGTGGAACTGTCCCCTAGATGTGGTCCTGAGAACTGCTGGGAGACATCACAGGGCAACCCTTCTCCCCACCTCTGGCTTCACAACCTACTGCCCTTCTGTACACAGTGAATTCTGAGGTCAAAGGCCACTGTGCCACACTTTCAAGTGGAGTGAAACCTCCTCCGTGGTGAACTATACACTTGGATGGCATCATGTCCACTTTTTGTGTTCTCCACGACACCAGGCAGCAGGTTCACAGTCAACGTTAGTGAGGGACTGAGATCGTAGATGCAAATATCTCTCAGCATCGGGGACCTTGCCTTACTAGGATCTACCACTGGAATCCCAACCCAGGACGACAGTTTGAACCCTTCCAGTCCAGTTCTGCCCCACTTGTCCATCTTTGTCCTTGACAATTAACGCTGTAAATGCGTGTATTAAATGCCCCCTGAGTGTGTGTAACACACAAGCCGGTGATGTCAGAGTGGCACCAGACAGGGAGCAACACTTCTGCAAAGGAGCAGGTATTCCAAGCCCTTCTCATCTTTCCTGAGCATTTGTCATTTGGGTGGACCTTGCTGCACCCTTCAGCTGTTAGCAGTGACTATAAATGGAAAGGAAGTTCTCAAGAACCGTCAGCACCCTGAACACTCATTAACAGGAAAAATCGGGGTACCAAGGAGGCCCAATACCCTCTTACTGTATACCCACCTTCCTTGTGCCAGGGAGGTCATAGGGAGGTTGAAAAATCAGGGTTTTGCCATGTGTCTGAGTTTGATTCCTCCAAAAGGGCATTAACTTCTCATATTACCTCTGCAGAGCGGGATTTAAAATCTGTGTTAGTGACAGGGTATTTCATTTCAGATCCACAGGGCCCACATCTAAAGTTAATATTGCATGCTTGTCAGAATGAATTCCAAACCCTCTCACAGCAGGCCCTGTATGGGATCTAGAGACTCCTGGCCAGAGGGGGGTGACTAGGGTTCTGTCCCAGCTTCCAACTGACACCTGCAGATTTTTTTTTTTTTTTCTGAGATGACATTTTAAGTTTTTGGTGTGCCCCATCTTCCCAGACAAGCTGCAAGTTTCTGTCACTCTGTGCTCTTTCCAAAGCCCAGTGGTTTGCAGGGTACCTTTGAGAGGCCTCCTCTGATCCAGTTAATCAGTTAATCATTGACAACATAGACAGGGCATCTGGCCCAGGCCAGAGAGGGCTTTCGGCCAAGTCCCTCTGGAGGGTCAGTCTGTAGAGGGATGTGATTAAGGCAGCAGATTCCCCCAGGATTCTGTTAGACACAGAGGACACAAGGTCACCTGGCCAAAAGTGGAAGTCAGGAAGACTCAAGATTCTGGGTCTACCTGTTTCGCTTTCCCATAGCACCTGCCCTGGCCTGCTGTCGTATATCATCATCACCGAGCTTAAAACCACCTTGTCGTTCAGAAAAAAAAGAGAGCTATTTGGTGTTTGAACACTTTCCTTACAGAGCATAGCAGTTTGTTAGAGAGGTAAGCAGGCATTAGGATTTCGTTTATAATCTTGGAATAAACATAAGCCAACAGACTGTATTCTTGCAGGGTTAGTGTCCCCTGCTTTACAGTATGGGAATGCCCGACGACATTTTTATTATAGAGGGTTGAATATGGTGCAGTATTTAGTGGTGACAATTGCCCTGGGAGTGCAGCCCAGAAAGCTACAGCTGTATCTCCACTTGGTGTCGGTCAGGAGCTGCCTCACCTGGGGCTCCAGGGTCCCTTTGAGACCTCAGTTCCACAGCCTGTGGGTACTGTCCTTGTGTCGTCATCATTCTCTCTCCCTCTCTCTCTCTCCATTCCACTCATTCACTTTCCCCCCCTCTTTTTCTCTGACTGCCTCCAGGCACTTTCTTCAGCACAGGGCTTGGGTGGTGCCTCCCACTGGCCTTGGGCACCCTTCTTCGAGGCCACTCACCCTGCACGGAGGAGAGGACGGGAAAGAGTGGCCAATTCATTATCGTAACCAACACCCAATTTTGTTTTTCTCCATGGGATACGCAGATGCATGCTTCTTTTACAGTTCATGTTTGTGATACTTTGTCCCTTAGAGAAAAAAGCTGTTTACAAATGTGAAATTATTCCAATTATCTCATCTCTGTTGCATTCCTCAGCCCTGCAAAGAGTTAAATGATGCGTAAAATCACCTGTCAGCCCGCATTAGACAGGGCTGTATTTACACACCCAGAGGTGGCCTGTGAATTATTTAACCAAAGGGACTCTTGGCTCGGTGTCTGGCTAGACACTGTTGAGCCCGAGTTCCTTTGGAGGTGCAGCCTGTGGCCCCAGAGCTTCCTCTTGGCTGGGGAAACCGTCTAACAGACACGGTGGGCTGCTGCCAGAACCAGGTCTCCTTGAGAACAACTTGAACTAAGCTCCTCCTGGCTCCAGATGGCTCACAAACTAGAGAGGAGTTTTGCAGAGTCCTGAACACTTTGCCGAAAAAGAGAGTTGGCAATCTTCCAGTCCAGGCGATAGGTTTGCCTGCATGCTGTGAATGCCAGGATTACTGTTGGGGTTTTAGAGAGTCCATTTAATAACACCCCCAGTTCCCATCTGAATTTGGAACCAATGAGAGAAAAAGGGAAAGCAGTGAGGTAGATGGAGATCAAAACATCACCTTTGTTACCGACTGACCTCTCAGAGAACAGGGGGACAGTGACACTGGATGTCCCAATTAGGAACCCCAGAGTAGAGACACACTTCCACACCCAGTGCTGGAAACCCATCTGCCTCATCCCAGGAGGCAGGATCCTGGGTCCCTGTACCCTGGGGCAGGGAACGGAAAGGAGCCACACCTGCAAGCACCCAGCTCCTCACAGGAAGAAGCCAGGGCCAATTCCTCCGCCTCTCCTTGTCTCATCTCACTTTTCAGGTGAGCTTTCTTTTCTCTCCTACCAAGGAGAGGGTGGAGGCTGTGGCAAGAGATGGAGGCATCTGGGGAAAAGCCCTCCTTGGGGAAAACAGCATTCCATATATCTCCCAGGGAGATGGGACCTGCATATATTTGGAGGAAGAAGTCATAGCGATTGCAAGAGCTGGAAAGGATTTTAGAAATCATTGGAATCCTCTCATTTTACAGAAGGAAACAGAGGCACAGGGGTGGAGGGATGCCCTCATGGTTGTACAGCTAGTCAGGGACAAGGCTGAATTTGTGTGGCACTTTGCAGGGTAAAGCCTGCCTCTCATGGTATGAACACAGCAGTGGGCATTTCACACGCATAATCTCACCACGGGGCGCCAGGCTGACTCTTGGTCTACGGGACTCCACCCCACTGTGGGCCTCAGGGCAGGTTCCCACTCCTACCTCATCTATCCCTCCTTGGGAATGTGAGATGCTTAGAGGATGAGCAGTAATCGAACAGCTATTCATGGCCAATGATTATTTCCGGGGGAAAATGTAAATATGAAATTAAGTCAAATAAAGCTGTTTTGTTGAGGCTTTCTTCTTGAGCTTTTTAGACTCTGAGAGACAGTTGGGAAGGCAGTCAGCTCCTGCCTGAGTCATTGGGCAGGACAGCCAGCCAGAGAGAGACGAGGGCAGTGGGAGACCTGCATTGGCACGTCACTGGGAGGATGCTGTGGCCTCCCCATTCGATGGAGATCCTTGTCAGGCCTGCTTCTGCAAATGCTCAGAACTCCAGGCAGCCCTCTGGCCTCTTCTTCCTGTCCTCTCCACGCAGCTCCCACTGCTGTATTTACTCAGATGGCACTTTCCACTGTCGGAATCACATTTCGCCCAGCCACTCACTGTGTCGCAGAATCTGTGCACTGTCTTTTCTTCAGCTGGTGTTTGGGGCTCGAGCCCTGACATGCTTTGGTCTGGGCCCCACTACGGCACCCATATTGTGTGCTAGAGAAAGCAGGGAAGGGCCCTCGCCATCATGCCCATGACCTTGTGGAGGCCAGCACCTTTGTTGTCATACTTCCCAAAACCCCCCATCCCCTCCCTGGCAGAGGAGCTAGCACAATCTAGATGCCCACCAGCTGAGGTTTATTTCCAGCACTGCAAGGTAACAGGTACATACACACACCAGATTCCCATTCCCATTAAATCTCTGTATCCCCAAATGACCTACCTGTTGGCAAAGGCTTTTTATCTGTCAGAAGTTATCAAATGGAAGTTGTCTCTCTCTCTTCGCTGCACGTGTGTTACCACAAATGCAGGTTGTGCAGGCCTTTCTCCATCTCATCCACAACCTCCCCTTAAACCTCCACCTCCAACACCCCTGAGTCTTCAATGCCCCAGGAGAATGTCTGAAGCCAGCATGTAATTGCTGTCCAGAAAGAGGACCAGTGGGGATGGAAAGGATTTTGTGTGTGCTCACCCCTTTAATGGGGTTTAATGGGGCCATCCTTCCCTATAAGGCCAATGCTGCAAAGCCAGGACCCCACCCCCAAGGCTCATGCCAAACCCCACTTCTTTGGAGGGCAAGTGGCCCTGGGAGCTGGGCCAAGCACAGCCCCTCCCAGCTCCTGAAAGAGCCTTCCTATATGTCTTGTTTGATGCCTACAAAAACCTGGGGAAGCTGGCAGGGCAGGCAGTGGGGAGGTTAAGTCCACAGGGTGGACAAGCCACAGGGCTCT
The DNA here is from genome assembly GCF_024542745.1 of Macaca thibetana thibetana. Lineage (NCBI taxonomy): Eukaryota > Metazoa > Chordata > Mammalia > Primates > Cercopithecidae > Macaca > Macaca thibetana. The sequence goes on along the minus strand of NC_065584.1, from coordinate 35,357,942 downwards.
GCTCCCTCCTTCCCCCTCACTTCTTCACCCCTCCCCCACGAAACCATCAATCACCTTGATGGCAGGAGGAAGGGGTGCTTGGCTGAATTGACTTGAAAACACTGAGAAACCCAAATTGTACCCACAGAGGCACTCAGAATTCAGGGAGATGCAGGATGTCCATCTGAAACACTTTTTTTGCAGTAATGTGTTCCATGACGGAACTCATCTAATTCATTCATGAGAGGACTGAGACCTCAGGGCAAAGTGATGTCCTTGAACCTAGCAAGGATCAGAACCACTTGCAGAGAAGTCACTAGGAAGGCTTTCTGGATGAGACTCTCCTGCTACTCCCACTAACACTGGAGGGACTCCCCTCCTCCCAGCATCTCCCCACAGGGTCTGGCTGCCTCAGGCTTCCCTTGGCTCTAAAAGATGCCCTTCCACCCAACTGCTGCCCACATGCTTCTACCTGCTCCCCACACCCTTTCTACCTACAGCCTCTGATATGGTTTGGCTGTGTCCACACCCAAATCTCATCTTGAATTGTAGCTCCCATAATTCCCTTGTGTCATGAGAGGGACCTGGCAGGAGATAAGTGAATCACGGAGGGTGGGTTTTTCCTGTACTGTTCTTGTGATAGTGAATAAGTCTTAGGAGGTCTGATGGTTTTATAAAGGGGAGTTCTTCTACACAAGCTCTCTCTTACCTGCCGCCATGTGACTTTGCTCCTCATTCGCCTTCCGCCATAGTTGTGAGGCCTCCCCAGCCATGCGGAACTATGAGTCAATTAAACCTCTTTCTTTTGTAAATTATCCAGTCTCAGGTATATCTTTCTTAGCAGCGTGAGAACAGACTAATACAGCCCCTCACCTAGGCTTTCCCTCCTTAAAGTTCATGTTGCAGAGCACCCTTCCTTCCTCCTCCGCTACTGACTGCCCCCATCCCGGTTTGTTCAGGGTGCTCCTGTTTTCTGGGTTCCCTGATGAGAGTTAGCTCCTCTGAGGGACTAATTCATCCTAGGGAGGACTAGATTAATAGGCCACCAAGTCCCCCTTCCAAACTGACTTGCATTTTAAGATGGAAAAGTGACTCCCAGGGACCAGGGCATTGGCTCAACTGGTGCTTCTACAGTTTGGCCGTGACAGAACCTGTCTCTGCATAGACAGGGCCAAGGGCTGTAGCCTTTGCTTGGAGCTGTGTTTGTAGAACAAGCACACTGTTTTTAACATGGTTTACGGTTTTGTTTAAATCAGGAGTGTCAAATCTTTTGTATTCCCTGGGCCACACTGGAAGAAGAAGAATTGTCTCGGGCCACACATAAAATACACTAACACTAACGACAGCTGATGAGCTTAATGTTTTAAGAATGTTTACAGATTTGTATTGGGTTACATGTGGCCTGTGGGCCACTGGCTAGACAAGCTCGGTTTAAATTGATAAGATATTCGGGAAGAAGATCTAATCACTGTCCTGCCAACCTCTACCCTGCTGCTAAAATGCTTTCACAGGATCTAGGTCACTGGCTTTGATAATCATCACAGCTTGTGGATGTCCTCCTAAGTCTAGTGCCAGAAGGGAACTCGGTATTCCTCAGTGTGAACTCAAAGCAGATGAAGGAACTCTACTTCTCACTCAAGTCACTGTGTTTTTGTTAATGCATCCTGAGATCAAATTCACCTTTTTCTTTTGCTCCCATATTATATTCTAATGTTTCAGTTGACTCGATTGCAAAGTATCTTCTATTTGGACTACTAAATCACTTATCTCTCAAATTGTGTGTTGTTCTAACTATATATCTATGCCATAAGTGTAAGGGTTTACATTTATTCCTTACTTTATATCATCTTAAAACAAATGAAAGACCACTCTAATCGTGACACTTCTCAATCCTGATTCTAGAAAACACTGTCTTTCTTGACCATCCTAGTCTTAAATCTGGTCTATGAATCTGGCATTCATTCCTATCCCCTAACATTAGAGAGAGTATTGGCTTTCAGAAATCCAAGCTTTGAAGTACTATATGCTGTGTGGCTTACTGGGGATCAGACAATATGCAAGAAGTCAAATTAGTCAGTTTGGCTCACAGAAAGCTGTCTAATTAGGAAATAATTAGGTAGCATCTCCTGAGAGAGAGAGTGTGTGTGTGTGTGTGTATGTGTGTGTGTAGGGAGAGGCAGTGGGGAAGGGGAAGAGAGAGAGGACAGAAAGGGAGGATGAGAGGAAATAGTTTTCATTACATGTTAGGCAGAAAGTTGGAAGAAAATAATTTCTATGATCTGCACAGTCATTTCAGGAGTATATTAGCTTGCTGGTGCTGCCATAATTAAGTATCACAAAGCAGGTGGGCTAAATGACACTTATTAACTACAGTTCAGGAGACCAGAAGTCTAAGATCAAGACAGGGTTGGTTCCTTCCCAGGGCTGCGAGGAAAGGATCTGCTCCCGGCCTGTCTCCCCGGCTTGTAGATGACTTTGTCCCCTGTGTTTCTTCACAGTATCTTCCCTCTGTGTGTGCCTGTCTGTGTCTAAATTTCCCCTTTTTATAAGGACATCAGTCATTCTGGATTAGGGTCCACACTAACAACCTCATTTTAATTCGATTACCTCTGTAAAGGCCCTATTTCCAAATGAGATCACGTTCTGAGGTGCTGGAAGTTAGGACTTCAGTGTCTAGATTTGGAGTGGGGCACAATTCACTCCATAACAAGGGGATTCCCAAAGAGTTGTCATAGGAATATCGCTCATCAGGCAAAGCTCCTGGAAGCAGGCAGAGCCACCATTAGGAAAGTTGCCCATGAGACCGTGGTGCTTCTGATATGGCTCAGCTCTGGAACTGACTCGCACCCCCGTCACCCATTTCAACCTCTTTAACCCCCACCGCCTAACCAACACCCCCTTCCCTGCAAAAGCCTTTCTTCTTAGGTCAGGGATAAACTTTCCACATTATTATGGTCCATGTTTCCAATGCAGAGGTTTCTCAGATCTGCATCCCTTCTCTTCACCTCCTGGTTCCCTGCAACTCCTTCACCCACAAGTAGAGAAAGGAGAAGAGAAGGACCCTATTGTTTAGAGCAGAGGTGCTGGGTGCTCTCTCTGCTTACAACCTGGCCCTCTCTCATTTCTCCTGATGACCGGGTAGGGCAGACAGCAACATCCCCATCCAAACACGAGCGGTGAGGTGACCTGACCAGCTCGATGAGTAGTAGGCAGCATAGCCTCAGGCCATCTCCCTCCTAAATGGGGCTGGGCCCAGGGGTTTTCCTAGGGCCTGCCTGACTATGCTGCAGGCTCCGCCTCACACTTGCTCACCCTCCTGTTGTAGAAGAGCTACAGGGAGACAAGCTACAAAAAACCTTTTAGTCTGTATGATTAACAGAAGTAATTGGCAAATGACCCTGCTGCTCTCCCAAGGGGAATGAGGGGTTTCTTTTCAGATGCTGGTATTTATCCCACTGAATTTCAATGTGCAGCCTACAGTCCATCAAATGCTTCCCAGAGTCACCCGGGGTTCCTTCTTAGATTAAAATCAGAATTAAATCAGATAGATACATGCTTTATCAAATCTCATTTTCCTGGGGATGAAAAATAAGTTTCTCTTTCAGTCTGTGATTTCAGGAACAGGAAGCAAAGAATTTGGAAGTTTGAAAACACCTTAGCCTGCATAGCATATTTTTTATCCAGGCAGATGTGGGCCTCCCCTTGACAAGGTGCTACCTGTAGGCAGGAAAGTCCTGCTGCTTGTCCTGCCAGGTAATGGAACTTGGGACATAAGGTGGATAAAGATAAGGCTCCTCTGAGAAGCTGTATTGATCAGTTTTCACAATGCTGATAAAGACATACCCAAGACTAGCTAATTTATAAAGAAAAAGAGGTTTAATGGACTCACAGTTCCACGTGGCTGGGGAGGCCTCACAATCATGGCAGAAGGTGAAAGGCACATCTTACATGGTGGCAAGCAAGAGAGAATGAGAGCCAGGAAAGTGAGAGCCAAGCAAAAGGGAAACTCCTTTAAAATTATCAGATCTCGTGAGACTTATTCACTACCACGAAAACAGTATGGGGGAAACTGTCCCCATGATTCAATTCTCTCTCCACTGGGTCCTCCCATAACATGTGGGAAATGAGGGAGATATAATTCAAGATGAGATTTGGGTGCGGATACAGCCAAACCATACCAGAAGCACAGAGTTAGTACGGAGTTGGTTAAAGGAATAATCATTTTCTACATAGTTGGAAACCTATCCAAACTGGGGCTTGTTATGTGAGAAGTGACTTTGGTGATACCTGCTTGGAAAGCATGGGTCTCCAATCCCAGCTGCTGTCCTCTGGGGCTTTGTCAGGGAGCTGCACAAAAGAAGGTCCAATCACATGCTTCTGAAGGGAGCCATAGAAGCTTCTGTGGTTATTCATTTGCTACAGATACAAGAAGAAATTAAAATCAATTGTGAAGAAAACGGAAATGAACATTATTGAGGACTAACTGTGTGGCAGGCACTGCCCTGAGAGATTTTGCCTACATGCTCACTTAAGTTTTAGAAATAGGACTAGCTTTAAAAAAATAAAAAATAAATTTGAGAAATAAACTATTATCCTTTAGAATTGATAAAAAGTAGTTCATGTATATTAGAGATATTTTGGTAAATATCACTGTAAAGCATAAAGAAGAGAATAAAAAGTACCCATTTGCTATGATCAGACTGTTGTGTCCCACCAAAATTCATATGTTGAAACCCAGCCCCCAAGGTGATAATATTAAGGGATGGGGCCCTTGGAGGTGATTAGGTCATTAGTGTTCTATCTCCGTGAATGAGATTAGGTTTGAGGCAGTTTGTTTGGCTCTTCGGCACATCAGGACACATGGAAAGTGCCATTTGTGAAAGCAGAACAAGCCCTCACCAGACACCAAATCTGTTGGTGACTTGATCTTGGACTTCCCAGCCTCCAGAGCTGTGAGTAATAAATTTCTATTGTTCATAGGTTACCCAGGCAAAGATATTTTGCTGTAGTAGTCCAAAAGAACTAAAGAACTAAAATGCCATTGTACCTTAGCCCACTCCATTGAATCCTTTGGTGACTGGATTGAGGAACTGGGCAGTGGAGAGACCAGCCAATTTAGAAAGACAAGGGGGTACCTGGTCATGCTTCCTTCTACGTAAGAGAGTGGGAAGTGGGGCAATGCAGAGGACATTTTATGGTGCAGGAACACCAGGAGGGGAAGGACCCCAAGTCTTCAGATGAGATGATGGTCTCTGGGCAGTCAGTTACAGAGCAGGAAGAGCCCTCTGGTGTCACTTGGAAAGGCACTCCTGAAAGCAGCAGAGCCTGAGCTGGTGTGTTCGGAGGCACCATTAAAAATCAACAGGAAAGGCATGAAACATGAAACCAAAAAGGGGATTTTTGCTGCTGGGTCTCAGGCAGCACAAGGAAGGGGGTTGTCCTGGGACCCCCTGTGAGATTCTAGGACCTCAGGTACTGTTGGGATAAGGCAGGAATTTCCGAAGTCAGCCTTGTGGTTGCACCTCCTTCTATGTGGCCCTTTTTGGGACTGTTCTACTTCTTTTTTAGACTCATTTAAAATCCTCAAGGGGCCCCTCTGCTATAAGTAAGCACCAAGGGAAGGGCCCTACCTGTCTAGTTTCCCAGCACCTAGCATGCAGTGAATGCTCAAATAGCGCTCACATTTATATTTGGAATAAGTGATGATTCTCCTCTGCTTCCCCTTCAGGACTGACCTTCATGCTCATTTCTACCTGATTTTGCTTATCAATTGCAGGGAGGGTTCTCTACACCATAATTTATCTCAGTATCCCTCCCCAAGGGGTGGCTCTCATGTGCTCACTGGAGCAGCTTGGGACATCAAACATGAAGAATGACATAGTGAAGGAAGCAAATGCCCAGGGAAGAGAATGGCACTATCTGGAGCAGGGAGGCTACCATCTAAGGAAATGGTAAAAAGAAGGAGGCTTCTTAGGGTAAGTTCCAAGGGACCAGAGGAAGCCCCAAATGCATAGAATCACAGCCGGGTGCTCAGGACGGGCAGCAGAAGCAGCCCTCAGGAGGAAGGGTAGTGGTCATCGTGCAAGGCAGGCAAGGGCCCTAGGGTGCAGGCAGGCTGGGAAGATCTCCAGAGAATGAGGTGGGCCATCTGGGGGCACCACTTTGACCTGTAGACAACGTGAAGGGAGAGGGGAGGGGCTGGTGATGACAGCCTCAGATGCGGACTCTTTAAGCCTTCTCAAGGCTTTCCAGTTTTTGCAGCTGCTGAGGAAACTTCGTTCTCACCCTTCTTGTTCCATCTGGAAATGCACTTCTCTCCAGAGCTCAGGGAGACTGAACGGCTCTCTCATTGCCTTGAAATATTTTTTTTAAGGAATGAGTATGATCTTTTCTATTCTCTACTTCTATTTCATGCAGACCAGATGTAGAGGACTAGGGGCACTTCAGAGATGAGAACTGTCTCTTTCCTGCAGAAAGTTATGTTCCAGAGGGAAAGAAGCAGAACTTCAGTAACAGAGAAAATGAAATTGGTCCTAAGTAGGGGTATGTGGCCCTTGTGATTGGAGCAGAGGGAGAAACACTTGATTCAGGTTCTTGCCTCGCAGCTTAGGAATGGGAAAAGGTAATACAAAATATAGACATGAGTATTAGTTTGTTATTGCACTACTATAAACACATACCTGAGAATGGGTAATTTATAAAGAAAAGAGGTTTAACTGACTTGCAGTTCCACAGGCTGTATAGGAAGCATGGCTGGGGAGGCCTCAGGAAACTTACACTCACAGTGGAAGGCAAAGAGGATGAAGTCATGTATTATATGTCTTCAGAAGGAGGAAAAGAGCACAAAGACGGAAGTGCTACACACTTTTATACAACCAGATTTCATGGGAACTCACTCGCTTTCATGAGAACAGAAAAGGGGAGGTCTGCCTTCATGATTCACTTACCTCCCACCAAGCCCCTCCTCCAACACTGGGGATTACAATTCAACATGAGATTTGGGTGGGGACACAGGGCCAAACCATAATAACATGTATAATACATACGGATGCAGGTACTGGAATGTCAAGGGGGAGTTTCCTGGAGGAAGTAGGTTTTGAGCAGGGCCTAGAAGCATGACAAGGATTTGGATGTGTGTGTTGTGGGTGAATGAAGTTCATGACCAGCAAGGGCAGATGCAGGAGGGTTTTGCAGATAAGTGTGTCCAGAAGCAAAATGGGCTGGGAGGAGTGGTGGTGCTGGAAAGGTGGTGGATGCCAAATGATGGAGGACCTTGAATTCCATAGCAGGGAACTTGGCATTTATTTTGTAGCTGTAGGAAGCCATAGCAGTTTTTCACTGAACAGATAATTTACATCAATTATTCCAAGCGCTCAGATTCGCTCCAGTTGCTAGTTCAGTTGCTTGGTTCGAAGAAGGGTCGGAAAGGAAGTGAACCAGAAAGGATGAGTGATCCTAGAGTCCAGGGTGTCCTTGGGATCAGAGGGAGGACAAGGCCTTGCATCCCTTGCTCTTTTCCAGGAGGAAGAGATTGTAGTAATATTCCAGGACACTGGATGGACCTGTTTTTCTTTGGAAACAAGGTTATTGACCTCTCTGCAGCAGTGAGGGAAAAATGATATATATGTTAGAACTTGAATATTTTTGTAGAAACTTAATATTAAAGGCCTTATGTTCAAATGTGCAGCATTTCACAGTGCTGGTTGAATTATTTGGGCTAGGTTGCCACATGGTATTCCATGTACAATTCTCCTTGGTGGGTTGGGTTTAAAAATGTGGCTAGGTAAAATGTGAGATGAGAAATAAAAAAGGATCTTTGTTTTTTCATGCTTATGATGCTTAAATAGGCTACTGTGACCCAATTAAGAAGCTCCCAGAGACCAGTTATGGTGGCTTGTGCGTGTAATCCCAGCACTTTGGGAGGCCGAGGCAGGCAGATCACTTGAGGTCAGGAGTTCGAGACCAGCCTGGCCAACATGGAGAAACTCCGTATCTCCCCAAAATACAAAACTTAGTCGGGCATGGTGACACACACCTGTAACCCCAGCTACTTGGAAAGCTGAGGCAGGAGAATCGCTTGAACCCGGGAGGTTGCAGTGAGCCAAGATCAGGCCATTGCACTCCAGCCTGGGTGACAAAGTGAGACTGAGACTCTGTCCTAAAAAAAAAACAAATTATCCAGGCATGGTGGTGGATGCCTGTAATCCCAGCTACTTGGGGTGCTGAGGTGGGAGAATCGCTTGTACTTGGAAGGTGAAAGTTGCAGTGAGCCAAGGTCACGCCACTGCACTCTAGCCTGGGCAACAGAGACTCTGTCAAAAAAAAAAAAAAAAAAAAGTTCCCGGAAATAACCTCTAAGCCACCATCTAATTGGTCCCAGATAGACCAAACAAATGCAGCATTGAAAATGGCATCCAGGCAATGACTTAGGGTCTATAGACAAGCATCTTCCCTGTCGTCATCCCTGACATCTTCCCCAAGTGTGCTGCCACAGGTCCTGGGTGATGATTGGTTTGGCCATGAAGCTGTTCAGAGGGACAGAGAGCTGCAGAGTTTGGGGAAATCCACCTCCTATCTGCCCAGAAGGAGAAGATGCATACTAATCTGTTTTGGAAACAATGCAGAACACTGATTAGTCAAAGATTTGCTGGTGGGTGGGGATCACTGTGTGTATTCGTTTTCTGTTGCTACTATAACAAATTACCATATGCTTAATGGTTTAGAACAACATGAATCCATTATCTTACAGTTCTGAAGGTCAGGAATCTGAAAAGATCTCACTGGGCTAAAATCAAGGTGCTAGCAGGACTGCGTTTCTTTCTGGAGGCTCTAAGAGAGAATCTGTTTTCTTGCCTTTTCCAGCTTCCAGGAGCTGCCTGCATTCCTTGGCTTGTGGCCCCTTCCTCTATCTTCAAAATCAGTGAAGTCCCATCTGTCTGACCCTTTTCCATCATCACATCTGTCTCTAACTGACTATAGCTGGGAAAGGTCTTCTGCTTTCAAGAACTCATGTGACTCACTGAGCATAGCTAGATAACCAGGGTCATCTCCCATCTTAAGATCCTTAGCCTTAATCACATCTACAAAGTCCCTTTTGCCATATGAGGTCACATATTCACAGATTCCAGGTATTAGGACATGGATCTCTTTTGGGGGAACATTTTTCTGCCTTCTATAGTGTGTATTAAACTTTGATGCTTATGGCATGGCCCTGTTTTCTGCATCTTTTTCTACTCAGCTAAAGCCTTAGGTGAGCCGAGGCCTCCCTGGCAGCTGCCCTGGCCAGCTGGTGCAGTGATCCAGAGAGCCAGCTCTGGTTCATGCCAATAATCTCATTTATCCAACAGTCTCACTTGGCCTTGAACAATTTACTCTTCCCAAATATCAGCATGTTTTTCTGTAAAGGAGGGATGGTTCCCAACAAGAAGAGGTTGACACACTCGAATTCATGTAATTTGAGGAGACTAGAATAAAAGGATTTTAGGTCTTCTGCAGTTGCTAGAATATTTCATTGGCCAGTATCTATTGTCCTCATCTGCATTGTTGCTGGCCGTCTGCAGTCAGAGATTCCTCAGTCGGGGGCCTGACCAAACGGACTTGCTCCACTTACTTTGCAAAGCAAACAACAGATTCTTAAGAAAGATGATGCCTTCTAAGGTTTGGCTATTCCAGCCACGCTCAGGGGAAAGACATTTTCCCTAAAGTATCAACAAGCCACTTGATCTCAGACTTAGAAGGTCATTCTTGTCTGCTTTTCTCTGCAATTAAATGAAAGAAAATGAAATGTTTTCCATAAAAGTAATTTATGAATCACTCCATATGGCAATATTAAAACTGTAAAAGTAAGCCTCCAGGGGACAAAACAAATAATGCTGTATCATCCTTCTGCCCTGGTACTGCCCCTGGATAATGTCAGGCACAGTACGTTGGGGAACTGGCTCGCCACTCAACTGCTACTTGGATGCCTTTGGAGCTTTTCCTTGAATGTTGTTGCTAAGGTTCATGAAATCTTGAGATTTTTGTTTATGGAACCCATTCCCAAAGCAAAATGATCTTAAGTGTAAATATTAAATTTACTGTAAATTATAGACATCACTATCCCTAAGACTCTTTTAATATATTGAGTCCCACTGAATGCTGGAATCCAAGATAAAGTTCTTTAAGAATATAGCGCTCATGTCATTCATTTATTCATTCATTCATTGATATAGTCATTCAAGAAATATTTACTGAGTACCTATTATTAGGATTCAGTGGTGAGCAAACCACTCTAACGGGTGATACAAATGCAAATTAGAGCGATTGTTGATATGGAGAAAAGATAGAGGGTTTAATAAGAGCTTATAACAGGATAAGCACTGGGACACCATGGACAGATTTTTGGTAGGGGAGTTAAATGATCAAATGTTCCCTTTTAAGAGTATCGTATAGGCTACGATGTGGGAAAGAGATCAGAGATGCTTCAGGGCCTGCCCAACCATCCTTTACAAGTGTTCTTTAACACAAGGTCTCGTGGCAGACAGTGTTACATGGTTAACCCCATTTCCATTCTCCTCTTGCCCTGCTTCCATGTGGTATAGAGGCTAGAAAAGTTAAATACCTTCTTCCCCACCTCCTGTGCAGCTCAATGTAGTCATGTGACCCTGCTCTGGCCTGAGACTTGAGCAACGATCTGTTGAGGTCTTCTGGGAAGGAGTATGCTTTTCCTGATAAAAGGAATGAGTGCAGCTGTTCCCCCACCCCCTCCTTCCCACCTTTCACAGAGAAGGGATGGCTAGAGCTGGGCAGCCATCAGGCAACCACAAGGGAAAGACCAAGATGGTGGCGTTCATAGAAGAGAGCCTTTGCAGCAATGTCAGTACCACCCACATATGGACTGCTTATTATGTGGAAAATATCAGCCCCCATCTTTGGAGGTTGGATTTTTTGCCATTGTTACTTTCCACGAAAAGCGTTCTAAACACATACAGTGATTCAAACATAGGCTTAGCTGAAAACAAATTAGTAGGCATTTTGATCATTGTCATCGTTAGCAGGTGGAATCCCCAAATTCCCCATGTGCCATTGAAATTGCAGCCTTTGAATGGGATGATAAAAGAGGGAGGGAAAGAAGAAGGGAGCCGTGATGATTTTCTTCCATGGGCCTATGGTGGCATTCCTCAGTGTTTCACTTCCAGCCTCCTTGGAACCCATGCTTAGCTCTTCAGCCTCCAACACAGTCACTGTAAGCCTAGATCCCTGAGTCACTCTGAAATGTATTAATCCATGAGTAAGGAGAACGAATTCTGTCTTCTATCTGTTTTCATAACTGTAGAAATGAACACAGTGTGTGGCACTTGGTAGGTGTTCAGTGCATGTCCGCTAAGCCAGTACATACACATGAATACATGCAGAAGTTGAGAATAGCAACGCATTGTGTCTTTAAAAATAAAAAAGAGAAATGGCCTGATCTTTTGGAACACATATGGGGCAGAGCCTACTCAATGAAGCATGCACATTTTGGATTAAGAAATATGATTATCATTTGTCAGCTCTCATTTCTGCCTCTGGGTTGATAAGATGGTGTCTGAGGAGTCATTTTCACTCCTTCACAGATACCCAAACAGAAGGGGTCTTTGCTAAAACGTAGACTCTGACATGACAGTCATTAGTAGCTAGAAACAGACAACTGATTGCAAAGTCAAGATGAAATGCTTCAGTAAAAAGAACCTTCATGCTTGAGGCATGCTCTTTGCTTCTTTGTCGAAGTTGTGATGGATTTTTTTTTTAATAATAATACAGTTTGCTATACTTTAAGTTTAACTTTAATAATACAGTTTGCTATACTTTAAGTTTTTAAAATCCCCACTGGGGAAAAATTGAAGGAGCTAAGTAAATTAGCTCATTGCATCATGAATTTATAGAAACAAAACTAATATTGCCCTTTGTCGTTTCTGTTAGGAGTGTCACGGGTCAAAGCAGAGACAAGAGGCATGGGCTGATGGAGAAGGAGCAGTGTGAGGGCCTCTCCGGGTCATATCTCTGTCTGGCTTCTGATGCTATCTGCTCAACACAGTTTCTGAAAACATCAGAAACTCCCAAGTTCTGCCCAACATGCTTCCCCCAACTTGTACCTCTTAGTGCAGGGACATATTCTGTGTGAATCCACCTGGTAAAACAGGCAACATGGAGAGAAGAGCTCAGAGACCTGGCTTCCTGTCCTGCCCTTCCCTCTCAGACAGAGTTTTACATTGTCAAGTCTCCAGTTTCTGAATGAGAAACCTCAGTTTAGCAACCAGGCCTGTCTCTGTAGGGATGAGAAAAGTGAAGTCCAGATAGGCGAATCAACTTGTCCCAGGTCAACAAAGCACATCATAGAAGCTGAGGCCAGCCAATCTCCTGGGTTCTCCTCCACGTTTTTCCTACTGCCCCTCTGCGGCTTCAGTTTGTAAGGAGAGGATTGCTTCTCTCACTCCTCTTGCACACTCTTGGGGCTATTTCAGTGAATTGTGTCTGCCTTTTAATATTTCTCACTTAAAAGAAAACCCACTCCATGGCATAATGGTTTCCAGTGTCCTGCTGTTTGGAAGAATGTTTTACCTGCCTGTCAGTGCTGAGCTTTGAGCTCCTTGGAGAAGGACATTCCCGTGGCTGTAGCCCATCCAGGCAGAACCAGCCTAGCTGGCCAAGTGGTTTCTCTGCATCGTTTGGCTGTCAGATAAGGGCCACCTGCTTATTGATTTGCACAGTGATGCTTAAGTCCAAACATCCTCCCTAATGACACAGAACTTCATATTAAAGGATGTCAGGGAATTGATTTTGCTCTTCTTTAAGAACAAAAGGTGTCAGAAGTTAGAAGGAACTAAACATTCAGGAAAACATAAGTCTCGATACCTTCCCCTCACCCCATCCCTGACCCAGAAGCCATGATCTGCCAGTGGAAGATAAATCTAACCAATCCCGTGGGACAAAGGGAGAGAGCCCTGCACAGCAAGACAGCAGCAGTCATTGGGCAGAAATAAATCATGAGATGGTTGAGAATCTGATTATCTGGATCAATTTCTCTGCATCCTCCTCTGCCCTTTTAGGCCTGCGCTAAACTTTTCCTTCGATGCAAATGGTATTAAGTGCCTTGTGTCTGAAAAGGTTGTTGGCAGGCTTTGGTTGAGAACACAAAGATGAATCTTCGTTCCCTTGTCTATAAAATGGGGATATAATAATCTACCTCCTGTGAGAATTCAATGAGTTTATAAGATAAAGCTCTTAGAGCAGTGAGTGACCCAAAGTGAATACTCAACTCATGTTAACTAAGAAAATGAAAATGAAAACCTAGGAGTAGTCTCTGCCTGCAAAACGTTTTGAATCTAAGGGAGATGAGAGGCTGTGTATATATGCCTCTGTTCTGTATTTTTAATCAACTACTGAGGCCATAGAGAACAAAGAGTGGCCCCTTTTGTTAGGTAAAATAAATTACACTCATTGTTGAGCAAGGAAGTAATGAACTGAAAATACTAGAGGCAGAAAAGTTAAGAGTTTGGAGTCTACCAGGTGGCACTGAGACTAAAAACTTTCTTTGCCATGTTTAGCTCAAGATTTAATGGGTTATATAGTGTAAGGGACCAACTCCAGGCTCCACTGGAACTCACCCTGGGATCCACAGCAAACAAAGCACTAACTTTGGCATATGGCACTGCCAGAAGTAAGTTTCCTAGGATCAGCCAGGCTCTGGGCCACTCACTGGGTTCGTGCCTCTGAACATTACCTTCCAGGAGCTGTCCCATTGCTGAACCTAATACTCACTCTACTCAGAGAAGGGTTGTAACCAAGTTTTTCTAAATGTCTGAGAAATAGAAGATGAATTTTAGATTTGATAAATGGCTGTACATTGGAGTCAGGAAGAGGTGAGTAGGAATCCTGGCCTTGCCACTTACTAGCTGTTTGACCTTGGATAAATTGCTTAACCTTTCTGAGCCTCAATTTCAGTGTCTTTATTAAATAACTTTTATGACTGGGGAATCAATTAAATAATTTATTTAAAATACTTAGGGCAGTATTGATCATAAAATAGATGTTCCAAAAATACTTGTAATTATTTTTATCAGTTCCTGAGAGCCCACTTGTAATTTTCACTGGGTCTGTACTCTTGGGAATTCTCCAGAAACCATGACAAGGAATTTCAGAGAGTATTATCTGATATTGTAGTGGACTGTGCACAAGAATCAAATACAACAATGTCAAAAATTTGTCTGACACAACAAAGGAACGGACTACCAGAAATAGTCTATATAGTCTCTAGGAGTTTTTAAATAGATGGTAGATAGATAAATCAATAGATAAATTGAATGTCTGCGTTCTTAGGGTGATTCAGAGATAACCCAATTCTAAGATTCACTAACTCTGATTGTCAGGTATTTTTTGTGGCTTCAGAAATTTCTACTAAATGCATTTTTTCAGAGCCTTGTTGTATCATAATTTTTCTGTAAGGCAAACCACTTCAAACTTAGTGATATATAAAAATAAACATTTATTTCTTGCTCATGAGTCTAAGGGCCAGCTGAGGTTTGGCTGATCTAGCAATGAGTTCAGTACCATTTGCTCCAGATGTCTCTCATCTTCCTTGGAATAACAACTATCTGAGGTGTGTTCTTCTCGTGGTAAGAGGGCAAGAGAAGAAAGTAACCGCAGCCATGCAGGTACACGGCAAGTCCCTGTTCATATCACACTGAATAACACCCCAGTAGCCAGGCAAATCATGTGGCCAAACCCGAAAGGGAAAAGGTAGACGCTGCTCACCATGAGGCCAAGGCAAGGATTCAGGTGTATATTAATACCACGGGGGAGCCAGGAATTGGGGGGCAATAATTCCTTCTTCCACACCTGTGATGTTGCAGACTATTGCTGGAGTGTAGTCTCCTTTCTGTTAGTTGAGGGGACTGTTTTTTTTGATCTAGCTGTAACCCCTGATGAGTGATATACCTCTTAGTACATTGTGGGCCAACATAAGGAGATAGGACCTCCTTAGTAAATGAGCCTTCTAAGATTCAGTCCTGTGGTGAAATAACTAAACTGAATGGAGGAAAAAGAAGTCACAGAGCCAGTCCTTCAAATGCAGCCCGCAGCAGCAGAGGCATAAGTCATTACTATCTAATGTCCACTCAGGGGTCTACCCGAATTGAGTTGTTGGTTTCCTTCCAATTCTCAATGATTTTCTGGCCATTTTCATAGAAACCATCAATGTAACTGATACTTCTGGTTTCAAATAATATGCTAGATCAAAAGCATAAATTACCTTGAAAATGTGACCATTTATCTAGCTCTCCTTGGCTATCAATAAGTAATACTCAAATTGCTCTAAATTGTTGGGTTGAGTTTAGGAGACAAAGGCCAGCAGTAAGTGAGATTATTAACATGAATTAGAATAAAACTCCCTCTTCAGTTTTCATCTAACAGAATGCAGGTCTTCAGAGAATGACTCTCTTTTCTAGGTTAACACTCATCTACCTCCTGAAGGGCTGGGAGCTTAGGATTCTTTCTCACTCTCAGTACTTCTTAGAGAAACCCAGAAGAATCCAGTGAGAATGGTTTCCTTGTTTGACTGATTTTCTGGGAATCTTATTGGGAGGCAGAATGGCTCAGGGGTTAGATACCATTCTGGGATCTATGGCTGGATTCAAACTTGGCTGCACACCTGGGTAGCTGTGTGACCCTGCGAAGTTTGCAAAGGTTGCTTAACTTCTGCAGTTTTCACTGATGTTGACCATAGATCTTCAGTTCCCCTATCCTCCTGGCATCCAGAGGATTGAGTCCCTGGCTCCTTTGTGACTGGGTGGTGCTACGTGACCAGTTCTGGCCAAGGATTTTGAGCAAACATGTTCTATTTAACTTCTGGATTATACTATTTAATACTCAGTGAGAGACTCTCCAGAATTCTCTTTTGTCCGCCTGGCACATTGACCAGCAACAGGCAAGGTGACGTAACTCCAGTGAGCAGAGTTCCCCTGTTGACCTGCACTAGACATGTAGCATGAGAAAGAAATAACCTTTGTGCTATGCCACTGACATTTGGGGGGTTATTTGCTGCCATAAGTTAATCTACCCTACCCTGATTGATGCACCTCACTAAATCTTTGTTTCTTTATGTCAAAAAATGATGATAATAGTAGAATCTATTTCATCAAGTAATTATGAGAACTAAACAGGATAATGTGTGTATAATACTTAGAATACTACCTAGCACATAATAAATTTTAATATATTGTGGCTGTTTATGATGATGATGATGTTGTTATGCCATGCCCTAACTTTGCCTCTAACAAGTTATCTATCAAGCAAGTTATTAGTCATGTGTCTTCAAGAAAATCACTTATAATCAAGTTGCAATAGTAGTATGTTAGAATAAATGAGCTGTAAGACTTCTAGCCTTATGATATGAGCCTCTATTAAGAACTCACTCAGAGACTCCATCCTGGTGTTTCAAAGATATTTCTATTGGTTAGGAAAATAAAACATGATAATACTAAACATTATTTTCTATCCTTCAGTTGCTCTCCCTTCTCCAAACAAAAAGATGTATCCTTATTACAGAATTTTTTCTGTATCCTATTCTTAAGATTTCTGCTCGGGAAATTATTCCGGCTCATAAATTATTAGCTACAAATTGGTTTCCCAATTTAGGCACCTATACCCTCATCAATCCATCCCCATTCTCTGTTCGGTTTTCACCAGTAAGATGTCACAGCCCACTATGATCTTTTCTCCTGATAGCATGGTCTTACCAAAAGAAGAAGATCCTGTCCTTGACCACCTTAGTCCAGGTTCAAATAGCTATCCACACACCACCACTCGTGACCACTGAGACCTGTTTTCCAGCTTCTTCAGACCAGAGCTTTCCATGTCTTATTTTTCTCTCATGTGACTTTAGATGTATCCTTCTCTAGTCCCAAAGGTAGCCCTCCCTGCAATTCCCAATAGCAGCATGTTAATCTATGTTAACATATTAGATTGAACCATAAGAAATTGCCTTTGTGGAAGGGGTGGGGGTTGAATATAGAAATTTCATATGTTTCAATCTATATGTAAACCAAATTTGGAAAAGAAGGAGATTGTGATCACATACCTATTAAATTACATGTTGGATCCCATCAAGAATCCTAATGTATTTCTTCTTCCATACCTTGTTGAACTGGGAGCTTGTTCCAGAATATGACTTATGCTCTATGTATAACCTTTGGACCTCCCTCTGCCCAGCAGTTGGTAGACAGCAGATACAGATGCTGGATTTATTGACCGACTAGATGGGAACTTTTTCTGATATCTATTGTTGACACCCATGTTTACACATTTGGGCTGTTTAAAAAGGTACCATTTATGACTACATTATGGGAGAAAATAACACTTCTTTAAACTCTTTCAGATTGAAGACATCATTACAAAGATGCAAGATGACAAGACAGGGGGCGTGCCCATCAGAACAGTCAAGAGCTTTCTCTCCAAAATCCCCAGTGTCGTCACAGGTAACACCCTCCTTGCAAGGTGTTGGTAACAATCAGAACTACCAAAGAGTCATAAGTCTAGATGGTGGCCTGAGGGGTGTCTGAAAATCTGTGAATAGTAAAAATGAAACATTCAGTGTGTTTCTTGACTCGGGTCCCATCCTAGTCTGAGTTTCTAGGAAGAAGCTACTTGTTGCCTATCATTAAGAATGACCTTACCATGACCAGCCGTTCAAGTGCATGTAGATTGAGGCCTCTGGGAATAAATAAACCCATTAATAAAGTGGCCCATCAGCAACTTTGCCTGTGGGATATACACAAGCACAGGAATATTAAAGAAATTAAGTTTAAACAGGTTTTTAAGACAGTGTTATATTCAAATTCTACAAAATGCTTGTGTTTTTTAACTCACTGTACTTGAACTCCTGAAAGAGAGGTTTTAAAATATTTTTCTTCATTCCTAGTATTGTGTTTTGTGTGCTCATCTTTCTTTTGCAATGCTTTATTATGAAATATATTAAAACACATGGGTAGTTCAAAAATAATAAAACACATTACATTTACCTACCATCCTGCCTTATAAAGAACATATTATCAAATCTTAGAGCCCCCTTGGGTACCTACTGTATTGCATCCACTTCCTTCAACACTATCTGCTCATATACTAATCAATTCATTGTTTTTCTTTGTAGTTTCACTACCTAGGTATGTATTTTTTGCTATCCAAACAAGTAACCAAATAAATTAAGATAACATTTTAGATGATTCTCTTAATCTGCCTATATGCTTTTCAAAATTCAGGAACCAAAGGACTTAATTTTCACTATATACCTTTTAGAATGGCTAAAAATAAAAATATTGACAGTACCAAGTGGTGGTGAGGATGTAAAGCAACTGGAACTCTCACGTATTGGTGATAGGAATGGAAACTTGTGCGGCTACTTTGGGAACTAGTTCGGCAGTTTCTTACACAGTTAAACAATGCTTACCATATGAGCCAGCAATCCCACTCCTGGGTATTCACCCAAGAAAATGAAAACTTGTGTTTGTACAAAAACTTGTATGTAAGTGTTTATAGCAACTTTTTTTGAAGTATACTGAAGAATATAGCAACTTTATTCATAATCTCCAAAGACTGGAAGCAACCCAAATGTCCTTCAATGAATGGGTAAATGGATAAACAAACTGTAGTCTCTCCATACTGAGCAACAAAAACCAGGGAACTATTGATACTGGCAGCAACTTGTTTTAATCTCTAGGTCATTTTTCTGGGTGAAAGAAGCCAGTCTCAAAGGTTACATGCTTTGTGGTTTCATGTATACAACATTCTGTACATCACAAAACCATAGTGATAGAGATTAAATCAGTGATTTCCAGCAACTGGCAGTTGCAGGGCGAGTGTGACTACAAAGGACAGCAGGAGAGAGTTTTATGAGATGATGATGATGAACAGATGAACAGTTCTGTATACTGATTGTCGTGATGGTAACACGACTCTATATGTAGGCCAAAATTCATGGAACAGGCCCGGTATGATGGCTCATGCCTGTAATCCCAGCACTTTAGGAGGCTGAGGCAGGGAGATCACCTGAGGTCAGGAGATTGAGACCACCTTGACCAACGTGGCAAAACCCCATCTTTACTAAAAAATACAAAAATTAGCCAGGCGTAGTGGTGCGCACCTGTAGTCCCAGCTACTTGGGAGGCTGAGGCAGGAGAATCACTTGAACCTGGGAGGTAGAGGTTACAGTGAGCCGAGATCACGCCACTGCACTCCAGCCTGGGCAACAAGAGCAAGACTCTGTCTCAACAACGACAACAACAAAATTCATGGAACAGCACGTACACACACACACACACACACACACACACAAAGTCAATATTACTGAATATTAGCTTAAAAAATAAATAGACCCAGTTGAAGTAAGTATCCCAACTCATTATCGAGATTGTTACTGTTTGAACTCAGGCACTGTCTTACTCAGCTCAGGCTGCTAGAACAAAGCACCCTACATTGGGTGGCTTATAAAGAACAGAAATTTGTGTCTCACAGTTCTGGAGTCTGGAAGTGTGAGATCGGATACCATCATGGGTTCTGGTAAGAGCCCATTCCAGGTTGTAGACTGCTGACTTCTTGTTGTATCCTCATTTGGTGGAGAGAAAGCTAGATAGGGGGCCGGGCACTATGACTCACACATGTAATCCCAGCACTTTGGGGGGCTGAGGCGGGTGGATCACCTGAGGTCAGGCATTTGAGAGCAGCCTGGCCCACATGGCGAAACCCCATGTCTACTAAAAATACAAAAAGAAAGTAGCTGGGTGTGGTGGCATGTGCCTGTAGTCCCAGCTACTCGGGAGGCTGAAGCAGGAGAATCACTTGAACTGTGGAGGTTGCAGTGAGCAGAGGTCACGCCACTGCACTCCAGCATGAGTGACAGAGTGAGACTCCGTCTCAAAAAAAAAGTAAGCTAAATAGCTCTCTGGCCTCTCTGTAAAGGGTAATAATTCCATTCGTGAGAGGCCCTCCTTCATAAACTCCCCAAAGACCCCCTAATGCCATCACTTTGGGGATTAGATTTCAACGTATGAATTTGGAGGATACACATTCAGTCCAAAATAGAGCTCAAATAGATTTGGGTAATGAAGGATACTTGTATTGTTAGTGTTTTCTAATTTTAAAAATTATATAAATAGAATTTCACTATATATATTATTCATGTATAATATATAGTATAATATAGACTACAGGTGATTTTACTATATGATTTTTCACATCCCTGGATTTTGTTCAATAATGTTGTTTAAGACTTTTCTATCTATTTCACGGGCCACATTGATCTGTTGTTTTTCTTACCATTGTTGCTGGTTTGGGTATCAAGTTTATGCTAGCCTCATAAATGAGCCTTGAAGTATCTCTTTTTTATTGATATTCTGCTTTTCTTTGAAAAATAATTGTCCCTTTAATCCAGGTTTTTAAGTACGTAATTTCAATTATTTTTTATTTCTAAAATTTCCTCTGGTTCTTTTTTTTTTCTTTTTTCTTTTTAGACAGAATCTCACTCTTGTCACCCAGGCTGGAGTGCAATGGCGTGATCTCACTGCAACCTCCACCTCCTTGGTTCAAGTGATTCTCCTGCCTCAGTCTCCTGAGCAGCTGGGATTATGAGTGCCTGCCACGACACCCGGCTAATTTTTTGTATTTTTAGTAGAGATGGGGTTTCACCATGTTGCCCAGGCTGGTCTTGAACTCCTGACCTCAGGTGATCTGCTTGCCTCGGCCTCCCAAAGTGCTCTAGTTCTTTTTACAATATGCTTGGTCTTTCATTTTTTTATTTATTCATTTAGATATTTATTGAGTGTACACTGTTTTCTAAGCATTGTTAAGGACTTGAGATTCAGAAGTAAATTAAACAGATAAAAAGTTCTACCCTCATGGAATTTATATTCTAGTAGAGGAAGAAATAAGTAAGGAAAACTTACAGAATTTTAGGTAGTGATAAAGGCCAAGAAGAAAAATAAAATACACAAAAGGATGGGAAGTGTTAGAGTGTTGCAATTTTGGAATAGGTGCTCAAGAAAGAGCTCTTTGAGAAGATGACATTTGAGTAAATATGGAAAGGAGATGAGGGATTGAATCATATGTATATTGAGGGAATGAGCATTCCAAACAGCCAGAGCTCAGTGCCCAAGGCAGGTTCATGGAGCATTGAGGATCTGTGAGGAGGAGCCAGGGCAGCTAAAGTAGAGTCAAAAAAATAAGGAGAGTGGGGATGAAGCCACATGAGAATGGTGAGCTAGATCACTTAGCCTCTTACCACTGCAGGATTTTGCACATGGCCTGACCTGCTCTGACTTACCTTTCAATGAGATCACTCTATTATGTTCAGAAACCCCTGGGGGATTGACGATTTAGGTGCCAGATAGGAGGCTATTATTAAAATGGTGACTCGGACTAGATGATATAGTTTCGCTCTGGGTCCCTACCCAAATCACATCTCAAATTATAATCCCCACATGGCAAGGGAGGGACCTGGTGGTAGGTGATTAGATCATGGAGGAGGTTCCCCCCCGCCGCCGGCTGTTCTCATGATAGTGAATGAGTTCTCACAAGATCTGATGATTTAAAAGTGTGGCACTTCTCCTTGCTCTCTTTCTGTCCTGCCACCATGTAAGACATGCTTTGTTTCCCCTTTACCTTCTGCCAGGATTGTAAGTTTCCTGAGGCCTCGCCAGCCATGTAATTGACTGTGAGTCAATTAAGTTTCTTTCCTTTATAAATTACCCAGTCTCAGAAAGTTCTTTATGACAGTGTGAAAATGGCCTAATACACTAAGCTATCGGCACTGTAGATGTGTGAAGTAGTCAGATTCGGATTCAAGTCTGAAGGTAGATGATATGGTTTGGCTGAGTCCCCACCTAAATCTCTTCTTGAATTGTATAACAGTTCCTAGAATCCCCACATATCCTGGAAGGGACCTGGTGGGAGGTAATTGAATCATGGGGGCAATTACCTCTATGCTGTTCTCATGATAGTGAGTGAGTTCTAATGAGATCTGGTGATATCATAAGGGGCTTTCCCCTGTCTTTGCTCTGCACTTCTCCTTGCTGCTTCCATGCGAAGAAGATGTATTTGCTTTACTTTCCGCCGTGATTGTAAGTTTCCTGAGGCCTCCCTAGCCATGCTGAACAGTGAGTCAATTAAACATCTGTCCTTTATAAATTACCCAGTCTTGTGTATGTCTTTATTAGCAGCATGAGAATGGACTCATACAGTACGTTGGTACCAGGTAGTGGGGCACTGCTGTTAAGATACTTGAAAATGTGGAAGTGGCCAGGTGCAGTGGCTCATGTCTGTAATCTCAGCACTTTGGGAGGCCATGGCAGGTGGATCATTTGAGGTCAGGAGTTCAAGACCAGTCTGGTCAACATGGTGAAACCCCATCTCTACTAAAAATGCAAAAATTAGCTGGGTGGTAGTGGCACACACCTGTAATCCCAGCTACTTGAGAGGCTGAGGCAGGAGAATCACTTGAGCCCAGGCAGCAGAGGTTGTGGTGAGCTGAGATTGCACCACTGCGTTCTAGTCTGTGAGACCCTGTCTCAGAAAAAAAAGAAAAGAAAGAAACTGTGAAAGCGACTTTGGCACTGGGTGACAGGCAGAGGTAGGAACAGTTTGAAGGGCTCAGAAGAAGTGAAGAAAATGTGGGAAAGTTTGGAACTTCCTAGAGACTTGTAGGGCCCAGAAGACAGGAAGATGTGGGAAAGTTTAGAACTTTCTAGAGACTTGTTGAATGGCTTTGATCAAAATACTGATAGTGATATGGACAATAAACTCCAGGCTGAGGTAGTCTCAGATGGAGATGAGAAACTTGTTAGGAACTGGAGCAAAGGTAATTCTCGTTATGCTGTAGCAAAGAGTCTGGTGGCATTTTGGTCCGGCCCTAGAGATTTGTGAAACTTTGAACTTGAGAGAGATGATTTAGAGTATCTGGCAGAAAAAAATTTCTAAGTGCAAAGTGTTCAAGAGGTGACATTTGACACCTCTGAACACAAGAGAGCGTAAAAGTTTGGAAAATTTGCAGCCTGACGAACCAGTAGAAAAGAAAAACCCATTTTCTGGGGAGAAATTCAAGCTGGCTGCAGAAATTTGCATAAGTAAGGAGGAACCAAATGTTAAATGCCAAGACAGTGGGGAAAATGTCTACAGGGCATGTCCCAGACCTTCAAGGCAGCCCCTCCCATCACAGACCCAGAGGCTTAAGAGGAAAAAATGATTTTTTTCCTCTTAGGTCCAGGGCCCCACTCTGTGTGCAGCCTAGGGACTTAGTGCTCTGTGTCCCAGCTGCTCCAGCTGTAGTTAAAAGGGGCCAAGGTACAGCTCAGGCCATGGCTTCAGAGGGTGCAAGCCTCCAGCCTTGGCAGCTTCCATATGGTGTTTGTCTTGTGGGTGTGCAGAAGACAAGAACTGAGGTTTGGGAACCTCTACCTAGATTTTAGAGGATGTATAGAAACACCTGGGTGTCCAGACAGAGGTGTGCTGCAGGGGTGGAGCCCTCATGGAGAACCTCTGCTAAGGCAGTGCAGAAGGGAAATGTGGGGTTGGAGCTCCCACACAGAGTCCCTATTGGGGAACTGCCTAGAGGAGCTATAAGAAGAGGGTCACTGTCTTCCAGATCCCAGAATGGTAGGTCCACCCACAGCTTGCACTGTGCAACAGGAAAAACTGCAGACACTCAGCACCAGCTGTGAAAGCAGCCAGGAATGGGGCTGTACCCTGCAAAACTACGGGGGCAGAGCTGCCTAAGGTAGTGGGATCCCACGTCTTGCATCAGCATAACATGGATGTGAGACATGAAGTAAAAGGAGATTATTTCGTAACTTTAAGATTTAATTAGTGACCTATTGGATTTCAGACTTTCATGGGGGCCTGTAGCCCCTTTGTTTTGGCCAATTTCTCCCATCTGGAACAGGTATATTTACCCAATGCCTGTACTCACATTGCATGTAGGAAGTAACTAGTTTGCTTTTGATTTTACAGGCTCATAGGTGGAATGGACTTGCTTTGTCTCAGATGAGATTTTGGACTTGGACTTTTGGGTTAATGTTGGAATGAGTTAAGACTTTGGGGGACTGTTGGGAAGGCATGATTGTGTTTTGAAATGTGAGGACCTGAGATTTGGGAGGGGCCAGAGATGGAATGATATGGTTTGGACATGTCCCCACCCAAATCTCGTCTTGAATTGTGATTCCCATAGTCCCCATGTGTCTTGAGAGGAACCCAGTGGGAGGTAATTGAATCATGGGTTGGTTACCTCCATGCTGTTCTCATGATAGAGAGTGAGTTCTCATGAGATCTGATAGCTTTATAAGGGGTTTTTCCCCCCCACCTTACTCCTCACATCTTCTTGCTACTGCCATGTGAAGAAGGACGTGTTTGCTTTCCTTTCTGCCATGAAGTTTCCTGAGGCCTTCCTAGCCACGCTGAAATGTCAGTCAATTAAACCTCTTTTATTTATTTACCAGTCTCGAGTATGTCTTTATTAGCAGTGTGAGAACAGACTAATACAGTAGAATAGACAGTATTAAGGGATAGATCAGATACAGAATGTGAGAGGAAAAATAGGAATTAGCCATAATCCACACTTTTTGGCTTCAGCAACTGGAAAAAAGGAGTTGCTATTAATTTCAATTGGGAATACTATGATAGGGGTACCAGGGGTCAGGGTGGGGGGAGTTGTTAGCTGAAGGGTAAGAAATCAAAAGATAAATTTTAGACAGGTCAAGTTATAGCGACCTATTAGACATTCAGTTGGAGATGACAAGTAGGTATTTGAGTATGTGGATTTGCATTTTAAGGGAGTGTCTGAGCTGGGTTCATAAGCCATCAGCATGTAGACAGTATTTAGAGTCATGGGAATAATGAGGTCATCAAGGGAGTGAGTGTAGATAGAACACACAGTCCAATTCCTAAAACATGGGGTACTCCAATATATAGATGTGAGGGAGAGAAGAAAACAGCAAAAAAATTGAGAACAAGTGGCTGGAGACAAGGGGGAAAAATCAAGACGATATAATTTCTTAGACACCAACTCTTCTAGAAAGTGTTTTAAGGAAGAATGGAGTGACCTACTATATCTATGCTGATAAGCTAAGGGCTGAGAGTTTATCATTACATTTAGCAACACTGAATTCATTGCTGACCTCGGTAAGTGCACATTCTGTGAAACATTGGGAGCAAAAATCCTTATGGGAGTGTGTTCCAATCTGAGTATGAGGAGAGTGATTCAAGATGCTAAGACAGTTAATCTTGGAAGGAGTTTCCCTTGTAAAATGAAGAAATGCAGTCATATCTAGAGGGGTACATTAGGTCAGAACAGATAGATTTTTAATTTAATAAAAAGGTAATATGTTTGTATTATAGAAATGACTTAGTAGAGAGGGGGAAATGATGCAGGAGAATGGAAAAACTTAAAGGAGTGATATCAATGAATAGATAAGAGAGGATTGAATCTAACATGCATATAGGTGAGTAGTTGCAGCTAGAAACGCATGCAATTTATTCACAGAAAGAAGAAAGGCACAATAGATGCACAGAGGTATAAATAAGAGGGCAGATGTGATGGGAGGTGGTGGAAGCTTATAGAACTTCTCATTGTCTCTATGTTCCTAGTAATCTGGAAAGCAGAAGTGGCAGAGACTTTGAAAGTTTGAGGAGAGATCATAAATTATAAATTAGTCAACTAGGAGAGTAGAGATTGACTGGACTAGGGAAATAGAACTTTGATAGTGATTGATATGGTTCAGCTCTGTCGCCTCACTCAGATCTCATCTCAGATTGTAATCCCCATAATCCCCATATGTTGAGGGAGACACTTGGTGAGAGGTGATTGGATCATGGTGGTTGTTTCCTCCATGCTGCTCTCATGATAGTGTGCAAGCTCTCACGAGATCTGGTGGTTTTTGTAAGTGTTTGACAGTTCCTTCTTCACACATTCTCTTTGCCTGCTGCCATGTAAGACATACCTGCTTCCCTTTTCGCCACGATTGTAAGTTTCCTGAGGTCTCCCCAGCCATGTGGAACTGTGAGTCAATCAAATCTCTTTTTTTAAATAAATTACCCAGTCTTGGGCAGTTCTTTATAGCAGTGTGAGAATGTACTAATACAGTGACCTTCTTAGGATGATTAATATTTTTTAATTTAAAGACAGACAATTATTTCCCCATCCACATTTAGCTCTGTGGATTTGGGCATGCCTCAGGTAGAAAGTGGACTTAGTTGATGTTATAGCAAGTTTGAGGGTATAATAGATAAAGATAGAGGAAGAGTGACTAAAATGATTGGCCATTACATTTAATTGAATAAGGATGAAAACAACATGAGATGGATGAGGAACCATGAAGAGTAGTTATTGCAATAAATTGTAAGTCAAGTGGCAAAGAAATTTTGGAGTTTTTAGAGGCAAGAGTAAGAGAGTTGAAAATTTGGGGGTGGTGATGGATAGTGGCATGTTTGAAATTGAGATTCTGGAAAGATTGTGATTATTGGCAGGGACAAAAATGTAAAGTATAACCATAGGAACAAGGGATTAAAATGAGATAGAGGGTAAGATTATTGGAGGAGAGGAGGTTAAGAAACTGAGAGGCCATGATACTGGAAGACTGAACTGTGTGAATATTGAAATCACTACTGGGGGAGTGTTAGAGAAGGTGGTTATGAGTTAAAATCTTTATAGAATGAGAAGCAAAGGACCAGGGATCAGTAGATGACTTTCACAATAAGAGGTACAGGTGGTTTAATCAGATGGTATGGAAGTGAAAGCTGAGTGTGTTTTAGGGAAGAGGGAGGGGATGAAGGTAGTCTGAAAGTAGCCATTAGAAGCATGACAGTCACTTCTCTACCTGTAAACCCCATGGTATATAAAGTGTGGGAGGGAAAATAGCCACCACCTAAGAGGGCTGCAAGGAAGCAGGGCCATTGGGGAAGAAATAGAAGATGAAAGGAATGTTAACTGATTTTACTTATGATTCATCATGAGTCCAAGAGGGCAAGTGAAAGGGTTGCAGGAGGAGATGGTGAGTTTATGACTTGAGTAATGAATACCTGCTGTTTCTGTGTGCCAGGCTCTAGAGTAGTCAAAGACGATATAAAGATGAACAAAGACTTGAACCCTGCTCTTAAAAAGCTATTAATCTAGTCAGAGAAATAGACGCAGGCAGACCAATGATTATGTGAGCTGTGTGCCATAATAGAAGAATGGACAAACTGCCGTTTGAGTCCAGGAGAGAGAATCATGAATTTTTATTGGATATGTCTAGAATATTTCTCTGAGAAGGTATATCAGTTATCTATTGCTGCATAACCACCACAAACTATAATTGCTTACAACTACAGTGATTTTTGGTTTCTTATGATTATGATTCCATGAACTGGCAATCTGGGCAGTTCTGCTGGTCTCAGCCATGAGGCCATAGTCATCTGATGGCTTAATTGAGGCTGGAGGGTCTACAGTGGCCTCACTCATTTGTTTGGCTTTGGTGCTAACCTTAACTGGGGTCTCAGTTCTTCTCCATGTCACCTTATATCTGCCAATAGGTTAGATTGGGCTTCTTCACAGCCTCTTGGTGTTAGGGTTCCAAGCAGGAGAAGATAACAACTTCTAGACCTCATAGGGCCTAGGCTCCAGAACTCATACAATGTCAAGTCCACCATGTCTTGTTCTTCAAGGCAAATCACAAGGCAAAGTCTGGATTGAAGAGGATGGAGAAACCAAGTCCACCTCCTGGTGTAGGAGTGGCAACATCATGTTGACATTGGGAGACATGATTCATTGGAGGGCATTACCATAACGATCCACCATAGACAGTAATTTAGAACTGGGCTTTAAACATAAGTATAAACCCATGGGAAGTCATTCCATGTAGAGAAAATAGAATTTTCATAGGCCCGAATACATGAAAAATATGCCAGGTTTCAGTAAACATAAGCTTGCTTGGGTGGTTGGAGTTTAAAACATATTTATGTGTGTATGTGTTTGAGAAGAGGAGCATGTTGCCAGAACAGCCACAGGAGTGAAAAAGATACAAGAATTACACCTAATAACAGATTATAAAGGAACGCTGACTTGTAGACTTTGTCTCAAAGGTGGGGCTACTTTTATCTCAAAGGTAACCCATCTACCCTGTTCAGATGGACTGCCATCAGCAGTTTTAAATATGAGAGAAATCACATCCATGAAGTGGATGGAAGTTTAAGCAGGAAGAAATGAGGAGTATGGAGACTAGTTATGGAGTCTAGATAAGGGAATGTATGTGCGAAATAAGGAAGGCCATATTAACAACAACCACAGTATCAACTGAAACCATGGCTATACAGCCACGCATCATTAAATCCTTATAAAAACCCCATGTGATAGAAACTGTTATTATCTCTACTATGTAATGGAGGAAACTGCTAATTCAAGAGTAACTTTTCCAAGGCCACACAGCTAGTAAATAGCAGGATCTGTTTCTCTGGGCCACCTGTGTAAGGACGGTAGCAGTAGGGTTCAAGACATCAGAGGAAAAAGTAGAAGGTATGATTGGCATAACCTGCTGACTCGAAATAGAGCACAAGGTAACTCATCCAAAATGGATACACCTTAATACCATGGATTGAATACATTCATTTAACTTTTTCTCTTCTGAAACTCCACAAAAATTATAGTAAAAGACTTTTATTTTAAAAGCATAATCTAAAAGTTGGAGGCCTCTATTACAGTGATCTACCATAGGAAATAAACATCCTTAAAAATCTTGAAAAGATGAGTCCAGTACAAATGGCAGTTAGTGCCTCACTCTCAAGATAAGCAGATGTGTGAAAGACTCATGGAGAACAGTCTCCCAACACAGGAGACAATAGCAACAAAACTCAAGAATCTTAAATACAAATGGATGAGTGGTAACTGACAATAGCCCTGAAATAACCTAACCATCACTTGTCAGTGGACAAAGCTAAAACAACAACAACAACAACAAAACCCTCTATTTATATGATGGAGTTCTCAATGGGCTCAGAAACTGGTAGCATCAGCAGACTTTTCTATCTAGTTAGAATGTGTTTTGCCAACACTCTCACCTACTTAACTACTGTGCAGACCAATCACTAGCTCAGTGTCTATTGTTTAGCAATATCAGGTCCTGCAATTGGCCAGCACAGCTCAGACTGGTGTTGAGGTGGTTCCTAAGACCAGTCAAGCCCCAGGACAGAAGACAAATCTCATGCTTATCTCTAGTTGCTGGCCCTGGAGTAGAGAACTACATAGAGAAAAAATCCAGGTCACCGAGACCCATGGGTACCAAACCTAAAGTGGAAACACATTAATATATGGCCACCCTGTTACTGTGGCAAGAGAGGCTGTATCTACATGGGACAGTAATCAGCCCACACTTCAGCCTTTCCACCAGCTCAGCAACCTCCATCAGACTTTCTAGCCATTTGAGAAATAGCCAGCTTCCCATCACAAACCAGCAGATACCAGCAGATACTCCAACACCAGAGCTTCCATTTCAAGAGCAACTGCTGGGGGAATAACTTTTTCTCTTCTGTATTAGACCCCAGTTCTTTAATAAAAATTGAAAGTAAAGGTGAAAGAATAATGGACATTATAAGGCTGGTTAATCAGCAGTGTCTTTATTTCTTGCACTGCTACATAACACACTGTCCATACCTACATGTGACTTTGCTGAATAAACAGCAAGTAATTTCAATGGAAGAAGGCAAGAAGATGGAGACCAATGGCATGATGATGACAGTCTGCTGGTGAAAGCTTCTTTCCAAAGATGATGAGGATGTCCCACTGCATCCAAGACTCTGTTACTCTCAGAAGCTCTGGGAAGCTGCTTGTCACCACTTTCTCAGCAACATGGTGAAAGTCAAAGAATAATGTTGATAAAAAGTAGTATCTTGCTGGAAGGCCCATCTCTATGCTGTCAAGTTCCTACACTGAGTTGAAAATTTCGAAGATGGCCGAATAGGAACAGCTCCAGTCTCCAGCTCCCAGCACGAGCGACACAGAAGACAGGTGATTTCTGCATTTTCAACTGAGGTACCAGGTTCATCTCACTAGGGAGTGCTGGACAATCGGTGCTGGTCAGCTGCTGCAGCCCGACCAGCGAGAGCTGAAGCAGGGTGAGGCATTGCCTCACCTGGGAAGCACAAGGGGGAAGGGAATCCCTTTTCCCAGCCAGGGGAACTGAGACACACAACACCTGGAAAATCGGGTAACTCCCACCCAAATACTGTGCTTTACCAAGGGTCTTAGCAAACAGCACACCAGGAGATTATATCCCACTCCTGGCTGGGAGGGTTCCACACCCGCGGAGCCTCCCTCATTGCTAGCACAGCAGTCTGCGATCTAACAGCAAGGCAGCAGCGAGGCTGGGGGAGGGGCGCCCACCATTGCTGAGGCTTAAGTAGGTAAAGCCTCTGGGAAGCTCGAACTGGGTAGAGCCCACAGCAGCTCAAGGAGGCCTGCCTGTCTCTGTAGACTCCACCTCTGGGGACAGGGCTCAGCTAAACAAAAAAAAAAAAGCAGCAGAAACCTCTGCAGATGCAAACGACCCTGTCTGACAGCTTTGAAGAGAGCAGTGGATCTCCCAACACAGAGGTTGAGATCTGAGAATGGACAGACTGCCTGCTCAAGTGGGTCCCTGACCCCTGAGTAGCCTAACTGGGAGACATCCCCCACTAGGGGCAGACCGACACCCCACACCTCACACAGCGGGGTACACCCCAGAGACAAAGCTTCCAAAGCAAGAATCAGATAGGTACACTCACTGTTCAGCAATATTCTATCTTCTGCAGCCTCTACTGCTGATACCCAGGCAAACGGTGTCTGGAGTGGACCTCAAGCAATCTCCAACAGACCTACAGCTGAGGGTCCTGACTGTTAGAAGGAAAAATAACAAACAGGAAGGACACCCACACCAAAACCCCATCAGTACGTCATCATCATCAAAGACCAAAGGCAGATAAAACCACAAAGATGGGGAAAAAGCAGGGCAGAAAAGCTGGAAATTCAAAAAATAAGAGCACATCTCCCCCTCCAAAGGAACGCAACTCATTGCCAGCAATGGATCAAAGCTGGACGGAGAATGACTTTGACGAGTTGAGAGAAGAAGGCTTCAGTCCATCAAAGTTCTCAAAGCTAAAGGAGGAATTATGTACCCAGCGCAAAGAAACTAAAAATCTTGAAAAAAGAATGGAAGAATGGATAACTAGAATAATCAATGCAGAGAAGGCCATAAACGAACTGACAGAGATAAAAACCATGACACAAGAAATACGTGACAAATGCACAAGCTTCAGTAACCAACTCGATCAACTGGAAGAAAGAGTATCAGCGATTGAGGATCAAATGAATGAAATGAAGCGAGAAGAGAAGTCTAAAGAAAAAAGAGGAAAAAGAAATGAACAAAGCCTTCAAGAAGTATGGGATTATGTGAAAAGACCAAATCTACGTCTGATTAGGGTGCCTAAAAGTGAGGGGGAAAATGGAACCAAGTTGGAAAACACTCTTCAGGATATCATCCAGGAGAACTTCCCCAACCTAGTAAGGCAGGCCAACAATCAAATTCAGGAAATACAGAGAACACCACAAAGATATTCCTCGAGAAGAGCAACTCCAAGACACATAATTGTCAGATTCACCAAAGTTGAAATGAAGGAAAAACTGTTACGGGCAGCCAGAGAGAAAGGTCAGGTTACCCACAAAGGGAAGCCCATCAGACTAACAACAGCTCTCTCAGCAGAAACTCTACAAGCCAGAAGAGAGTGGGGGCCAATATTCAACATTCTTAAAGAAAATAATTTTCAACCCAGAATTTCATATTCAGCCAAACTAAGTTTCATAAGTGAAGGAGAAATAAAATCCTTTACAGATAAGCAAATGCTTAGAGATTTTGTCACCACCAGGCCTGCCTTACAAGAGATCCTGAAGGAAGCACTAAACATGGAAAGGAACAACTGGTACTAGCCATTGCAAAAACATGCCAAAATGTAAAGACCATTGATGCTAGGAAGAAACTGCATCAACTAACAAGCAAAATAACCGGTTAATATCATAATGACAGGATCAAGTTCATACATAACAATATTAACTTTAAATGTAAATGGACTAAATGCTCCAATTAAAAGACACAGACTGGCAAACTGGATAAAGAGTCAAGACCCATCAGTTTGCTGTATTCAGGAGACCCATCTCACATGCAGAGACACACATAGGCTCAAAATAAAGGGATGGAGGAAGATCTACCAAGCAAATGAAGAACCAAAAAAGCAGGGGTTGCAATCCTAGTCTCCAATAAAACAGACTTTAAACCATCAAAGATCAAAAGAGACAAGGCCATTACATAATGGTAAAGGGATCAATTCGACAGGAAGAGCTAACTATCCTAAATATATATGCACCCAATACAGGAGCACCCAGATTCATAAATCAAGTCCTTAGAGATTTACAAAGAGACTTAGACTCCCATACAATAATAATGGGAGACTTCAACACCCCACTGTCAACATTAGACAGATCAATGAGACAGAAAGTTAACAAGGATATCCAGGAATTGAACTCATCTCTGCACCAAGTGGACCTAATAGACATCTACAGAACTCTCTACCCCAAATCAACAGAATATACATTCTTCTCAGCGCCACATCACACTTATTCCAAAATTGACCACATAATTGGAAGTAAAGCACTCCTCAGCAAATGTACAAGAACAGAAATTATAACAAACTGTCTCTCAGACCACAGTGCAATCAAACTAGAACTCAGGACTAAGAAACTCAATCAAAACTGCTCAACTATATGGAAACTGAACAACCTGCTCCTGAATGACTACTGGGTACATAACGAAATGAAGGCAGAAATAAACATGTTCTTTGAAACCAATGAGAACAAAGATACAACATACCAGAATCTCTGGGAGACATTTAAAGCAGTGTGTAGAGGGAAATTTATAGCATTAAATGCCCACAAGAGAAAGCTGGAAAGATCTAAAATTGACACGCTAACATCACAATTAAAAGAACGAGAGAAGCAAGAGCAAACACATTCAAAAGCTAGCAGAAGGCAAGAAATAACTAAGATCAGAGCAGAACTGAAGGAGATAGAGACACAGAAAACCTTCCAAAAAATCAATGAATCCAGGAGTTGGTTTTTTGAAAAGATCAACAAAATTGATAGACCACTAGCAAGACTCATAAACAAGGGAGAGAAGAATCAAATAGACGCAATAAAAAATGATAAAGGGGATATCACCACCGACCCCATAGAAATACAAACTACCATCAGAGAATACTATAAACACCTCTACACAAATAAACTAGAAAATCTAGAAGAAATGGATAATTTCCTGGACACTCACACTCTCCCAAGACTAAACCAGGAAGAAGTTGAATCCCTGAATAGACCACTAACAGGCTCTGAAATTGAGGCAATAATTAATAGCCTACCAACCAAAAAAATTCCAGGACCAGATGGATTCACAGCTGAATTCTGCCAGAGGTACAAGAAGGAGCTGGTACCATTCCTTCTGAAACTATTCCAATCAATAGAAAAAGAGGGAATCCTCCCTAACTCATTTTGTGAGGCCAACATCATCCTGATACCAAAGCCTGGCAGAGACACAACAAAAAAAGAGAATTTTAGACCAATATCCCTGATGAACATTGATGCAGAAATCCTCAATAAAATACTGGCAAACCGAATCCAGCAGCACATCAAAAAGCTTATCCACCATGATCAAGTGGGCTTCATCCCTGGGATGCAAGACTGGTTCAACATACGCAAATCAATAAACATAATCCAGCATATAAACAGAACCAAAGACAAAAACCACATGATTATCTCAATAGATGCAGAAAAGGCCTTTGACAAAATTCAACAGCCCTTCATGCTAAAAACTCTCAATAAATTCGGTACTAATGGAACGTATCTCAAAATAATAAGAGCTATTTATGACAAACCCACAGCCAATATCATACTGAATGGGCAAAAACTGGAAGCATTCCCTTTGAAAACTGGCACAAGACAGGAATGCCCTCTCTCACCACTCCTATTCAACATAGTGTTGGAAGTTCTGGCTAGGGCAATCAGGCAAGAGAACGAAATAAAGGGTATTCAGTTAGGAAAAGAAGAAGTCAAATTGTCCCTGTTTGCAGATGACATGATTGCATATTTAGAAAACCCCATCATCTCAGCCCAAAATCTCCTTAAGCTGATAAGCAACTTCAGCACAGTCTCAGGATACAAAATTACTGTGCAAAAATCAAAGCATTCTTATACACCAGTAACAGACAAACAGAGAGCCAAATCATGAATGAACTCCCATTCACAATTGCTTCAAAGAGAATAAAATACCTAGGAATCCAACTTACAAGGGATGTAAAGGACCTTTTCAAGGAGAACTACAAACCACTGCTCAGTGAAATAAAAGAGGACACAAACAAATGGAAGAACATTCCATGCTCATGGATAGGAAGAATCAATATCATGAAAATGGTCACACTGCCCAAGGTAATTTATAGATTCAATGCCATCCCCATCAAGCTACCAATGAATTTCTTCACAGAATTGGAAAAAACTGCTTTAAAGTTCATATGGAACCAAAAAAGAGCCTACATTGCCAAGACAATCTTAAGTCAAAAGAACAAAGCTGGAGGCATCATGCTACCTGACTTCAAACTATACTACAAGGCTACAGTAACCAAAACAGCATGGTACTGGTACCAAAACAGAGATATAGACCAATGGAACAGAACAGAGTCCTCAGAAATAATACCACACATCTACAGTCATCTGATCTTTGACAAACCTGAGAAAAACAAGAAATGGGGAAAGCATTCCCTGTTTAATAAATGGTGCTGGGAAAATTGGCTAGCCATAAGTAGAAAGCTGAAACTGGATCCTTTCCTTACTCCTTGTATGAAAATTAATTCAAGATGGATTAGAGACTTAAATGTTAGACCTAATACCATAAAAACCCTAGAAGAAAACCTAGGTAATACTATTCAGGACATAGGCATGGGCAGGGACTTCATGTCTAAAACACCAAAAGCAACGGCAACAAAAGCCAAAATTGACAAATGGGATCTAATCAAATTAAAGAGGTTCTGCACAGCAAAAGAAACTACCATCAGAGTGAGCAGACAACCTACAGAATGGGAGAAAAATTTTGCAATCTACTCATCTGACAAAGGGCTAATATCCAGAACCTACAAAGAACTCAAACAAATTTACAAGAAAAAAACAAACAACCCCATCAAAAAGTGGGCAAAGGATATGAACAGACATTTCTCAAAAGAAGACATGCATACAGCCAACAGACACATGAAAAAATGCTCGTCATCACTGGCCATCAGAGAAATGCAAATCAAAACCACAAGGAGATACCATCTCACACCAGTTAGAATGGCAATCATTAAAAAGTCAGGAAACAACAGGTGCTGGAGAGGATGTGGAGAAATAGGAACACTTTTACACTGTTAGTGGGATTGTAAACTAGTTCAACCATTATGGAAAACAGTATGGCGATTCCTCAAGGATCTAGAACTAGAAGTACCATATGACCCAGCCATCCCATTACTGGGTATATACCCAAAGGATTATAAATCATGCTGCTATAAAGACACATGCACACGTATGTTCATTGTGGCATTATTCACAATAGCAAAGACTTGGAATCAACCCAAATGTCCATCAGTGACAGACTGGATTAAGAAAATGTGGCACATATACACTATGGAATACTATGCAGCCATAAAAAGGTATGAGTTTGTATCCTTTGTAGGGACATGGATGCAGCTGGAAACCATCATTCTCAGCAAACTATTGCAAGAACAGAAAACCAAACACCGCATGTTCTCACTCATGGGTGGGAACTGAACAATGAGATCACTTGGACTCGGGAAGGGGAACATCACACACTGGGGCCTATTATGGGGAGGGGGGAGGGGAGAGGGATTGCACTGGGAGTTATACCTGATGTAAATGACGAGTTGATGGGTGCTGACGAGTTGATGGGTGCAGCACACCAACATGGCACAAGTATACATATGTAACAAACCTGCATGTTATGCACATGTACCCTAGAACTTAAAGTATAATAATCAAAAAAAAAAAAAGGAAAAAAGAAAAAAAATTTAAAAAAATAAAAGAAAAAAAAAAACTTCACCAACGTATCCAGATCATCCCAAAGGCAAAAAGAGAAGCAACGGTTAATATCCTACACCAATAAATCAACAAACACATAGAAATATGCAGATGTGTACCTTTATGGTGGATCAAATGAGCCTGGACAAGAAACTCTAAATGGAAAGTTTTAGAGCATAAAGAGAACATTCTAGAAAAAGAATGTACTTGCCAAAAAGGTCAAAACTGAAATAAAGGAAAAAATGTAGACCTGGGGAATATGAATTTGGAAAAAGAATTTATGGGTAATGAGGATAGAGATAAGGAGAGAGGTATAGTTATAAGCAGAGCAGAAAATTGATATACAGTTTTCCAGAATTCACAGGTCACAGGTCACCGCCGGACGCGGTGGCTCAAGCCTGTAATCCCAGCACTTTGGGAGGCCGAGACGGGCGGATCACAAGGTCAGGAGATCGAGACCATCCTGGCTAATACGGCGAAACCCCGTCTCTACTAAAAACACAAAAAATTAGCCGGGCGAGGTGGCGGCGCCTGTGGTCCCAGCTACTCGGGAGGCTGAGGCAGGAGAATGGCATAAACCCGGGAGGCGGAGCTTGCAGTGAGCTGAGATCCGGCCACTGCACTCCAGCCTGGGCGACAGAGCGAGACTCCGTCTCAAAAAAAAAAAAAAAAAAGAAGGGAACCATTGTACCAAGTGACACAAAAAAGATCAGAGTTGAAGGGATGTGATTTCGTCCACATGAGTCCCTTGAAAGCAGGCTTTGTGGTGTGTTTGTTTACAACCTTCCTAACGTGTTGATGTCTACCAGTTGGAACAGTGACACAAGAGGTGGTAGGCATTTCTTGACCTTCCATCTCACAAATTAAATTTGTCTGGTGAATTCCTGCAGGACCCATACAGAGCCTGGACTGAAAGCACCTGTTTGGATCATCTGTGCTGAAAGTAAAACCTTTTCTCATCAAACGTTTCTCTTCTTTGTCTTTCTGGCTTTCATATGTCTGATATAACTTCATTGGTTACATCTTTATTAATAATAAATATCTAATAAAAATGTTAATAAATTTAAATAAATACATTGAATTAAAAATAGCCTATATTGATCTAACCTGTTTTGGGTAAAGGAGGTTCCTGTACCCAATATAAGGACTTGAGGAAGTTATGGGTTTGGGAGAGAAGACACAAGATCAGTCTTGATTATGCTAAGCTTGAGGTTTTGAGGGGGAATTCGGATAGCACTGTTTAGGAGAAGCTTGGAAGTGAGGAGTCAAAGTCCTGGAGAACATTTTATGTAAGAGATATGTATGGATTTGGGAGTCATTAGAGCCTGAGTGACAGGGGACTCTAGGGCCATGACTGGGAACTACAATTTTCACATCTTCTTCTATAAGCCATGTATCAGTCTATCTACTACCAAGCCTTGAGATAACATGCTTACCCACCCCACATCTTCTATGATTTTGAATTTGAAATTTCCCCGCCAATATGTAAGGGAAATTATCTTCCCTGCTCAGATCAGGACAGACTCATAGGTGAATTCACAGGTATTGCTGGGATGAAGAGGGAGAAGGAATGCCCATTGGTTCACCTGTGGGTTAGAAATGTTGGGATTGGGAAGGCTGGCCCAGAGAGTAAATGCCCTGAGATAGGGTATGGATATGTTTGGGACAAGGCCAAACACAAGAGATAGCCATTAGAATACAATCCCTCTCTTGGAAAGTGAAAAATTAAGAGCTATAAGGGGTGAGGTTTAGCAAATAAATATTCCCTGAGCAAAAATAGAGAATTGGAGAGAGAAGGAAATACGGAAGAAAGAAGAACCCAACATTAGATCAAAGTCCAAGGCTCATTGGGTTTTGCAGGTGAAGTCACATACAAACTATCTTATCTTCCAGAAGCTTAAGATTTCTGAGCAAGGTGTCCATAGAAAGGGTACTTCAGAGCCACCCTGCCAATCCCTTTTCAGGATCACAGACCAACCTCCTCAGACTCTCTTTGAATAGTAAGTAGGTAACAAAGATGATCACCGGAGCCAAGATGGTGAGGCTTCGGAGTTTCCAACTTCAGCATGCCAGCTCTATCCGTGCCCCACCTGCCCTGCAGGTGATAGACATATCCTGGGCAGAATGCCTGCCAGGCCCAGGAAAGCAGCCAGATTGTGCAGCTTTGCCCAGCTGTCATAGACAGTCGTTCCAGGATAATTCTCCATCACCTGAATGTCATGAAGAATTTTACAGGGACTTTGGAGATTTATTTCTTCCAGACCACCCTCAGAAACACAAATTCCTAGCATGTAAGAGCCATAAGACACATCTAGTCTCACTTATTCTTGCAGTCAGGAAAATTGAGTCCCAGAGACATGATGTAATGTGCTCAAAATCACACAGCTTGTTAGGGACAGAACCAAGACTGGAATCTGGATTTCTCATTACCATTGCAAACTGTTTCCATGACCTCATGCACAAAATTATAGACTCTTGGATTGCAACAGTTTCTTAAAGGTGTTTGATGCATTCTCCCTGAACATGAGAGTCACTTGCATAACTTGTTAAAAATAGATTCCCAGGACATCCCCATGGGTCTGGACTCAGGATCCTCTATTTTCAGCAGCTTCTCATGTTTATCTCCTACAACCTGTATGAATTTGGGGATGTGTAAGACCCCTACAGAGTGCTCTCTAGCCTCTGTTTTAACAATCTGCAATGATGGATGTCATCTCTCATTCCATCTTCGGACCACTTTGACTTTGAGAAACTTTTTTTTTTTTTTTTTTTTTGTAATGAACCTACCAGCCTACCTCTTGCTTCACTGCATTAGTCCCAATTCT
The DNA here is from genome assembly GCF_024542745.1 of Macaca thibetana thibetana. Classification (NCBI taxonomy): domain Eukaryota; kingdom Metazoa; phylum Chordata; class Mammalia; order Primates; family Cercopithecidae; genus Macaca; species Macaca thibetana. The sequence goes on along the minus strand of NC_065584.1, from coordinate 35,318,978 downwards.
ACCTCTGTCTCAAAAAGAATGGAGGAATGGATTTGATTAAAATTATGCCCACCTAGCTCTTCCTTATGAAATTTTCTTGCACAAATAATTTTCAGAAAATATCCGAGGTATATATATGCATTTTTACTTTACTTAACACATTTTTTCATGAATACGTTTCTGTCTTTTCATTATCCCCAAATTTACTTTTAATAGCTTTATGTTGACCTAAACATTTAAAAGTATTTTTCTTACCGTTTTTTGGCAATACATTTTTGAATCTAGGGCTCCAAACAGCCTATGTGACCTCAGTTGGTCACTGTGTGACCTTGAGCTAGTCGCCAACCTCTTTGGGCCTCAGTTTTCTCATCTGTTAATTGATAGGTTTGGATTAAATGATATTTGTAGTCCATTCTGGCTCTGATCTGTGATTCTTCACAGGATATGTATAAAGGCCTGTCTGAAGTTAATGCTTTCCACTTTTTCTCAAGATGTTCTTACCAAATCTACCTCTGAGTTAATCCAGGCCACCGGTTTTGTTTTAAGATGTGTGTCTCAGTCTGTTTTCTGCTGCTATAACAGAATGCCACAGATTGGGAAAAGAATAGACATGTATTTCTCACAGTTCTAGGGTCTGGGAAGTCCAAGAGCATAGTGCCAGCATCTAATGAGGGATATCCCATGGCGGAAGGCGGAAAGTGGAAGGTGGAAGCATGTGTGTGAACTGGGGATGGGGGGCGTGAACTCAGCCTTTTTATCAGGAACCCACTCCTTGGATAGCTAACCCACTCCTAGGATAGTTGCATTAATTCATTCTGAAGTTAATGCTTTTCACTTTTTCTCAAGATGTTCTAACTGAATCTACCTCATGGAACTCTCATGATCTAGTCACTCATTAATGATCCCATCTGTTAATGTTGTTACTGTGGTAATTAAATTTCAGGATGAGTTTTGGAGGGGACATCCAAACCATTGCAGTGTGGTACTTCCAGATTAGAAAACCAAAGAACAAGAAATAGCCTGTTTTAGTAACTTGCAATGATGGATGGCATCGTCACTCATTCCATCTTTGGGCAACTTTGACTTTTAGAAACTTATTTTATTATAAGAAACTTCCCTGTCTCCCTCTTGCTTCAGTTCGTTCGTCCCAATTCTATCTCTTTCTCACAAACAGAGAAATAGATTGCCCAAATTAGTAATTCCCTGATAATTGCCCAAAGTTAATCAGCATTCTTAGTCTTTGTTACTCTTCTTCTGCTTCTGTATCATTGGAAGGAAAAACTTTTAAAATGCCTCAAAATAGAGATAATTTGTTGCATGCATGTAGTGGGCGAAGTAATGGCCCCCCAAAATATCAGCTTCCAGTTCTTTATGTATGTAAACATTTGTTGATAAAGGGTCTTTGCAGGTGTGGTTACATTAAGTATCTTGATATGGGTAGGTTATTCTAGATCGGGGTGTCTAATCTTTTGACTTCCCTGGGCCACACTGGAAGAAGAATTGTCTTGGGCCACACATAAAATGCACTGACACTAATGATAGCTGATGAGCTAGAAAAAAAAATCACACAGACACACACACAAATCTCATAATGTTTTGAGAAAATTTACGAATTTGTGTTAGGCTATATTCAAAGCCATCCTGAGCCACATGTGACCCATGGGCCATGGGTTGGACAAGCTTGTCCTAGATTATCTGGGTGTGCCCTAAATGCAATGACATGTATCCTTGTAAATGAGAGTCTGAGGAAAATTTAGTATAGAAGAGGAGAAGGCTGTATGGCCTCAGAGGCAGAGATTAGAGTGATGTGGCCAGAAGCCAAGGATGCTGGCAGCCACCAGAAGCTTCCTTAGCGCCTCCAGAGAAAGTATGGCCCTGCCAACACATTGATTGTGGCCCAGTGAAACCAATTGTGGACTTCTGGCCTCCAGAACTGTGAGATAATAAATTTCTCTTGTTTTAAGCCACAAAGTTTGTGGTGATTTGTTGCAGCAGCCATAGAAAACTAATACAGTGCCAAAATTACACTAAACGCAGTATAGTTTAAAGTAAATGACACAGTGTTTTTTTTTTTTAAGAAACATTGAGATTTATTAACTGAAAAAAGAAACAAAAGTTTAGTTTTCTTCTGAAGTTTTATTGGAAAAAATATAAATAATATTAATTTTGAAAGCAAATTAAACTAACATGAACTTATGTAGTAGAATTATTTAATAAGCATTCAGCTTAAATTGCTTAATAAAGTTATAAATTGTATTTGTCCAGGTCTAATTTAGTTTAAAATATATTTCGGATATCATAACTAATCATATTATTTCCACATTTGTGATGGAATTAAATCAATTAGTTATAAAATAAAATGTATTCTTAATTAACATGCCAGAATTTATACCTATATAAAATAATCTCTTCAAATATTCACTTTGAGAAGTGGTATATTTATTTCAATAATGCTTCCATTGCTTTGATTTTTCAGATTTTTTTCTCCAGTAAGAGCTTTTAGAACTTGTTTAAATATCCTCAACAAAAGCAAAGCCATGAATTCATAACTGTATATACATTTATATAATCAAAATTGATTTGGAGATTCTGCTTTGGAGAATAGTAGACTAGCCTACTCAGACCAATTGTCTGAATGAGAGCAATTATAAAATCTGGTAAAAAAAAAAATTCACTTGATGTCACTGGAGAGTTAACAAGAGACTAAAGAGTTACTGGGCCAAGATTCATGCTAACATAAACATCCATAGATATGATGGTGGCTTTGGGTGCTTGTTTTTGCCCTGGGGACATTTGGCAATCCAAGAGAGCACCTGTCAGACGATGCCTTTATTAAGGCCCATGGACGTTATCCCCTATGCCATGGGGGTTATGGATTTGCTAGTTTAAATAAAACACATGCAAAGATGAGAGCTTATTTACCTGACTTTCGTGTTGACCATTAGGTTCTACCATGGTCAGCCGCTGTGGACTGTGTCAGGTTTGTGTCAGGGAGATGAGGAACAAGGAGGCTACATCTCAACCGCATGGGGAGGGGAAGTTTTAAACAGGTCAAAGGTGATGAGGTACACCTGGGTTAACTTGTGCTAGGCCTAAAAATGGATGCCAATGTAACAACTATATTAAACAAATTTGTGATGGGCAGTGGCTACTGTTTACCTCTAAGGGGCAGGGAGTATGTTGTAATTGGGACAGTACCTGCAAGAGACTACCAGAGTGCTGAAAAAAAATTTGTTTAACATCAGTCATGGTAGCATGATTTTTAAAAAAATAATGTAAACTGTTCCCACAGTATTTCTTCTTAGCACTTTTCTGTTTGTATAATATTTCACAATAAAAATAGCTTTCCTTTTCCTTTTTCCTTTTGTTTTATAAAAAGTAATTGGAAGTCAGTTTGGTGAATAAAGTCTGCAATGAAACAGGGAAATGCCAATTGTGGTTTAAATAAGGTGTGACTCTGGGTAAATGAAGTCAGTTTTCTTGTTGTCCTTAAAAGCTGTTTCATAAGTTTATTTCCAAAGAGGATTTCCAAAAACGTTTGTAGCACAGCCAATACTGATGGAAAGAAGGGTGTGGCTTTTGTAGGGCCAACTCTGAAAATGACAATGCTTAATTAAATATTGATTATGCTGTGGTTGCCTTAAATATAACTTCACTGTAGCATGTTTTATTTAAATATATGAATTTTTCTCCTTACAAGAATCATCTTAGTAACAACCTCTTGAAATCCTGTCAACTTATAACTGTGAAAGCAAAGGCATATCTCTGATGTTCCTGGCCTTTGTGTCATTAAAATCTTACTCTAAATGTCACATTAATTCATCTTTTCTTTTTTTTTTTTTTTTTTTTTTTTTTTTCTTTTTTTTGAGACGGAGTCTCGCTCTGTCGCCCAGGCTGGAGGGCAGTGGCCGGATCTCAGCTCACTGCAAGCTCCGCCTCCCGGGTTTACGCCATTCTCCTGCCTCAGCCTCCCGAGTAGCTGGGACTCCAGGCGCCCGCCACCTCGCCCGGCTAGTTTTTTGTATTTTTTAGTAGAGACGGGGTTTCACCGTGTTAGCCAGGATGGTCTCGATCTTCTGACCTCGTGATCCGCCCGTCTCGGCCTCCCAAAGTGCTGGGATTACAGGCTTGAGCCACCGCGCCCGGCCAGTTCATCTTTTCAATATTTTTCCTTGTTTGATTTTTTTCTCCTGGAAGAAGAAATGCTAAGTGGAATGAAGGAAGGAAAAGACAGGCAGTTATTAAAAGTCAAAATACACCATACAAACCCCTCATTGTACTCTAAAATTTCTTTTTAAATGTTTCTATTAAAAAAAAAAAAACCTGGGCCAGGCACGGTGGCTCACACCTGTAATCCCAGCACTTTGGGAGGCCAAGGCGGGTGGATCACCTGAGGTTGGGAATTGGAGACCAGCCTGACTGACATGGAGAAACCCCGTCTCTACTAAAGATACAAAATTAGCCAGGCATGGTGGCGCATGTCTGTAATCCCAGCTTCTCAGGATGCTGAGGCAGGTGAATTGCTTGAACCCCAGAGGCGGAGGTTGCGGTGAGCCGAGATCACGCCATTGCACTCCAGCCTGGGCAACAGGAGCAAAACTCCATCTCAAAAAAAATTAATTAAATAAAAAGTCATGTTTCTGGTAAGATAAAATTTGAGAAGAGAATGAAATCCAGATTTAGTGTAGCTCACCCGGGATCATTGACTCTTTTTTGGAGAAAGAATTGGGAAACTGCAGTGGACATCACGCTCTGGAGCAACAATGACTATGGATTTCACTGCATCATCGGTTGCAGCACTGAATTCTATACACTAAAATGGCTGGAAGAAGTGCTGGTGGGAAGAGCCTAACAAAATCATATTTCTGACAGAAAGTCTGTACACATTGTGAGGATGGAGAACATTAGTTTTCAGCTTAGCTCCTTGTGCAGTTGATTTTGTTACTCTGTTCTACTGAAGACAGTGGTGCCAGATAAAAGCTTTAAACACAAAACATTGTTGTTACTGGCATGTTAAAATAATTATGCCACATATTATATATACACAAATTTAAAAGCTAAATTTAGAAGTTATTGTTGTGTCATTTATATAGGCTTTGTTCTCCTTAAACACATTGACTTTAATAAGGCATGTTTTTTACAAATAAATTCTAATTCTACCATCGGTTGCGGCCACAGGAAATTTGAAGTCATTTTTATATAAAATTTGAATTCCAACACTTAATTCAAGTTCTACGACATCATTTTTCTAGATCCAAGAACAATATCATTGGCTCAGGATTTTCTACAGCAATCTATCCTATATATTTCTCAGATAATATGCCCCTAGAATATTATTTTTTGTGAGAATTAATAATAACAGAAACATTGGTTGAGCTGATCATTGATGACATTTGTTGACTATCAAAATTGTCTAAAACCTCCACGTTTATCCAGGTATAAAAGTAAACTTCTAGGTTGGGTGGAGGGTGGGTTGGGAGTCTAAAGAGGACACTCTATAGAGTCACAGTTTACAGGTATTCCTAAAGAACACTTTCTAAATCTAACTTTTTCCTCCCACTAAGCCAAATGAGGAGGGCTCCAGGGGAATCACTGGTGATGAATGGGGGTCCCACAAGAAGCAGGGTGTTAACCTTCTCCCTGACTGGATTCTTGCTGAGCTGTTGAACCCATAGCTCATCCTTGCTTCTGCTGCCAGAGAGGAAAATATGGAAAAGTTCATGGGCCATTTGCAGGTCCCTCTTAGAGTTCGTGGATGTATATGAACTGAGACTGGTGTCTGCTTCTTGAGGCTAAGAGGCTGCATAGGGCAGCCCACACCAAAAGGCAAATAGGGCCCATATTATAGTGTGATGCTTAAGGAGAAATACATGGAGCAGTGACCTCACCACCCCCAGGATCCCTGTGACCCTTGGAGGGTAAAGGGAGCATCATTGTGGAGACTGAAGAAGAAGAGAGGAAAGGAGGGAGCCGAGCCCACCCTGTTCCTGTCTAGGTCCTCTAGACAAAGCTGGTAGAAGGGGAAAAAAAGATAAATGGGATTTAAATTTTAAACTGGACTGAATTGCAAGTGACCAGAAAGCTAAAGGGTTTGCCCAAGATGTCATAAGGGAAAAGTAAAATTATTTCTCATTAGTACCTCATTGAGTTCATATTGTTCAAGAAACTGGATATAATACCTAGTGACAAAGAGACTAGGACTTCTGTTTTGTTCTTGTCATATAGCCAAATATTGCTCTGGTCGTACAACCAGAACAATACCCTTTGGGGCAGAACACTAAACTGGTAAGAAAGTAAGGGAAATTTTTAGAGCCCTTAAAATAGGAAATAAGAATTCAAGAAAGTAGACTAGTTTTAGATTAGTCTTTTCTCAGAGGACATCTGTCCATCTTGGGTAGCCTCGGGCATGAATTTTAAAAGCCTATGTATATGAGTATCAAGTAAAAAATTGAGTAGCGTGGCAGTCAGTTCAGAGACTCCTAAAGAGCAATTCCATTATTAGATGAGTAGGGGGAAAAGGCGTTGGAGAAGGAGATGATGGAAATAATCATTTTGTCTTTGGCTATTAAGAGAGTGAAAGAAAGGAGAAAAAGTCTCCCTAGAAAATTCCTAATTCCAAATTCTAAGTCTACTCTTGCTGGTGTGTCTCACTAAACCCCATGTGGCCGAAAAATCCAAGCAAACAATTTAAACTTTCTCTATTTCAGTACTGCCCCCAGCTACCAGGAAGAAGCAAACACATCTCCTCTCTGGAGAAACACACATTAAATACAGACTACAAACATTTCCAGATACAAACAAAAGTCACTGGAAACATAAGAAAACAAAACAACATGAGGATAAATCAGCAAAGAGCACAAATGGCAGAATCCAACACATAAAGATTGCAGACATTGTGATTATATTCAGATTATAGAATAATTATTAGATCATATGAAATTGCCATTTTTATAGGTCAAATCTGGTAACGATCTGCAGTTTCATATGCTTAACATAATGTTTTTTAAGAAATAAGAGAGTACTGCAAGTATGTTGAAGAAAAGAGGATGAAGGATTCTCAAAAAGGACTAGAAGCTTTGATAAGTAGCCAAATGGAATCTCTGCAAATGAAAAATATAATTGAAATTAGAGACTTAATAGAAATATTAAACAGCAGATTTGACACAGTTAAACAAACAGTTGATAAACTAGAAGATAAAGCACATAAAAGTACGCAGAATGTATCATGGAAAGGCAGAAACATAAATAATATAAAAGAAAGGTTAAAAGACTTGAAGAAAAGAGTGATAAATTCTAACATCTAATCAAATTTTGAGAAGTAAGTAACAGAGAAAATGGGAAGAGTAATTCTTCCCCGTTGTCTTTATTATTTCCTTCCAAATTTAAAGATCTAATAGTTGACAGTTTTTCAGAGTTGATTAAAAGTATCAGGTTCCAAAAGCCAAACAAAATTCCCAGCAGGATAAAATGAAAACAAATCTATATCTAGCTACACTGATGTCAAATTTCAGAACACTAAACACAAAAAGAATCTTCAAAATGACTAGAGAGGGTCAGCGGCCTAAGAAACAGCACCATGGGCCACCCCTGGCAGACACATCCCTAGGCTGGCTGAGCAGCTGTGAACCCATGTCCTGGGCCTGAGAAATAGCCACACAGACTGCCCCTGGCAGGTATGCCCCCAGGCCAGCTGAGAAACCATTTGCCCCTAGACAGAGAAACAGCCCTGTGGTCCCAACCCCAGTGAGCCAGACTCCAAGTAGGCTGACCCACTGTGTGCAGGCATATGCCACCAATCTGAGGAACAGCTCAGCAAGCCCACCTCTGGGAAAGCTGCACCGCTACCACCACAAACTGTCTAAGCCTAGGCCACTGAGACATTCATAAATGTCGCTAGTATGGATTACAGCTTAAGAAACTACTGGAGACTATACTACAGTGACTACCCAGAACCAAAACCAATGCACTGCATTGAACCCATACCCCAAGACCCACATAAATGAGTAAGTCTTTTCCTATTAAACCTACTCCATAAAATTGGAAGAGGTGACTGTTTCATCAGATGTATAGAAATCAATGAGACACAATAAACATGAAAAAGCAAGGAAACAGACCTCTAAAGGAACACAATAATTCTCTAGTAATAAACCCCAATCATGAAATGACAGAAAAAGAATTCAAAATAATAATTCTAAAGAAATTCAGTGAAATATAAGAAAATATATTCAATTCAATGAAATCATGAAAACAATAATTCATTATTTGAGAAATTCAACAGAGATAGATATCATTTAAAATTAAAATGAACCAAATTCTACAGCTGAAGAACCCAATGAATGAAATAAAAAATACAATTGAGAACTTCAACACCAGAACAGACCAAGCAGAAGAAAGAATTTCTTTCTTCTGTATTTTGAAATAATGCAGGCAAAAAAAACAGATGAAATTAAATAAATAATAAAAAGGAATTAAAGAATTTATGGGATATCAATAAGTGAACAAATATTTGCATTGTGGACATTCTGGAAGAAGAGAAGGGAAAAGGTGCAGAAAACATATTTAATGTGAAAATTTTCCAAGTCTTGGGAGAAAGATCCAGGAAGCTCAAAGAACCCCAAATAGATATAACCCCCACAGGTCCTCTCTGAGGCACATTTTAGTCAAATTGTCAAAAGTTAAAGACAAACAGCAAAAGAAAAGCTTCAAGTCACATAAAAGGTAATCTCCGTCAGATTAACAGCAGATTTCTCATCAGAAACCATGTAGGCCAGGAAAGAATAGAATGATAAAGTCAAAGTAGTGAAAGAAAAAAAATAAAACCTGCCATTCAATATTATACCCAGCAAAGCTATTCTTTAGAAATGAAGGAGAAATAAAATTTTTCACAGACAAGCAAAAATTAAGAAAGTTCATCACCATTAGACCAACCTTACAAGAATCACTCAAGAGAGTCTTACATCTAGAAGTGAAAAGACAATAACCACTGTCATGAAAACATGCAGAACTATAAAACTTATTGGTGGAGCTAATACACAAAGGAGAAAGAAAAAGGAATCACTACAGAAAAACACCCAACTGCAAAAATGAGAGAGGAAGTAAGGAACAAAGGATATACAAAACAAGTAAAAAAAACAATCAATAGGATGATAAAAGTCCTCACCTATCAATAATAACCTTGAATGTAAGTGGATTAAAATCTCCATTTAGATACAGACTGACTGAATGGATTAAAAATACAAGATACAACATACAGCCCACAAGAAACTCACCTCACCTATAAAGACACACATAGACTGAAAGTGAAGTCATGGAAAAAGATACTCCATGCAAACAGAAACCAAAAGCAAGCAAAGTAGCTGTACTTATATCAGACAAAACAGACTTCAAGACAAAAGCTACAAAAAGAGACAATGGCATTATATGATGACGAAGAGATTAATTCAGCAAGATAATATAACAATTGTAAATGTATGCACCTAACATTAGGACACCTAGATATATAAAACAAATATTATTAAATCTAAAGGGAGAGATAGATTACAATACAATAATAGTTGAGACTTTAACACCCCACTCTCAGCCTTGGACAGATCATCTACACAGAAAGTCAAAAAAGAAACATCAGATTTAAACTGCACTATAGACCAAATGAAACAAACCTAATGACATTTACAGAATATTTCACCCAATAGCTGCAGAATATGCATTTTTTTCATCAGCACATGGAACATTCTCCAGGCTTGACCATATATTAGGACACAAAACAAATCTCAAAAAGCTTTTCAAAATCAAAATTATGGCCAGGCATGGTGTAATCCCAGCACTTTGGGAGGACAATGCAGGAGGATTGTTTGAGCCCAGCCTGGACAACAGAGAGAGCCTTTGTCTCTACAAAAAATTAAAAAATTAGCCACCTGTGGTGCTATACACCTGTGGTCCCAGCTACTCAGGAGACTGAGGTGGGAGGATCTCTTGAGCCCAAGAGGATTGTAGTAAGGTTGCAGTGAGCCATGGTCATGCCTCTGTACTCCAGCCTGGGCAATAGAGTGAGACTCTGTTTCAAAATAAAAAAATTTAAAAAAATGAAATTATATCAAGTATTTAATCTGACCACAATGGAATAAAGCTGGATATCAATAACAAGAGGAATATTTGAAACTATACAAATACACAAAAATTAACCTGCTCCTGAGTGACCAATGAGTGAAGGAAAAAATTTAAAGTGAAATTTAAAAATTCCTTGAAACAAATGTAAACAGAAACACAACATACCAAAACATATGAGACACAGCGAAAGCTATATTAGAGGCAAGTTTATAGCAATAAATTCCTAGGTTGAAAAACTAGAAAGATTTCAAATCATCAACTTGAGATGCATCTCCAGAAACTTGAAAAGTGAGAACAAACCACATCCAAAGTTAGTAGGAAAGAAATGATAAAGATCAGAGCAGAAATGAATAATATTGAGACTAAAGAAAAAAATACAAAAGATTAATGAAATAAAAAGTCAATTTTTGAAAAGATAAACAAAATTTTAAAAACGTTTAGCTACACCATGAAAAAAAGAGAGAAGACCCAAATAAATCAGAAATGAAAAAGGAAACATCACAACGAATACCACAGAAATACAAAGGATCATTAGAGACTATAATGAACATCTATATGCCAGTAAATTTAAAAACCTAGAGGAAGTAGATAAATTCCTGAACACATACAACCTCTCAAGATTGAACCAAAAAGAAATAGAAAACCCAAATAGATCAATAACAATTAATAAGATTAAATCAGTAATAAAAAGTTTCCCAAAAAAGAAAAGCCCAGGATTGGATGGTTTCACTGCTGAAATCTACCAAACCCTTGAAGATAATTATGCTAATTCTTCTTAAACTATTCCAAAATATTGAAGTAGAAGAAATTTTTCCTAACTCATTCTGTGAGGCCAGTGTAACTAACTAGATAAGGACACAATCAAAAAATGAGAAAGGCTATACAGTCTAATATCCTTAATGAACATAGACACAAAAATCCTCAATGAAATACTAACCAAATCCAACAACACATCAAAAAGATAATACACCATGATCAAGTATGATTTATCTCATGAATGCAAGGATGATTCAACATATGCAAATCAATAAATATAATACATCACATCAATAGAATGAAACAAAAAAATTGTATGATTGTCTCCAAAGATGTAGAAAAAGCATTTTTTACAATTCAATATCCCATCACGATAAAAACTCTCAATTAAGATGTTACAGAAGGAAAGTACCTCAGCATAATAAAGGCCACATATGATAAACCCACAGCTAACATCATACTGAATGGGGAAATCTTGAAAGCTTTTTCACTAAAAACTGGAAAAAGACAAGGATGTCCACTCTCACCATTCGTATTCAACATAGTAATGGAAGCCCTAGCCAGAGCAATTGGCAAATAAAGGACATCCAAATTGGAAAGGAGGAAATCAAATTGTCCCAGTTTGCAGACACATTAACTTATATATATAAAAACCTAAAGGCTATATCAAAAAACTCTTAGAACTGATAAGTGAATTCAGTAAAGTTGCAGGTTACAAAATCAACATGCAAAAATCAGTAGTGTTTCTGTACCTGAACAATAAACTAATGAAAAAGAAATAAAAAAGGCAATCCTACTTACAATAGCTACATTTTAAAAAACCTAGGAATAAACTTAACCACAGAGATGAAAGACCTTTGTAAGGAAAACTACAAAACACTGATGAAAGAAGTTGAAGAGGATACAAATGGAAACACATCTCATGCTCATGGATAAGAAGAACTAACATTGTTAAAATGACCATACTACCCAAAGCAAACTATGGATTCAATGCAATCTCTATCAAAATAATAATGACATTCTTCACAGAAATAGAAAGAATCATAAAAATGTATATGGAACCACAAAAGACCAAGAATAGCCAACGCAATCCTCAGCAAAAAGAACATAGCTAGAGGTATCACACTACTAGACTTCAAAATATGCTACAAAGCTGTAGTAACCAAAACAGCATGGTACTGTTATAAGAACAGATACAGAGACCAATAGAGCAGAAGAGAGAACCCAGAAATTAATCCACATATCTATAGCCAACTGATTTTTGACAGAGGTGTGAAGAACACTCACTGGGGCAAAACAAAACAGTGTCTTAAATAAATGGTCCTGAAAAAATCGGATATCCGCATACAGAAGAATGAAACTAGACTCTCATCTCTCATCCTATACAAAAGCCAACTCAAAATGGATCAAAGACCTAAATGTAAAATCTGAAAACATAAAACTAGTACAAGAAAACATAGGAGAAATGCTGCAGGACATTGGTCTGGGAAAAGATTTTGTGAATAAGACCCCAACGGCACAGACTACAAAAGCAAAAATAAACAAAGGGGATTATATCAAACTAAAAAGCTTCTGTACAGTAAAGGAAACAATCAAGAGTGGGAAGACAACTTACAGAATGGAAGAAAATATATTCAAACTTTTCATCTGACAGGAGATTAATATCCAGAATGTACAAGGAACTCAAATATCTCAATAGCAAAAAAAAAAAAAAAAGAAAAGAAAATTAAATGGACAAATGATCTAAACAGACATTTCTCAAAAGAAGACATACAAATGACCAAAAAATACATTAAACAAGTGTTCAGCATCATGAATCATCAGGGAAATGCCAATCAAAACCACAGTGAGGTATCATTTCACCCCAGTCAGGATGGCTATTATCATAAAGACAAAAATAACAAATGCTGGCAGGAATGCAGAGAAAAGGGAACTTACGCACTGTTGATGAGGATGTAAACTAGTACAGCTGCTGTGGAGAACAGTATGGAAGTTCCTCAAAAAACTAAAAATAGAACTACTAATAGCATCCAGCAATCCCACTACTGGGCATTTATGCAAAGGGCAGGAAATCAATATTTCAAAGAGACATCTGCACCCCCCATGCTTATTGCAGCACTATTTATATAGCCAAGATATGGAATCAACCTAGGTGTCCAACAATAGATGAATGAACAAAGAAAATGTGATATTAATATGTAGATATATGTGATGGAATACTATTAGGCTAAGGAAAAGAATAAAATCCTGTCATTTGTGGCAACATGGATGGAACTGGAGAATATTATGCTAAGTGAAATAAGGCAGATACCACATGTTGTCACTTATATGTGAAAGCTAAAAAATATTGATCTCATAGAAGTAGAAAGTAGAGCAGTGGACACTAAAGATTGAGAAGGGCAGAGTGGGGAGAGAGTTGTTAAAGGATACAAAATTACAGATAGGAGTAAGTTCTAGTGTTCTATAGCACTGTAGAATAACTCTAATTAACAATAATATATAGTTTCAAATAGCTAGAAGAATATTGAATGTTTTCAACACAAAAAAAGATAAATGTTTGAGATGATAGACTATGCTAATTACTCTGTTCTGATCACTATACATTGTATGTATCAAAACATCACTACGTACCCCATAAATATGTACAATTTTTATATGTCAATTTTTTGAATACAATAACTAGAAATAAAAGACAGATTGCCTATCAAAAAATGACTGACAGATAACTTCTATGTAAAAATGGAAGCTACAAGGCTGTAGAAGACAATGTTTCATGTGCTCTGATAAAATAACAATTAGAATTCTACATGTAATGAAACTATCTTTCAACAAGAGCAAAATTATCATGCAAAAAAGTGAAAGGAATGTATCACTACCCTATCTTTACCAAAGAAATGTCTACAAAATATATTTTAGGAAGAAGAAAAATTATCTCAGGATGAAAGTTTGAGATATCAAAAGGATTGATAAATAATGAATGTGGTAAGTGTGGCTTAATCTAAACAATCATGGACTATATAAAGCAAAAGCAATAATGTCCACTATGAGGAGTTAATAAAAACCCAAATGACTTTTAACTACTGGAAAATAAGAGCATGCAAATTGAGAAAGGGCATAAAGGTCCTCTATTATTTGAAAAAATGGTAAAGTTACTTAGTAGGTTTTAGACTGATAAGAACACTCATTGGGGCCAAAAAACAGTGTCTTAAAATAAATGCTGCTGGGAAAACTGGATATCCATATGCAGAAGAATGGCTTCTTAAAAAGCCATTAAGCAACCATTCTTCTGCATGGCTTTTTAAGTTGAAATTAATTAAAGTCATGTAAAATATTAAAATTTAGATCACCTGCATTAATAAAATTTAAAACTTCTGCTCATCAAAAGATACTATTAAAGTAAAAAGTAGCCACCAACTGGAAGAAGATATTTGCAGCACCCACCAACAAAGCATTAGAATCATGAATATATAAAAGACTTCTAAAAATTAAGAAAACAAACAATGCCATAGAAAAATGAGCAAAACCTCATCACTGGCCATCAGAGAAATGCAAATCAAAACCACAATGAGATACCATCTCACACCAGTTAGAATGGCAATCATTAAAAAGTCAGGAAACAACAGGTGCTGGAGAGGATGTGGAGAAATAGGAACACTTTTACACTGTTGGTGGGATTGTAAACTAGTTCAACCATTATGGAAAACAGTATGGCGATTCCTCAAGGATCTAGAACTAGATGTACCATATGACCCAGCCATCCCATTACTGGGTATATACCCAAAGGATTATAAATTATGCTGCTATAAAGACACATGCACACGTATGTTTATTGCAGCACTATTCACAATAGCAAAGACTTGGAATCAACCCAAATGTCCATCAGTGACAGATTGGATTAAGAAAATGTGGCACATATATACCATGGAATACTATGCAGCCATAAAAAAGGATGAGTTTGAGTCCTTTGTAGGGACTTGGATGCAGCTGGAATCCATCATTCTTAGCAAACTATCACAAGAACAGAAAACCAAACACCGCATGTTCTCACTCATAGGTGGGAACTGAACAATGAGATCACTCGGACTCAGGAAGGGGAACATCACACACCGGGGCCTATCATGGGGAGGGGGGAGGGGGGAGGGATTGCATTGGGAGTTATACCTGATGTAAATGACAAGTTGATGGGTGCAGCACAGCAACATGGCACAAGTATACATATGTAACAAACCTGCATGTTATGCACATGTACCCTACAACTTAAAGTATAATAATAATAAATAAATTAATAAAAAAAAAAGAAAAATGAGCAAAACCATGAACAAACATTTCATAGAAGAGAAAATATACATGACCAATAAGCATATAACAGTTCCTCGATGTCATTAATAATCATGAAAATGCAAATTAATTAGAACTACAGTGAGATATCATTTTAATTAACCAAACTGGAAAAAAATCAAAGACTCTGACCATGCCAAGTATGCACAAGTGTGTGGAACACAGGGAATGCTAATCTAACGCTGGTGGAAGTGTGCATTCACAAACCACATTGGAAAACGTTGTGGTGATGTCTATTGAAGTTGAACTCTTACATATTTATGACTTGGCATCTCTACTCCAGCGAATATATTATAGACCAGAGAAGCAACTGTGCAAGTGATCAAGGACACTCATCTTAGCAGCATTGTTCATATTAGCAAAATTCTGGAATAATCCAGGCATGGCATTTGACTCTAGAATGGAAAGAGAAAGCACGTTATAGTCATATGGTAGAATTATACAAATGCATCAGTAAAAGGCTTTAACGAGGATACAATTCAAAAACAATATTCATGAAAATAAGCACAGGATATCTCATGATCCCAATTATATAAAGTTTAAAATCAGGCAAAAGTAAGCATTGTATTATTCGGTGATTCACGCATATTTGGTTAAATGATAAAAATATAACCTTGAAGAGAAGGACTAACTTTTGTGGGGATAGTAGAGAACAAGAGATGTTTAGGCGTGGAGGTACTCGGTATCAATCTCAAAGGATACTCACGATGTTTTCTTCTTTTTACTGGGTGGTGGGTACTTTTATTATCATTTTAGAATACATCTTTATACTTTTACATGTATGCTTATGATGCATTTCACAATGAAAATGTTTTCAAGAGGTTACAGTTATATAAATATATATACTCTATTTACAGCCATGAAAAAATTGTATGTATATATACACTAGTATGTGTGTGGATGGGTGAGGCAGAAAGAAAGATTGATTGTAAAGGAATATAAAATAAAGGTGTATCATGAGGTGGGACTAAATGAACACATTTACTTGTAGAAGACGTATTTGACTGTACTGTGCTTTTTTGGACTGTGCCGACTCATAAATCTAACTGGGCTTTTAGTAGACAGGAGACAATTGAACACTATTCCATCTTAGGTATTTTCAAACAGACTGTATTATTTTGGGTGTTGGGTATCCCACCCACACTGTCAAGATTCTGTAAACCTGCAACATGATCCATCTGGCTGCGCTCTAGTTATTATCCAATTAATATCCATTCTGCCTATTAACAGCCATAAACAGACAGTATTTCTGCATGGAGCTGATACCCTCCCTTATGGGTCACCGGTCCAATTCTGAAGTAGGATTGTGAGGGAAAAAAGCAGAGAACTTCATCTTCAGTACTAATTTCTCTCACTTAATTCCTTCTGTTTTACTATTTCCCAAGAATGGGTATTTATGCTCTACTGGTGGAGAGAAGGCAGAGTTGTAGGACCCACCTACGGCAAATGCAGGCTTTCAAAGGGCGGGGGGGAGGGGGCAATAGAGAATTTAAACATAATAATAAAACTGAACAAAATTCGATCTGCTATATGTTATCACTATGCAATTCTAAACAATGTTAGCATGAAAATATTCCTCCCCTAGAAATTATTTTGTTGATCTAAGAGTTCTGAATTGCTATGGTTACTTTTGCGTTATAATAATATATATGTAAGCTTCAAATTAGCATATTTTAATTATATTCTACATGGACGTTAACTCAGAGAACCAAGAGTTGCACAGAGACTGCCAGCACACTCAGTGACACACGTACATTTTGATCATATAATAAGTGCCTAACGGGGTGGAACTGGGCACAGGGCATGTCTCAGACCTGTATGGTACTTTTAAAAAAATAAGTTAAACACTGGGGCATGGTGATGAAAAAGATGAAAAAACAGAATGTAAGTTGTTTCAATGTTGTCACTCTGTGTGGCCACTTGGAGTTTATATTTGCATTTTACTATTTCATTTGAAAATTGTTAAAGTGAAAGTGACAAGTGCAAGACACACTCTTTTTGTTTGATAATTATACATTTCAGTCCACACATGAGAACAGTTATTGAATGTTAGAAGTATCTTTTAAAATGAAATGTATACTTTTTCCTATCTTTTGGTTTTAAAAGTGAAAAAAAAAGAAATTTCAGAAAATGATACCTAATGTTACTTACTAGTATAATTTAGTGGTTGCCTAAACTGTACTGTTTGCAGACATTTCAGTTGTATTAAAGATCACTTATTGGCTGTTGTCAGTAAAGAGGGGATGTTAAAAATGATGTGTTCTGAGTGTCAAATCCATAGGTGTACTCTGTGATCCTCTTTTCCGATCAGCTCCCCGGGTGTCAGTAGGAAATCTAAACAGCTAAGGACCAAGCACAGGAGGAGATATAACTAATGGACTTTTAACTGAGGGGACATGGTTTGCTTTTTTTTTTTTTTTTTGAGATGGAGTCTCACTCTGTCACCCAGGCTGGAGTGCAATGGTGCAATCTCAACTCACTGCAGCCTCCGCCTCCTAGGTTCAAGCGATTCTCCTGCCTCAGCCTCCCGAGTAGCTGGGATAACAGGCCCCCGCCACCGCGCCCAGCTCATTTTTGTATTTTTTAGTAGAGACTGGGTTTCACTATCTTGGCCAGGCTGGTCTCGAACTCCTGACCTCATGATCCACCCATCTCGGCCTCCCAAAGTGCTGGGATTACAGGCATGAGCCACCACACCCGGCCGGTTTGCACATTTGTAACGGTGTCTTTAGCTTCTGCACATCATCTTTCCTAAACTTAGTCTGCTTGAGAACACACCTTGCTTACCATGTAGTTTATAGGATAATTTTCCACGAATGGAATTATTTGAATCTCAAAGATTTTGTCAAAAAATATATTCAGAGCTTGGGTGTAATAGACATTACACCTGAAATTACATCCTTTGCGGTTATCTCAACGTACTTTAAAATGTTTAGACGTTATGCTAAAAATATGTTAAGAGTGGGTGTCATTTTTTCAATTTCTCTCAGGGATCACACAAGGAAGAAAAGTTTTTCAAGACTGCTGCTGTAAAATAATGTCATCAGACAGTGTGCACACTTGGAGGGATTGTTGGTAGCCAAGTCTCCTTGGTGTTGTGAAAGAATTCTTGAGAAAGAAATGTCAGGCAATTGGGGTATATTCCTAAAACATATAGTAGGGAATGGGGCTGGTGAATCACTTCTGAATGCCTGTTTTCTTCTTTAAAACTCCAGACAATGATGTGAAGCCCAGGTATGTGGGGGCCTTTTGATGACGGTGAGGGTGAGACTAAGGAAGCTGACCTGCCCTGCCCAGGGACACAAGGCTGGCTAGCAACAGAGCCAGGACATTAGTTAGTGTGTCTGGCTCTGAAGCCCCCATGGGGGACACTGTCTCCCATCTCTTTTCTCCTGTGGTTAGCCCTGGCTTTCACCTTCAATGTCATGCCAGACAAAGAGTTGCTATGGGACAAGTTGGAAAGGCAAAACTTTACCTGAACTGCTCTTTAATTTGTAAATAGAGCCCAAATCTAGTTTCAATCTGGTACACTTTTAGTCATGAACGAGGGTGGGAGAAAGCTAATGTCACATGTTGACCTTTCATTTTGCCACCAAGAAGCTCTCCTTGAATGTTCTGAAGGAGAACACGTTCTTGCTGGGGGCTGGATAAACCTTAAAAATGTCATGCTCCTGATGAGCTTTTCCCCTCATCACAGACTTGTCCCTGGGGCTTTCTTAGGCATGGGCAGGATGTGGATTGAAGGAAGAAACCCAATGTCGTGGGCAGCAAGGGTTGCCTGTCTTCTGTGTCCAGTCCTAACACTCACTTGGAGCCCATTCCTCATCATTTTATCTTACTTTCTCCCATCTGAAAATATTTACAAAATCATGTCTGATGTCAAAATAGTAAATACTATTTGGGGGGCCGGGCATGGTGGCTCACATCTGTAATCCTAGCACTTTGGGAGGCTGAGGCGGACAGACTGCCAGAGCTCAGGAGTTCGAGACCAGCCTGGGCAACACAGTGAAACCCCCTTTCTACTAAAATACAAAAAATTAGCCAGACATGGTGGTGCATGCTTGTAGTCCCAGCTACTCAGGAGGCTGAGGCAGGAGAATCACTTGAACCCTGAAGGTGGAGGTTGCAGTGAGCCGAGATTATGCGACTGCACTCCAGCCTGGGTGACAGAGCGAGACTCCATCTCAAAATAATAATAATAATATTTGGGGGATTTTCCCAGAGCATTTGGGAAGCATTTGTACACAAATGAGTCTGTGAGCAAAGGGCCAAGGCAAGGGGCAGGAGCTCAGATGCAGGCTGTGTTGATAGGGCTCAGATCCAGAGCCCCATGATCCCTATCCCATGCGCTCTCCACTGCACCATCCTATTATCCTATTTTGCGTTTTATTTTTACATTCCTATAAATAAAAAGTGCAATTGAATAACTTGAAGTGCAGTATTGCTTTTGTGCCTAAAAGTAATCTCAGAAATACAGCAAACATTCCATTCACTTGAAATTCTCAAAAAGGGCAAAACTGTGTTGACAGAAAACAGATCAATGGTTTCCTGGGATTCTGGGGGTAGTGTTGGGTAGGAAGAGAATTAGCTGTGAACGGGCACTTGGAAACGTTTTTGGGTGAGAGAACTGCCGTATCCTGATGGTGAGGGTGGTTACACAGCTATACACAGTTACCAACGCTCATCAAACTGTGCGCTTAAAACACTATGCAATACCTTTATGCATATTATCTTTTTATAATTTAAAGAAAATAGGGAGAAAAAGAAAAAATATGTATTTTGTAATATACATATTAATATACATAAGATATATATTATATTAATAAATAATACCTTATTTGGAAATAGGGTTTTTGCAGATGTATATAATTAGGCCCACCCTAAATCCAGTGGCTAGTTTCCTTATAAAACAGGGAGAGGGGGCCGAGCACGGGGGCTCACGCCCGTAATCCCAGCACTTTGGGAGGCCAAGGCGGGCGGATCACCAGGTCAGGAGATGGAGACCAACCGCCTGGCTAACACAGCGAAACCCCGTCTCTTCTAAAAATACAAAAAATTAGCCTGGGTGTGGTGGCAGGCTACTGTAGACCCAGCTACTTGGGAGGCTTAGGCAGGAGAATGGCGTGAACCCAGGAGGTGGAGCTTGCAGTGAGCTGAGATCGCGCCACTGCACTCCAGCCTGGGTGACAGAACGAGACTCCGTCTCAAAAAAAAAAAAAAAAAGGAGAGGGATATTTGAGATGCACAGACACAGAGGTATATATTATACATTTTGCAAAGAAAAAAAAACACATATATATGTGTACATATATATGTATGACATCCCTTTCTATTCTGTCTTTCACAAATGTGAGTATGAGGAAAGTCTGCACAATTGAAAGCTTGGGAGTAGGAATGGTCAGAGGCGGTGTATTAGTTTGCCAACACTGCCGTAACAAAGTCCCACAGACCGGATGGTTTAAACAAAGGGAATTTATTATTTCACAGTTCTGGAGGCTCAGAATCCGAGATCACGGTGGGAGCAAGGTTGGTTTCTTCTGAGACTGCTCTCCTTGGCTTGTAGATGGCCGCCTTCTCACTGAGTCTGCACATCCCCTTCCTTCTGTGTGTGTCTGCATCCAAACTTCCTCTTCTTGTGGGGACACCAGTCCTGCTGCATTCAGGCATACCCTGATGGCCTAATTTTTTTTTTTTTTTTTTTTTTTTTTTTTATGAGACGGAGTCTCGCTCTGTCACCCGGGCTGGAGTGCAGTGGCCGGATCTCAGCTCACTGCAAGCTCCGCCTCCCGGGTTCACGCCATTCTCCTGCCTCAGCCTCCCGAGTAGCTGGGACTGCAGGCGCCTGCCACCTCGCCCGGGCTAATTTTTTGTATTTTTAGAAGAGACGGGGTTTCGCTGTGTTAGCCAGGCGGTTGGTCTCCATCTCCTGACCTGGTGATCCGCCCGCCTTGGCCTCCCAAAGTGCTGGGATTATGGGCGTGAGCCACCGCGCCCAGCCGACCTCATTTTAACTTAGTTTCCTCTTTGAGGACCCTGTCTCTAAATCCAGTCACATTCTGAGGTAGGTGGGATTAGGACTCCATATATGAATTTTTGGAGGGAACACAATTCCTCCCATAAAAGATGGAAAATAGCATTTGAGGTTTTTACTAATTTCCTCACCTTGGTTCTGTTTGAGGTTTTGTACCAGGAGCAGGTATTTTATAATTTAAATAATACATATGGGAAAACACACACACACATATATATACACATATGCATACATGTATATACACACATATGTGTGTGTATATTTCAAGCAAGGCAGAGATCATCTGTGACCCAAATATGTGCTGATGAGATCGATGGACTGTGCTACTTACTGGTCCCATAACATATCCCTTGCAACTTGTATCTATGACCTTCCGCATCGGTGCAATAACTAATACAGTCATCATACACAGCTGTGCGAGAGTTATTGTATTCTTCCATGACTGAACTTCTGTTTCGAGTCCCCCTTTTCTCAGAGTCGCATCTCCGTTCGTGGGGCTGGGGGTGTCTGTGATCTCAGCCCGGGAAGGCAGGTAGCTCTTCTGGACCTGGCCAGAGTACGTGGTCATTTCTCCAGAATGGTCTCCCTTAGACAGCCTCATTCCTACCTGGCCACTCACATGTGTCATTGCTGCACCCTCTGTCCTGACCCCCAGGCCTCTTAAGTTTGACTCTGGCGCCGCACTCTCTGGGTTTGAATCCCAGCTCTGCTCATTACGGGCTCTGTACCTTGGCCACTTCACTTCACTTCTTTGTGCTTTGATTACCTCATCTATAAATTAGAGCTATTCATAACAGTATCTACTTCATGTGGCTCTTGGGAGGATTAAATGAGTTAGTATGTAAAAACATTTAAAATCGTGTCTGCGCCATAGTAAAAGCTGTATACTGTGAGTGATTCCCATTATTAGTATTAGTAGTAGTATTGTTACTGTGATGTCACTTGCCTCATTGGTGTTTTATTTTGGGGAGCACATAAGGTACTCCATTTGCCTCTCTTAGCTGTGAGAGAGAAATTCTCCTGGGTCTTCTCAGGCCCATGTGCTAGACCCATATTTCTGCTCCTGCATCATGCTGGGAATACAGATTGTAGGGCTGGGAAGCAGGGAGGTGTATGACTTTGCTGGCTTCTTGTATTTCCCTTGCGAAGTTGAGCGGTGCTAATTGTCTCTGTCCTGGATGTTCTATCAACTGTGTGGTCCCATACCAACCCCTCAGGGGTGTCTGCCCAACCCCCACCCCAGCTTTCTTTCCTTCTTTACTTAGCAGCTACTCCTCAGGAGACTGCTTTGCCCAGGATGCCCTAGGATAATAAATGACCTTCTGAGAGTCAAATGCCAGGACTGACTCTTGGTCTGTTGGTTCTGCTGGGTCACTCCTCACTTGGCTGCTCCCTGGGGGAAGGCCAGGACACGCACTGGATGAGCAGTGTGATGGAGGAAAATTATCTGAGTTAATTTATCAAAATACATTATTCCCCAGTGACACTAGGGAAACCTTACAAAGGCCCTGCCAGCATCAGAGAGCGAGGTTCTGTTTCCCATGTTCCATTACCCGATCCCCCAGGCCTGACACATGGTCCAGGGAGTATTTGGAAACTAATCGTCATGAGTGGTAGCATCCTAAGTGGTACCATTGTTTACCTCCTAAGATCCCCCAATAATTGTGGTTGGCTATTTGTTTTCTAGTCATTTAGACACCCACAAAAAACTGTTTTACAAGAATGAGGAGGGGACTCCACAATAAAAAACTGTGGCTAGCTTATTTTCGAGTTTGAATGCATTGTGTAAATTAATAAAGTTGAAGTATATCCCATGTGTATAAAAAATCTTAGAGTTATGTTAATTAATGAGTCTATTGAATTAGTTTTCATAAATTCTTCTGATTCAATTGCATATTCTTAAATTAACAACAAAAGTCCAACTTGCATCATTAAAGACTCAAAACAGATGGTGGGAACAGTAAAGTGTAGGAAAGTGGGAAAAATCCTTAAAAAAAAATGGGTCTGTAAAATAAATGAATACCAAATAAAACAGAAAAGTATAAAGAGCCATAGTTTGTTTGTTTTTTTTTTTTCTGAGACAGAGTCTCATGTTGTCACCCAGGATGGAGTGCAACCTCTGCTTCCCGGGTTCAAGCGATTCTCCTGCCTCAGCCTCCTGAGTAGCTGGGATTACGGTTGCACACCACCATGCCCAGCTAATTTTTGTATTTTCAGTAGAGACGGGGTTTCACCATGCTGGCCAGGCTGGACTCGAACTCCTGACCTCAGATCTGCCCACCTTGGCCTCCCAAAGTGCTGGGATTACAGGTATGAGCCACTGCACCCAGCCAGGAGCCATAGTTCTTAGTGGAAAGCAAAGCTTTTCGCATCAGCTAGTGCAGTGTCTGGAAAAGTCCTCATTATAGATGGGACAAAAAGATTTAGTGGGAAGAAGAAAGAGAACATTGAGACAGTTATGAGAAGTTTTAAGTGTAAATTTTAATTCTCATGTGAAATGAAAGTTATACTTTCACACACACAGACACATACACACACAAATGTTATCTTCAGATTAAAATATTTATATGGGAAATGTTCAGAGGTAAAATGTTTAGAGGGGGAAAAACTACTTACCATGATTGCTGCCAGAAAGGATAAACCTTAGAATCATAATATTGCAGAGTTTAATGATCCTTTGTGAGCTTCTGGTTCAACACTCATTTTACAAGCAAAGAAATGGAGGCTCAGAGAGATTAGTTAGGTGAGCCCTGCAAGGACTCATGGCTAAATAATGGTGAAATCAGAAGCTAATGCCAAGTTTCCTGGCTTTTATTCCAGGGCTGAGATGTAGTGACCTGACTTTCACAGGTTGCTGGCTTCTTCCTTTTGGAGGCACAGATAAGCACCAGTCTAGAACTTTTCACTCAGACTTTATGCGCCAGGGTTGTGTCCAGAGCTTACGAGGGTGTTGTCCTGGGCTGGAAGCAGAGACTGTGAAATTCAAATATACTCAGGCAAATGCAAGCACATGAATAAATCAACCAAAATCAGGACAAACAGCTCTTCTTAGATAAATTGCCCTTGGAAAGAAAGGTGAAAACTAAGCCATAATGCATGAATGTGTTAATTGTTTTTCTCTTCTACAGACACTCACTAATTTATTCTGAAGGGAATGCTTCATTTCCAAATTCTACTTCTACTTTAAAGAAATTTTAACTTCAAGAAAAAAAATTAAACACCATCTTGTGATTGCTTCAGTAGTTAAGAATTTCGGCTGTCACGACTGAAAAAAATCATTAGCAAAAACTGGCCATGGAAAAGGAAAGTCTGTCTAGTTCACGACAAGCATCCATCATCATATGTGAGTTAGTAATGTCTCACCTCTCAAGGCAGCTGTGCGCCGTTGGGATGGGCTTTCCCCACAGTGGCAGATCCGGATAGATCACCAGGCCTGGCTGGGCTCCCAGCCTTAAATTCCTTTACATCTCACCCCCGGGCCATTTCTGTCACTCTTCCTCCATCTCCTTCATCCATTTAACATCTTTTATATATATACTTTAAGTTCTAGGGCACATGTGCACAACATGCAGGTTTGTTACATAGGTTTACATGTGCCATGTTGGTTTGTTGCACCCGTCAACTCGTCATTTACATTAGTTATTTCTCTTAATGCTATCCCTCCCCCAGGTCCCCACCCCCCCAACAGGCCCTGGTGTGTGATGTTCCCCTCCCTGTGTCCATGTGTTCTCATTGTTCAACTCCCACTTATGAGTGAGAACATGCAGTGTTTGGTTTTCAGTCCTTGAGATAGTTTGCTGAGAATGATGGTTTCCAGCTTCATCCATGTCCCTGCAAAGGACATGAACTCATCCTTTTTTATGGCTGCATAGTATTCCATGGTGTATATGTGCCACATTTTCTTTATCCGGTCTATTATTGACATTTAACATCTTTTATTTATTTTTATCTTTTACTTTTTGAGACAGGGTCTCTGTCATCCAGACTGGAGTGCAGTGGTGCGATCTTGGCTCACTCTAGCCTTTGTCTCCCAGGTTCCAGTGATTCTCGTGCCTCAGCCTCTCCAGTGGCTGGGGTTGCATGCATGTGCCACCATGTCCAGGCTGATTTTTATATTTTTTGTAGAGATGGGGTTTTACCATGTTGGCCAGGCTACATATTTTATTTATTCACTCACTCAACTCACATTTCTTATGCCAAGAAGAAAGTTAATTGCCTACCAAGGAAGGTCCTAGAGGTAGAAAAAACACAATGAAGAATAAGAATAGCCAGCCCTCCCTGCCCTCCTGGAGCTTACAGTCCAGTAGAAGAAAGAAACATTAGGCAAGAAATCACACAAGGAAGTTTGCAGTCAAGCCTGTGCTTGGATTCAGAGGAGAGGCACGCAGTGACAGAAGAGATCACCAGAGGAGACTTTGACTCAGCTGACCTAGGAGCTGAGATAGGAAGGCTGAATTGGTGTTAAGCAGCTGAAGGTGGCTGGAAAGAAAGATCCAGGCAGAGGGAACAGCATCTGCAAAACCCTAGTGTGGAAGAGATGATGGCAAGAGCAGGGATTAAAAGATGATCGTGGTGACTGAGGCAAGAAAGAAGGCAGAGTAACATGGTGTGGTGTGAGGCTGGAGGGGTGGAGAGGACTTTGGTTTGGGGAACCATGGGAAACCACTGAAGGTTTTAAATGGGGATGACATGTCAGATATGAATTTTGAAAAGGCCACTAACACTCAGGGCTCAATCAGAAAAGCAGAACCACTAGGATATAGCATTATGTGTATGTGTGCATATATTCATATATGTGAATGCCATTATAAGTGTGTGTGCATGTGTGTGTATATATACAATATACGTGTGTGTGTGTGTGTGTGTGTATATTCATCACAAGGATTTGAACTTGTACAATTATGTTTGCTGATTAAGCAGCTTCTGTAAGGCTGTTGTCTTTACATCCGACCATGAGATGTTGGAGCTTGAAGTCCAAGAGGCAGGCAGTCAGCAGAGGAAGATGGATATGAAGTCAGGAGAGCAGGGGTGGGCTGGGACCCCCAGGCACACACACAGAACCCATGAAGACCCACTGGAACTCAGGTCAGTTATCACTGCCTCCCTGGATCCTGTAGTTGTCCTGCAGGATATGCTGGCTCCCATCATCACAGAGTTACACATGCACCTGGCCCAAGAGTCACAGAAGCTGAAGGAAAATTCAGGGAAGGTAGAGCAGTTATGACTTGGCTGCTGCTCCACCCAGCAACATGAGCCACAGATAAAACAGGTGTGAGCTACAGAATGGCTGCCGCTTCCCTTCCTCCTCTGAATCTCACATGTAAGCATCTGTTGTGGCCCACTCTAACCAGAAACATTCGGGAAAGAAGATCTGGGTGAGGGGGAGCCTCTCCAAGCTGACACTTTACAAGCCACACAGGCTGCAATGTGGAGAATGGTTGCAAAGCCTTCCACATTCCTTCCTGCCAATCCTCACCCTGGTCTCCAGGGTCAAGTGTGCACTTTCTGGGGATGCAGCCTCTCCACCCCACACACCAGTTGTACCGGGAATAACTGGAATTTCCAGCAGGCAGAGATTGAGAAGCAACAGCTAATAACATTACAAGGCCATTTGGCAGCAGTGCAAACCTTCACCATTACAATTAGAGCAAGTGGAGGTAAAAGAGACTCTTTTAATGGCCAAATCAAATAAAAAGTGACAGGCTTCTGAAGATAATGCTGAACCCTACATGCCATATTAATGAAACAAAGGGCCTGATGTCATTTTATCTGTGGCTTATCTGCTTAGATAGAGGGGATGTTTTTCTGCCTAGTCCTACCTAAGGATTTCCAAGCCACCCCTACACATGAAGATCTGACATTTTTGTCCCCACTTTTCTCAGAGTGTTGGGGAACCAGGACTGGGCCAGCAGTGAAATATTCTGTGATGTAAGGTGGAATTTAGAATAAAGGTATTTTGGTGATCAAGAAGCTCAATGGTCCTTAACCTTGACTGTTACATGGGAATCACACGCAAAGCTTTACAGCCTTTCTGATGTCCAAGCTCCCCAGAGATTTTAAGGCATCACCAGTTAGTAAAGCATCCCAGGTGATTCCAAGGTACAACCAGAGTCTAGAACCAGGAATCTAGTCTAATCCTTTTTCAGATAATGAAGCTAAGTCATAGAGAAGTTAGGTGTGTCGGCCAGTAGTAAATGCAAAGAATAGAACCCAAGTCTCCCAACTCTTAAACTTATCACCTTCCGCTATATGCCCTGCCATATCTGCTGTTGAGAAGAGTGAGAAACACACATTAAGACTGCATTCTCTACTGTGTCCCGAGAATAGGATGACTTTGAAATGCACGCTATTTGTAGAATATAGGTAGTGAGACAGATGCCTGGTCATTCACCTACAGCCTTAACACTTCCTGGAAGTCTGATTCTTTCAGTTTACCTTGTCCGTAGTGTGAGACAGAGAAGGAAAACAGAAGAGTCTCGGAATGCACCGTTCAGTGGAACGCATTTTGGAATGATCCTATAAATTACAGGGAAGCTTTAATCACCAATAATTAGGTGTCTTAAAAATGGAGTTGCCTTCTAGTATATGCTGACATTATCAGTCCAAGATAGACTTGAGCCAGGAATCTCTGTGACAGTATGCTTTAGAAAGAGTGAGAGAGGGAGCATGTGTGAGCTAAGAAAAGCTTTGTAAATAAGCAAAGTCTTATTCAACCTATGGTCTGTCCTCAGAGCTATCATTAATCATTTATTTTAAAAGAAAATCAAATTATTAGACATTTCAATCTGTGGCAGTAACATGATACACCAGCATCTACTTTCATTATCACCTTTATTAAAATAAATTTAAAGAAAAATGGCAGCATGTTTCTGTGAAGACCACGAGTGCTCATTTTAAAGAACTCAAGAGTTGCAGAAAAAAAGAAAAAAGTAAAATAATTTTCTAAATCTCACTTTCCAAAAATAACGATGTTGAGCATTAAGTGGACATCATTTCATACTCTTTCAAA
The DNA here is from genome assembly GCF_024542745.1 of Macaca thibetana thibetana. Taxonomy (NCBI): domain Eukaryota; kingdom Metazoa; phylum Chordata; class Mammalia; order Primates; family Cercopithecidae; genus Macaca; species Macaca thibetana. Next base: position 35,290,758 of record NC_065584.1, on the reverse strand, counting down.
GATTATGTAGGCATATATATGTGTGTGTATATACATATATACATCCTTAGAGAAGCTGGCTGGCTAGAGAGACACACTATAAAAATGGAATCATACTCTAATGCCATTTTTAATTTAAAAAATACATATTCAGATCCGCTGTACTTATATACAGAAGTAAATGAAACTAAAGTAACATGGGAGGAATTCTGACCCTCATATAAATTTTTTTTACTATCCAACATACTGATTTTTTACAGATGCTTTATCAAAAAAATTATAAAAGCTATTGGAGTTGTAATACTTTTATTAATTCATGGTTCACTTTTATATAGTATCAGTCAACTTCCAGCAATGAAAGAAGATGATTTTAATGCTTCTTCATTTTTCTGTCATCCACCTCCTGATTTTTATAGTTCATTCTCATTCGTTCATTCAACCAGTGTTTATTTAGAGAATACTTTGTGCAAGGCACCTTCAAGGTGCTGGGTCTAGAGCTATAAGCTATCAATGGAACAGACAAGATTCTCACGCAAAATGGGACTTGCATTTTAATAGAAAGAAAAAATAAATCACTATTTTGACATTGCACTGATTCTGTTCACTAACCGTAAGCCTCATAATTGTTCAGTATTGTTTCTATATTTGAATTCTTTCTATGCATATACATAAGTAGAAGTCTGGCAGACTAGAGAGATAGCCAGACTCACTTTTATAAAAATGGGATGATACTATAAATTCACTTCCGTCACTGACAGCCCATCCTCCACCTACCTTCTTATCTCCTATCCTCTCCAGCAGCCCTCTCCATGTTTCCCTCGTTAGAAGGAGAATCTCCGTCTTTTCCAGATTCACAGGGAAAGGTTAGCAAGCATGAGGAGTGAGGAGAGGCCAGGTGGTAGGGCCAGGCCAGGCCAGGCCAAGCCTCTCTCCCCTGCTTCTCTGCAGAATTTCCTTAGCTGCCGGTTTTGGAAATGTGTGACATTAGGTTATGCCCCTTTCCTTGGTTGGTGGCTGCTGATAAAAATTTTGGCTGGTTTCACTATTTTGATGCTATAATTCTTCATTTTTTTTAGGCATTGCTAAGTTAGGTAAATCTTATGATCAGTCTTTTCTATCTTATCTTTACCTCAAGTCTAACTCCTTAAAATACTTTTATGAGCACTAATCCCTGATGTGAAATCAAGCCATAATGTGTTTCCTGGAGTAGGGGCGGACAAATATGTTAACTAAAATTTTTTTTTGCATGCTTCATGTTGGATCAATTCTTAAGGAATAATTTTGACTGAGCCTCTTTTAAGCTCTTCCAGGCCTGGCTTGCTTTCCTGAAAAGCTTCAAAGCAGAGAGGAGAATCTTTGTCAATTAGCTGGGTGAGTGGTTCACAAGCCTCACTGTTGTGACATACTCCATCATTTGTGAGGGCATCACAACCACTTTGTTACTAGAAATACAGAGACAAAAGCCAAACATGATTTTATATATGTGAGATGTTGCCCGAGGGAAAGGGCATAGAATGAGAAGAGCTGGACTGGGTAACTCTTATGTGACCCCAGGTCCCTTTCAAACTTGAGTTTCTCTAGCAAGTTTGGGATTTCCAAATGTTTCTACTGAGGAAAAAAACAAAAAACGGAAACATGTGCAATTAAATTAGAAAGCTACATAGCTCTTTCTGAAGAGCTGAAATTTTAAAAAGATGCACAAAATGAAGCAAGAAAGATAAGGAGAAAGAAACATAAAGTATCCAAAACTGAAAGAATAACACTCAGAAAAGATTGGACTCTTGCAAAACATCCTGAGGTCAGCCGCCACCACAGCAAAAAGACCATTTGATTTGGAGTGACAAGAAAGATGATGTGATCTCAGAGGAAGCAGATGGCTCACTGAAGATATTTGAGGATATTTTAATAAAAAGAAGATTTTAAAAGGTGTGGGTAGGATACAGGGAAAGTGACAAGAGATGGGGCAAGCTGGAAGCTGATGGAAGTAGTCTGGAGGGAAGGGACCCATAGCAGAAGCAGTGGCTCTCAGTGGTGGAGCCAGCCAACCCGTGGGACTGGGCGGGAAGGGAACTGACCCACTGTCTGCTCCACCACCTCCCGGTGCTGCCTCCCCTTGGCTGAACCCAGCCAGAAGGCAAAGAGAGATCCATTGATCCAGTTCATCCAAGATCCCTCTCAGGGCTCAGAGCAGCATACAGAAAGGTAGTGTTTCTGGAGGAACAAATAGAAGATATCCAGCAGTAAGGTCAAGGAGGCACAGAAGTACTTCCTGCTTCAAGGGGTTGAGTGGCTATGGTAGTTGATGTTGAGAAGGCAGATGAAGTAAAAGCAACTTCACATTTATCTTTCCTATCAAAGACAATGGTCTAACTGGAAAGAAAACAATAAACAGGGTTGCGATTGAAAACTGGGCAAATCAGCTGAACAGACATTTCTCAAAAGAAGACATACAAATGGCCAACACGTATATGAAAAAAAAAGTTCAACATCACCATCATCAGGGAAATGCAAATAAAAACCACAGTGAGATATTATCTCACCCCAGTTAGAATGGCTATGATCAAAAAGACAAAAAATAACAAATGCTAACAAGGATGCAAAAAACACTTATACAGTGTTGGTAGGAATGTAAATTAGTACAGCCACTATGGAGAATAGTATGGAGGTTCCTCCAAAAAAACTAAAAATAGAACTACCATAAAACCCAGCAATCCCACTACTAGGTTTCTGTTTTGTTTTATGTTTTTTGTTTTTGGGTTTTTTTGTTTTGTTTTGTTTTTTGAGATGGAGTCTTGCTCTGTTGCCCAGACTAGAGTGCACTGGCATGATCTTGGCTCACTGCAACCTCCACCTCATGGGTTCAAGTGATTCTCCTGCCTCAGCCTCCCCAGTAGCTGGGATTACAGGTACGTGCCACCATGCCCAGCTAACCTTTGTATTTTTAGTTGAAACAGGGTTTCTCCATGTTAGCCAGGCTGGCCTTGAACTCCTGATCTCAAGTCATCTGCCCACCTTGGCCACCCAAAGTGCTGGGATTACAGGCGTGAGCTACCAGGCCCAGCCCCCATTACTAGGCATTTATCCAAAGGAAACCTGTATATCAGAGGGATACCTGCACCCCATGTTTATCACAGCACTATTCACAATCACTAATATGGAGTCAACCTAAGTGTCCATCAACAGATGAATGGATAAATAAAGTGTGGTATATTTACACAGTGGAATACTATTCAGCCACATAGATGAGCCTGGAGGACATTATGTTAAGTGAAATAACCCAGGCACAGAAAGACAAATACCATATGATCTCGTTCACATACAGAGTCTGAAAAACAGTGATCTCATAGAAGTAGAGAGTACAATTGTAGTTATTGGAAACTGAAAAGGGTAGGAGGGGAGGAGATGGAGAGGTTGGTTCAAGGATACAAAATTATAGCCAAATCAGAGGAATATGTTCTAGTGTTCTATAGCACTGTCGGGTGACTACAGTTAACAATAATTTTTGTATATTTTCAAATAGCTAGAATAGAAGATTTTGAATGTTCCCAACATAGAGAAATGAAAACTCTTTGAGGTGATGGATATGTTAATTACCATGATTTATCGTTACACATTGTATCTATCGAAATACCACTCTGTACCCTATAAAGATGTACAATTATTATATTCAAATAAAAATAACATAAGGAATAAACAATATGGAAAGAAAAAGAAAAAAGCCCAAAATGGTCAAAACGATAAGCCAATACTTAACTCCTTTAAGCCCGTCTGCAGACCTAAATAAATCTTACCGGAGAGTGCTGAAAGAAAATTATGTTTAATTTCCAGAAAGGGCCAAAATAGTACGATATTGAACCTATAATAAAGTTACTGAAATTAAAAGGAATGTTAAAGATCTCAGGTTTCTTGATTTCAGGAAGCTATGTGATGGAACCTGTCAAAATTTGGTTGGTAATGAATATGCTGGAGAAACATTGGCTGTACAAGAAGATTGCACTGACCTGGGATGGACAGTCATGCACAAGTGTTTATTAGTGATGCTCGCATGGTGTGAGGAAGAAAGGGCACAGGACCCTTCTTTTTGACCCACTCCTATTCAAGTTTCTATGAAGATCTTGAATGAAGACAGGAGGTGTAGGTCAAAGTCATGGTTATGACTGATTCTGAGTTAGAAAGGGAAGTCCGTTCTGTGGATCTGAGAAGCTCCCTTAAGATGCCTCAGGCTATGAAGCTGTGGGAAAGCTGGAAATTCTGGGTGGATGGGAGAATATTTCCTGAAGCTTGAGGGAAGTGGTTTGCTGAAGTTTATCTGATGTGCTCTGTATGAAACCAGAACCCGACGTCCCGTCTGCCTTGTTCCAGCACTGCTTCTGATTCCAGATCCTGAGAGCCACCCTTTCCCCCAGGGAAACCCTTGATGCCAGCTCCTCTGCTGCCAACCATGATGCAATGTGAGCTGTCCGCAGGATGCAAGTCCCTGCCAGCAGCCCTGCATGCTTCAAGACTCTCTGTGTGGCCCCATAGGGCAAGCACAACAAAGAAGTCAAATGACAGAATTTCAAAAGATTTCAACTGATGAACCAAATTGAAGGACATGTTAGGTATTGGAATTTTCCGGTTTGCAGAGCTAGTTCGTCTAAGCATTGGCCAGAATGAAGGCTGAAAGAGTGGCAGAGCTGCCACCGTGGTTACTGCCACGGGTGGAATTCGAATGCCTGAATTGAGGGAAGTGGGGGTCCTCCTGCATCCCTACAGATCTAGGGCACCTCGGAAGTGCTGGCTTACATGGAGGCACCCACTGTAAGAGAACGATAACAAATCTCAGTTTCTCCCTGGGAGAGTGTCCAGCAGGGTGATAAGCCAGGAAGATCTGTCAGGATGAAGAGTAGTGAGAGGAAGGGGGGGACCCTGGAGAAGAGAAGAACTTAAAGGGATTCACAAGAAGTTGAGGAGGGTTAGAGCTGAATGAGACCAGGTTGCAGGGAAACAGACTTTTTAAGATCAGTGTAAGGGAAAAACATCCTTGACAATCAGTGATGTTTCAAAACAGAATCAGCAGCTTCTTGAGATTGGGTGGCTGTAGTAAGAATGTAAAGGGGAGAGCTGGGTGGCACAGGCAAAGCAGCAGGAATGTATCCCCGCAGAGTCTTCGCTGCCTTCCAAATCCACTCCTTTGTGATCCCGTAACTTGTGAGTGAGCCTGGAGGGTAGCATGGAAAAGAGAGAGGAGAGGATCTCACAGCAGTATTTCCTTCTTTTCCCCTAACAATTGACTAGGCGGTCTACTCTCAGCAGGGAAGCAAACTAGCCACTAAGTTATAATAATTATCCCCTACATTTTCTTAATCATTTAAACTTCTGAAAGGACATCAACACAGCAAAGTAAAGAGTAAATGACTTGCTTTCGAAAGTGGGGGGTTCAAAGTGTAACCCCACCAATAACAGCATCACCTTGGGCAGTCACATATGCCTTAACATCCTTCTTTGTAAAGCACTTCCATCTACCCAGGTGGATTGTTGAGAGCTTAGACATGATGACATATACAATCTTTATATATGTATATATACAAGTATATGTTTATGGATAAATGATGGCTGCCTCTAACCCATGTGGCCTTGTGTCATCACACATAAATTCACTGCAGCTCCCAACAACCAGACTTTTGGGGAAGTACAAACCTCCACATTAGCACTAGGTCTCCTTGCCCGCCCCTCTGCTGGAAGAATCCCTGGCAGGGGCCTGCTTTGGTGATGGTATTGAATTTTCTATTTCCTGAAATGTAATAAGCTTTCAGTATCAATGGTGGTCACCCCCTTGTACCTTCTTTTAAAGATTGGAATGCTATGTTGGTTTCTCAGGGCTGCTGTGGTCTCGGGGCTGCTATGGTCTCAGGGCTGCTATGGTTTCTCAGGGCTGCTATGGTCAGGGATTGCTGGGGCTGTTTGCGTCCAAATGTTAATGTTACTGTAGACAATAAATGGGAGAGGGTGGGGGAAGGAGGATGTTTAGAGAAAATTATCCAGTCACCTGGAGGAAAAGCTCTTTACTACAAACAAGGAAATAAGGGCCAGGAGCGGTGGCTCATCATGCCTGTAATCCCAGCACTTTGGGAGGCTGAGGCGGGCAGACCACGAGGTCAGGAGATCAAGACCATCCTGGCCAACATGGTGAAACCCATCTCTACTAAAAATACAACAATCAGCCGGGCGCAGTGGCGCACACCTGTAGTCCCAGCTACTTGGAAGGCTGAGGCAGGAGAATTGCTTGAACCCAGGAGGAGGAGGTTGCAGTGAGACGAGATCACACCACCGCACTCCAGCCTGGTGACAGAGCAAGACTCCATCTCAAAAAAAAAAAAAAAAAAAAAAAAAAGAGAGAGAAAGAGGAAATAATAAACTGCTATTTAGCAAAACATCAAATAAGCAGTTTGCTGCTTATGTCTGAGCACTACTGTGAAAACTGAGGCAAAAGTTCACAGTGTAGGTTCTAGTGACCAGGAACTGGAGCTGCACAGAGTTGTAGAGGCTCCCAAAGCTCGTCGATTGTTTATGAAGGGAGTAGAGGCTGGAGGTCAGGGGGTGGGTGTTAATTTCTGCCACTAGCTACCAGATTTCTCCTAAAGATGGGAAAACTCCCTTTATAGAGACAGAGTGCAATTTTGTGTTTTCTTTGTGTTGGCAATGTCTGTTATTGCCTTGCAATAGATATGCAACAATATGGGTATGTTCATCTGAGTATTTTGGGGACAAAACTCCCAAACCAGCCACCACACAAAGGTGGTTACAGGTACCAATAGACACCTTTGGACTCAGACGGATGTCGGCCTCCTTAAAGCCGTATTCAGTAAGGAGAATGAAGGGTAGGCATGGCTGCAGCTTTGGTTGTGCCACTGTGTGAATATCCAGCCAAGATCTCAATAGTCAGGTTGGTCCACATTGTCCAGATATCTCCAAGTAACATTAAGACTTTATGAAAATAACCAGTGAGAATCACCAAAGCCACATGGGGTAATGAAAACTGTATGTACAACTTTCTTTAGTTACATTGATGTTGTTACATACTGTTCATAATTAATGATATTGGTTTGTAATGTATCATGTCCTATTGTATTGTAGGTTCTAATACCAAGACCCTAGGTGTTCCTCTCTTAAAAGCTGGTGACCACCTTTAACTCCTGTGGTAAAAGAATGATAGTTCTGGGAGGATCTGTGTTCTCTCTGTGTGTCCATGCAGCATTGCCCCACACTGCCTATGCTGAGCTGCTCACTTTATTTTACTACATGACATTTGTAGCTACGTCTTAGTCTTTGCTTATATGCTTGTTGTTTGGCGAACCGCCTTGTAGTATGCAGTCTTTATTGGTTGATGTCAATGGAAAGCTCTGCTTCCCTCTGGATGTCCTGTGGTATTGCTGTTCCTACTGTCTTTCTAATGAGTGCTGCATGTCTGTATGTGCGTATAAAGAGATTTATGTAAAGAATTAGCTCATGTGATTATGGAGGCTGAGAAGCCCCAAGATCTGCATTTGCCATTAGGTACTCAGATATTTGATCCAACATTATTGTGAGCGCTGTATTTTTTAACTGCCATGTAATCCCCTCAAGGTCTGTGTTATTCTAGACAGAAAGCTGGGAGAGCTTCTCAAGCCCCCTTTGTCAGGAAATGTTACTTTTCTTTAGAATCTGACCTTGTGTGAAACACAGATGCTAGTGCAATGACATTAAAAGCCTTCGCCAGTAGTTGAAGTGTAAGGGAAATAGCTCATTGCTATTATGGCTGGATCTTCTCATGGGCTCTCAACAGATCAAGAGCACCGTTACTACTGCTGCTTTCTTAACTTGTGCTTTACTCTTATTGTACCATTTGTTGCAGTCTGTGTTAAATAGGGAGGTAGCCCCAACTATGAGAAGGAGCCCTATATTGGAAACTGTATAGCCAACTATGAAACCTCCAGGCTTACTTTGCTTTCTCATTACAGGCAGCCTTCCCCTGTGCTCCACTGGAGAGAGCTAGAGTCATTAGCTCTCGCTTTATGTGAGGGATATGCTCCCCAAAAAGTTGTATTTAAATCAAGTTTTAACAAACTGACTCATGCTTGTTAACCCACTTAGAACACTTACTATTTAAAGGAAATGATAAAGAGTCCTTTTCTGTTGTTGACAGGGTAGTTGGCAAAGCCATATCTTCTGAAGACTGACTTGCACTCAGCAGTTTTAGATCGACTCGAGTCTATTTATACTAAGATCCACAGACCCCGGTGGTTCTCAGATGACTTGCAAATTCTACCAGTTTTTCAAATTGTGTGTTTTTTGATGATAACTTAAAAAAATTTATGCTAATCTTTTCAATGTTTAGTATAATAATGTGTAGATATACCCTAGATGACCACCTTATAACTCAGCGCTGTCATGAGATTTCAGTGCCTTTGTTCCCAGTCCTGTAGGTAACCAAGACATCATCTAAAATCACATCACTTGACTTTAAATGTTTGCAAGGCATATCTGGCTGTCATTGGGTTGATAAAATCTGTCTTGTCCTCATTTTGTACTGTGTGGGGCTTTATCATCAGGTACAAAAGCAAAACTCCTTTGCTGTGATAGTTCACAGTTGAATGACATTTTTATAGACCATGAGTTTAGTTTCTTAGAGTAGATATTGAATCAGTTTGGCATCATGGAAATGGCATAGTACATTAGAGGTACATACTATGATAAGTGTCACAATCTAATAAAGAACAGAATAGAGCATATTAGATAATTGGTGCATTTCTGTTAAAGTCACAGCAAGCTTAATGAACCAGTTTTATAGCTATTTGGAAGGATAAAAATGATGGGAGGGT